>NW_020187213.1:66475-77375 GCF_900000015.1 Plasmopara halstedii
TACCCCAGGGGTTGGAGTCTCTCCTCACTTTCTCTTAAAGAAGCTCGTATGAACTAAAACAAAAAGTTTGCGAGGATATGTGTAAAAATGTTACAATACGTGAAACCGTTGAAACTGTACGGTTAAGAACCTAGCACCTCCTCCGTCATGAATTCATAAATTATTGTGAGCACTCGCAGATCATGAGTGCGTGGAGCGGAACACCTAACCGCGATGATCCCATGATTTTTTAGATTTTTTTGTAGATGGAATGTTGCGATGTCGTGCTAAGATACAAGCTACCTGTTTTGCACCCAATTAGGGGACTGCCATGATATCGACATAAATACAAGAACGAAATAATGATTGCGTGTCAATAGCCACTAATAAGGGAACACTTTGTCATCACTGACACTTTCATACATGCGAAGCACGGAAAAAATCGGTCAGATAGAGTGTATCTCTCTGCTCGGCGTCGTATTTTTCAATCGGAAAAGTTAATGGCAAGTGCTAAATAACGTAATTAGTCAAGCAAAGCAATGATTTTGGCGCAAAATTCGAATTCTAGGCAGCATGTGTTGCAGAAGAGCAAGGTCGGATTTTCAATGTTTAGTGGGTTTGTGGGATTGTAGGCTGTTCATGAAAAACAGCGAAATCTACTCATTGCAGATAGTATTGCCAGCGGAAGGATTAGTTATGTAACAAAGACTGGCTGACGTGTCAGCAGTGTTCAATGGGTTCACACTGTGGCTACATAAATTATTTCTGACGCGATCAAGGGGAGTCGAACGTAAAGTAAATGAACCATAGCAAGCGGTGGTCGAGTGTGTGCGCTAAATTGTGCTCTCGCCGGTAAAAACAAGCTTGCATTTGGCTTCGAAAAAGTTTCCTTCTTGAGTAGCTTCATTGCAATGCAGAGCATGCGGGCAGATTCAGCAAGACAATGTGGATTGACTAATTTCTCTTTGCAGCGGGGCTGCCGTAGCTCTTTCGATTAGAGAAAGCTTAATTAATGTCGATGACCTTTGTGCTTTACTTAGAACTAATACAAGTGCAGCGGATTGCAATCCACTTACTCCAAGAGTAACTACAACCTTAACGCAAGGCTATTTAACTCTTTCTTTCAAAAGGAAGTCGTATTTCTCGGTTTTATTTTTCGGCAAAGCCGCTTTTATCCAAATCTATAGGTTATCCTATCTCTATAGTCCAACCTAATTGAATGTATAACTAATGACTGTTCCAGCTAATGACTTCTTGTTTAAGGGGTAGTCATAACATTGTGTGGTCACATTATCTTATGTAACCCAGTTCCTTCATGTCATGGCACGTGAAAACCCGTTACACTCTCCCCTGTGAACTCCTATATTTCACATTCGAATGTCGCCTCGAACGAGGCTCGCGTTTCTCAGACACCATATCATCACCAGGACAATTTTTATAATCTCTGCTCAATGAGCCATGTGTCGAGGTCACGGAAGATACTCAGCCTCGCTGTTTCCGAGAACGCCCGAGGGCAGAGCCGTTCTTCGTCTCCTACACGCGAAGCAACATCGGACAGCACATCCGCAGCTTCAAGAGAGCGCAGTCAAGCTCTCGGTAACCAAGCATCGCGCAGCGCATTGTCGGCGACAGGGTCGCACGACCAAGAACACAGACGCGACGTCTACTTCTGACCGCACACCGCACACGCCACGGCTGAGGGGTTACCTCGTCGAGCAATTGGAGAGAGTCTAGTACGTGTGAGATTAAATTTTTTCAGAATGGGAAGAACAAGATTACTAGAAGCGCCAACGGCTCGACGTGAGCCGTGCTCGAACCTCGCGGATACCGTGTCCGTGTCCGTTTCCCGACTTCTCGACTCCAGGGGAAGTGGTATCAACACCAATCGCTTTGATGAGGCACAGGAGCAGCAGCTGGAGGCTACCCGCAGGACGGCTATGCAGGCGCAACCACAGTCGGTCCGAGACCCTCGTGTGCAATATAGCTTCCGCTCTGCGGGTCCCGCTACGGAAGCAAAAGATGACTCGATCGTTGGGCGTCTACGTAGTCACTACACCAGCTGAGCTTGACCAACGAAGTTCTCCGAGCTCGCTTTTTGGTGCCTCAATAAATTCCAGTAGAAAGGTACCGCGCTCGACTTTGCGCTCAAAGAGGAGGCGCATCTGTACCGCTTAGCGGACGATTATTGTGGTGCTCGCAATCGCTACAGATGATGAGGAGTTCTTTGAGTGATGGGTGCAGCAGCACCCAAAATTCTCTTCGCTGCCTAACTTACAGCGGAGCGACAAGAAGGTGCGTGGAACGCCATCGTCGGTTTGACTTTGCCAAACTCCTGGCGTGTCGTCAACTTTCTTCGTCTTGTCGCCCTGCAGTGTATGTGTTGATTCACCACGCCCTCGCGAGCTCTGTAGACTCTCACACGGGCGGGACTGCGACCGCAGCAGCTCAAAGCCATAGCATAAGCTCAGCTCATGCCCCTTCGGCTTTCCCCGTTATTGCAGAATAGCAAGGGGCGTACGGCGATGCGGAACGTAATAATCCCTATGATCATAAGCGTCCACGACATCTAGACAGTCTTGCCGAAGTGGAACCCCAACCTCCCACGAATTCTCGGGGTCTGACACTTCACAAGATACTGGATTTGACTCTGTCGACGACGTCGACCCACAAGACGTTCCACTTAGTTGTGGACACCCGTCACGTCGAGAAGAGTCGGTGGAGGACGATGACGACTGGGTTGGACGCCGTCGGCTTATTCACGAGGCTCTTCGAGCTCTTGAGGACAGAGTCAGTCGTGATCGGCGTATACGCAATGCCCCGCTTGGCCACGACCTTGAAAGCTCGATAAACCGTGGACGGAGCTTCGTCTTAAAAAAAGCAGCAAAAAGTGCATGTGTAGGAAAGTTTTTCGCCTTTGATAAAACCAGGTTTGCCGACCTCAAAGCTTTCGATATTTCTTCCGCTTCTTCCGTTTGTAATTATTTCTGCATCTTTGCTTTCAGCCATCGCATCTTGAACGTACTCGGCCTGGTCGACAAGAAGTCTCAAACTTCTTTACTCACGTTGAAAAAGCTAACATTAGCTAGCCGTTCGGCTATCCCTCCTCACAAAGCCCTGAACCATGGGATGGCGACGTCAGCAGGACGCGAGGATTTATAATCCCATTAACGTAGAACGGTATGTAGCCGGTTGATAAAGGCACAGTATTGCTCATAGCAAACTCTACCAGTGGCGACATATCGCCCCAGCGCTTCGGCGTCTCAACACTGACGCTGTGAAGAACGCCTCCAACGACGCAATACCCGCGCTCAGTTTGACCATCGGTCTGGGATAGTCTACTGTTGACATAGTTAACTTGGCGCCCAGCACCCCGAAAATTGTAGACCAAATCTTCCCAGTGAAGCGCGGGTCTTTATCAAAGAAAATTGACTCCGGGGGTCCATGTTGTCGGAAGACACGATCCAAAAGCAGCGGTGCTGTGCCCACACCGTCGATGGTGCGCGACACCACCGCAAGATAAGCTATCTTGTTCAAACAGGCGACAAAGAGCCACCACATCCGTGTTGCCCGCCGATTCCTTCGGCAGCCCAAACTCAAAGTCCATGTCAAAGACCGCCAACACCTGAAGGGTACAGATTAACTGACCAGCGGCGTCGCCGCATTTGGAATGGGTTTCACGTGCGCACATATCTTATACAGCTTGGGCCACAAATAGTGGCAACTTCCGAGCTAAACATCTTCTTACGACCGAGATGACCACTGAGTGGGGTGTCATGGGCCTCATGGAGGAAACGAGATTGCAAATCCTCATCGTGAAAAACCACAAATCGTGGCGTGTCCGTTGAATTGGTGCTATATTGCAGCAACACGTTACTCCGCAAATTTCGGTGTAACCGTGCGCGCAAACGCGCCGACAATTTCTTGTCCGACTCTCTATACTCCGTGCCCCTGAGAAACTGTAGCAGCGCTACACACATACTGTCACCCGCGTATGCGGGGCGGATCAAATCCATCACTGACGACGTCACCGTCGTGACATGAGCAAGCTCATAATCCGGTCTGTGCAAGCGCATCAGCCAAAACATTCTGCATTCCTGGCTTATTTCACCTCGCAGATATAATTTGCGAAGAAGAAGCGTCACCTGGCCATCCTCTGCGATCTATGAGGCAACTGAGTCGCAGAGCGTAGTGACGGATGATCTATGTAGATCACAAACGGCTTGGAGCCGAGCAGGTGCACCCTGAACTTGACAAGTGCATACGAAATTGCAAGTAATTCCTTGTCGAGGACTTTTCTGCAGCCTTGAGCTGGCGAGGTTCGATTGCGATCACCTGATCTTGCCCATCGGCGTCTGCTAGTAGCAGTGCACAGCCGATGGCAAAGTCCGAAGCGTCACAGACGCCACAAAAAGAGCGATCGGGGTCTGGCAACCCCAGTATTTGTGCATGAAGGAGGCTGTTTTTAAAAAGCCTCCCGATACTCAGTGTCCCAATACCATTCTGTATCCTTCTGGAGGGCATTAGACAATGACCGTGCTGTTTCCGCATAATTTGCGCTATCCTTGTGCAGGTCGTTGGCGAGACAGGGCCACTTGCGCAAGTCCTGTTGGTTCTTTGTATCCGGGTAGCTCACAATGATTCTGACCTTATCAGGATTCGCTCGAAGGCCACGCTCCCCGATGATTCATCCAAAAACAAAATTTCTTAGGCGCGGAAGATGCACTTGTCTGCATTAGCACACAGCGTATTTGTGCACGTACACTCGAGCACCACTCTTAAAGGTCTCTTCATCCAGCCTTCCGTGCTCCGCACGGCTGTGGACGAAAATGTCGTCAAAGTATGTCTGTGCATGCGCCCGGTGGGGCCTGAACAACTGCGTCACAAGACGACAAAATGTTGCTGGTGTATTTGTCAGCCCTAAAGGCATCACCAGCTGCCACTCGGAGTACTCACCAAGTCAAATGCACTGTTGTTTGTGTATCCAGCCATATTGTTTTGGAAGACATCGTTCCTAGGAATCGGCTTCCTAAAAATGGCAGCGTTGAGCTCATTGTAAGCGCGAACGATACGCCATCTGCCGCTTGTTTCCGGACACAAGATGTGGATGTCAAACGGGGAGACTTGCTCTCACGCGCCGTTTCTGTGTCGTGTTTTGCAAGGAAAAAGGCGTCAATGGCGTCACACACACTTTTCTTGGGCAGTGGCCATCGGTGTGTTACTCAGGTTTTGGTTTCCGGAACCAGGTCAATCTCATTACGCCCACCTCGGTCCGGAGGGAGACACGACGGCGAGCCTTTAACCGACGTCTTGAATATCCTTCATCAAAGAATAGTACGGATCCGAGGATTTCTTCGGGATCGAAGATTCACTTAGTGCGCTCAGCACCTTCTTGGTGTCCTCCAGGTCAGCTTCATTCAGAGGCGAGACGAGTGGATCTCCTTTTCTTGTCGTATAGTGACCACTTCGGCTAAGTCGCCTACCTTCAAGGCGCCTCCAAACTCATCGAGGGGCACGTCCAGCTCAGGAAGAGCATCCACCGCGAGAATAGCCTTCAGGTGACGTCGCCGTCTTTCTTTTCCGTCATACCGTTAACGATGCTGAATAGCTGTGCGCTATTGTCTACTGTAGCCACATCCTGGGTTAGGGTGACACCCGGCGCCTTGCAGCGATCATATGGCGTTACTGTTGCCTCATCACAGAGGTTTGACGTCTCGGCGAGACCAGTGTGAACACGCACTCAGCGTCGTCCAGTGTTAATATCAGTTCCTGCTCTACGGAGCCCTGATGTCATTATCAACATCCAACAAAGAGCTACTAGCACCGCAGTCTTCGTTCAGTGGATATCGTACCACTCCACGCGCATCTGAAGGGCTTTGCCCAAGATATCTCTGATCTCGTCCGACCATGCCACTCTGGGCACTCAGTGACTGCTTTGAAACGTGAGCAGTGCTTAGTGGATTACGTGCCACATGCATCACTGGGGTTTCGTCCTCGATGTCTCGGCTTTTGGCCCTTGGCCGATCATGTCGCTCTTGGCATGTAGCAACTACTTTGATACTTGAGCAGTGCTCAGTGAGTTATGTACCACTCCACGTTCAGCCCGCGAGCCATGATCGGGACCTTTGCCCAATACACTGTCGATGTTCGACAACTCGAATACTCCGATACCAGTACATTGACCGTGCCGGTCCAGTGCCTGTGCCAATAGCGCTTTTGCTTCCTAGCAGAGTTGGGTTCATGACTTACCACAGCTCCACCAGGAGATGTGCGCGTAGCGCCCAAGGTCTTCGACCTCCAATCAATCCATGGCTCATGGTGTTCCAACCATGTCATACGAAGAATAAGGTCATACCTTGAATCCAAGTCTAAGACTAAGCAGCGTGCCACGCTATCAAACTTGACACCGAGGTCCACAGGAATTCTCGGCACCGTGACACATGTCCCCGTCCGTAAGCAAACAGTGACGGTGTAACTCAACCGCGCTTTTAGCGCTTCAGCATATAGCCGACTTTCTTCGTAAAGCGTCGAGTATAATTGCCCGACACTCCGGAATCGATTAGAATCATCCATAGCTCCATAAAGTCCTTCACGGTCGCTTTTACGAAGAGAAAGCTTGGCTTGTATACAAGTCCCGTGTTCAAGAGCACGAAGATCATTGGGGCTGAGTTCAGATGCCCTCTTCCTCTTTGAGGCTCAACAGATCTCAGTTCTCCCCCAGTAAGCCGCCCCGCGCCTGCTGGGTGCTGTCGTTTACTCTCAACAAACCAGACTGGTAAAAAGCGGGATGTCGATTCAATGAACCTTGACGCGTCTTGTGCAGGGGACAAACAGTCCGAAGGTGACGGGGTTCTCCACTGACGAAAACACCGTCGGGTGGTCGAACGCTGCCCAACAGCTTGGATATCTGCCTTCTCTCACTCAGCTAAGCTGAAACCCATTGGCTCAGACCCACTCGACGAGCTCTGAGGATGTGCGGCCCAACAAAGTCGTGCCGACTTAGATTTAAATATGAAATTCAATGTCACATTCACCGCATCTTTAAAAGAAGACCCTACTTGGTGGCCCTTCATGAAACACGGTCACTGTTACCGCCTCGGAAGGAGGATCTGCTGCCAGACTGGCAATGAGAGTACGCAACTCATGGACAAAATCTACCAATTCCTTCTTGCTCTGTCGGGCGGCAGGAAAAAGTAATCGCACGGGATATGCCTGGTTAGGTGGGTCACACGTTAAAGCTCCAGCTTCAACTCCGTCTAGAAGGGAAATGCCGCTTTACCAAAGTGCCGAACGTCCGTACCGATTCTCGCGCTCGACCTCCAAGCTTGGGATAGCACGCGCTTTTAATCATTCTGAAGCATGGCGGATGCCATAGCCATCTCTGCATTTCTTACCCAGAGCAGAAGATTCTCTTTATAGTTAACCTCGGAGGTCGTGACGCTCACCATGAGGGACCTGGGTCGGGAGGAGTCATCCGTCGACGACGTTGGCGTCAGTGACACAGTCGGCGCCGACATCTTCAGCTATTCGTGCTCTAGCTTCACAGCTTGAAAATAGCGCGCTTATTGCTTTCGGTCATTACGAAACAGGCTGTTGCACACCCTCAGAACCAAGCAGGGGCAAATAGAAGAATTGCTCCGTCCTCAACGAGAATTAGTCCTAACGACTCAGGTAAATTGACAACTAGTGCTACTAAGAACACGGACTGCCGTAGCTCTTTGCTTATAGGAAGTTTACTAAAGCCACCCACCTAACCTTCTATACTAGAAACAGTATAAGTGATCTGCTACCCACCTAACCTTCTATACTAGAAACAGTATAAGTGATCCGCAACCTAGCGCGATCCGCTACCTCCAAGAGTACCTAAAACCTTAACTCAAGGCAAATACACTCGTCTGCTTAGAATGAAAACTGTATTTATCTATTTCATTTGCGGCAAAGCCGCCTGTATCTAAATCACTAAGTTTTTCTAATTAAATAGTAAAACCTTAGTTATATGCATAACTACTGGCAGTCCCGCCACGTGGTGGCCTCTTGCTACGGTATAGCCACATCATTATGTGATTACGCCGTCTTGTGTAACCCACATCTTTGTATGAAGACACCATCTTTCGTGACCCGCCATATAATACCAGGGTACGTATAGCTCCGTTACAGTGGCGACAGCATATTTTGTTGACCCGTATCCTACGTACGCACATAAGCGCATAGTTGGGTCATCAAAACATAGCGCGACTCCGCCTAATGTCATCTTTCTTCTATTGACAAAGTTTCTTTTGAGTCGTACAGTATTTGGTTCGTGAAGTCCACGGCACAAGGCACCACGACAGGAATAGTGGTGCAAGCGTAACATCAAACACGTCGGCAAAAGCGACATCCGAAGTTAGAGCGCATCGTTCAAAAAGAAGCAACACACCTTCTTTCTCATCCGGCCTTCTCGCTTAACGAGTTGGAGTTAAAATGTGGTATGTCGTCATCGTGACATCAATGCGATAGGCCTATCTATACCTTGCCTTAAAGACTAACTCGACAAACAAAGCCACTCATCTTAATTTTTAATGCGTTGCAACGAAGAATTATTTGTATAGATCACGACTTGGTAAGAGCCAAGGTGACCCTCAACTGGGTAAGTGTATTGTCGATGAAAAGTAGCTTTTTGTCTGGAATTAAGTTTTTCTGTAGCTATAATTTGGCGAGACTTGTATGGCAATGATGCGTTCATGAACATTGGCATCGGTTTGACAAAAACACATCCTACGGAAAAGCCGAAGCATCACAGACGACGTTAAAGACCAGTCAAGAATTTAAAGCGCCAGATCGGGGCTAACATTAGAGTTTCCATCAGAGCCTTACAGACCACAATCAGGTGCACAAAGCACCTTTCTGACAACTTAAGGCCAAGCTATGTCAGAATATTCATGAATCAATCTCGTGCAAAAAGCTCGTATGCCTAGCTACTACCTTAAAACAGTGACACTGGACAGTGCATGATAAACTTTGCCTTTGCGGGATTAGCCCACAATAAATTTTTTTGGGGAACGGGGTTTTGTCCGAGCCAATGCTCATTTACCGCTGCTTGCAACCATTGAAACGTATTCTTGAGTACTCCTTGCGAGTGCTTGACGTGGTCGGCCGCATCCGACTTTTGATGCTCTGTTTGACTATTGCCGAAAAAATATAAGAACAGAATTCTGCATAGGCCCAATGCGATCTAAAATGCTGCAACGCCAGACGCTTATCCGTGAATTTTGAATTAGTCACTCCCAGGGTATATCGCTCAGAATACGGTATAAGAATAACACTCCTCATAACAATAGGCTGATACAAAACTAATCTGCTAGATCAGGCGCGCTGGAAACGGTGTGACTGACCATGCAATCCTACAGCGCAAACTGTTCAGGATTCGGCATCTGGACCAAAAACGGCGGATGCATTTGGCTTGTTATGAGCACGTTTCGTTACTTACATTTCCGACGCAGTAACTCGGCGCCAATTGAGAGCGTTTACTCCTCTTTCCTATCTATTTTCGTGATTTGCAAATAAAAGGGTTTGACGTCAGGTCATAATGATTTAGTGGTTAAGTTCATTGACATGCGCCACAATATTCGATTCCTGGAGCTGAGTCTGTTTATGACGTACTCAGGCGATATTCGTGACGAGTCTCTTGTCACTATGTCATGTTTGAAGAACCTTGATATTTTAGCTTCTCCACCGGTACTATTCAAATCAAATCTGCGACTGTCTCGCGACTATTTCGAAGAATAATTTCTCATACTCAATAAGAGCTTCGGCTCAGGGAATGAACGAGGATCCTTGTTCTCCCTATCGCTACTACAGCCACCTTACCTGCCAGTGATTTACTATCTCGACACCAAATCGGAAAGCTTTGCCGCTCTGCAGGATGGATGCACCGCACGTGAGAGATGAAGCAGCAAATCATTACATATTGACCCGGTTAGACTATTCTGATTACGTCCAGAGACTTGTAATTTCACTTGCGACTTAAATTTGCAGGTCTCCGCCGGCTTCTACTCAGACGATTGCGGCCGTCGCAGCTCGGACTCGTCTCCACTGCTTTCGTTCAGACGACCGCAACCCAAATTTGCTCTCATCCATCCCACCAGAAACCATTCATGAAAAGCTTTAATTACTGCTGTAATGTGAACGTCTTACCAGATATACACTATAGCGGCTGTGACATACGTTGCTTCTACTGATACAAGCATAAATATACTGATGACACCGCGATATGTATAAATTCACTTCTTCCTACAACTTTACGAAACTGCGACTCAGAGCCACTTCTAACTTTCACTTTTTGTTCAAGGATATCAGGATAATCGTTGCCAAAACCCGGTTTCTCTTAAACACGGATCGTGTGTGCAAGTCGGGCTTGCTGGTCGTGGAGGCGACCGTAAAGGGCTCCGAGAAGCCATGGAAGATCCTCATCGATTTCGGGGCGTCGGGCAACTATGCTCGACGCCCCACGATCGCGAAGTCAGCTGTATGCTGAGGCGCTGAAAGCGCGGTTGACATCGTCACTGTTCGCCTAGGGACGGGGACGCGTGTCACGGTCCCGAAGGTCTCTGTGGACCTTGGAGTCAAGTTTTTTTTACTTTGATAGCGGGAAACGCTGTCTAGTCTTTGACTTGGATGCAAGGTATGACCTCATCCTAAGAATAGCATGGTTGGAGCACCATGAGCCATGGATTAATTGGAGGTCAAAGACGTTGGGCGCTACGCGCACGTCTCCTGGTGGGGCTTTGGCGAGTCATGAACCAACTTCTGCTAGGAGACAAAAGCGCTATTGTCGAGAATTAGACCGAGACGGTCAACGTGCTAGACATAGGAATGCACGAGTTGGTAGACATCAACGGTGCATTGGACAGGAGTCCCGAGCGTGGCTCGCGGGCTGATCGTGGAG
>NW_020187213.1:77385-79457 GCF_900000015.1 Plasmopara halstedii
CACAGGACGATTAGATGTTGCTAGTGTATCTGACAGCCCTTAAGGCATCACCAGCACTCCAAGAGCATACCGCTCGAAGTACTTGCCGCTGTCAGCGGAATTTCACTCGATCTCACGAGCAATTGGTAATATCCATCTACCAAATCGAGTGCAGTGTACTCTGTACATCCAACTATGTTGTTCTGGAGAACATTATTCAGTGTTGAGCTAATTGTAAGCGTGATCGATACGCCACTTGCCGTTCGGTTTCCGGACACAAAACGTGGTTGTTGTCGAATGAGTAGACTCGCTCTCACGTACAATTCCTGCGTCGTGCTACGTACGGAAGAAGGCATCAATGTCGTCGCAATGATCAATGGGCAGGAGCCATTGGCGTGTTACAAAGTATCTGGTTCCCGGAACCAGGTCAATCTCATGAACTCACCTCGGTCCAAAGGTAGATTCGACGGCAGATCTTTGGAGACGATGTCTTCAGCCTCTTTCGCCAAAGGGCAGTAAGGATCCAAGGAATTCCTTAGGATCGAAGATCCACATTACGTTCAGCACCCTTATGGTATCATCCAGGACAGCTCTATACAGACGCGACAACGAGATGATCTCCTCTTCCGGTCGTATAATGATCACTTCGGCTAAGTTGCCTGCCTTCAGCGCACCGCTTAAATTTTTGATGGATATCTCGTTTAGCTCAAGAAGAGCATCCGCCACTGGAAAAGCATGTGGGTGACGTCGACGTCTTCCTCCCTCGTCATACCGTTGACGAGAATGTATAGCTGTGCGCTATCGTCCACGGTAGACACATCCAGGACCAATGTCGACGCTGGTGTCTTGCAGCTAGCATAAAGAATCGCCGTCGCCTCTTCACACAGGTTGTACCTCTCGGTTAGACCAGTGTACACGCACTAAACACTAATTTTCAGCCTCACTCTCTGACTTCCTGCTACACCGGATCCCTGAAGCTATCAACAACATCCGCCAAAGAGCTGCGAGCTCCGCAGTCTTCGTCCAGAGGATAACGTGCCTCTCCAATCGCATCACGAGGGCTTCGCCCTCGATTCCTCGGCCCTTGGCCGACCATGTCATGCATGACATGCAGCGACCGCTTTGATACTCGAGCAGCGCTCAGTGGGGTCGTGTCACTCCACGATCAGCCCGCGAGCTACGCTCGGGACTATGGTCCGATACCCCGTTGGTGTCTACCAACTCAGACATTCGAATGTCTAGCACGTTGACCGACTCGGTCCAGTGCTCTCGCCAATAGCGCTTTTATCTCCTGGCAGAGGTGTATTCTTGACTCGCCAAAGCTCCGCCAGGAGACGAGCGTCCTTGGACTTTGACCTCCAATCAATCCATTGCTCATGGTGATCCAACCATGCCATTCCTAGGATGATGTCATCCAAGTCTAAGACTAGACAGCGTTCCACGCTATCAAAGTCAAGAAACTTGACTTCGAGGTCCACAGGGACCTTCGGGACCGTGACACGCGTCCCCGTCGCTAAGGGAACAGTAACGATGTCTCCCAACCGCGCTTTCAGCGCCTCAGCATACAGCTGACTTCTCTTCATCGTGGACCGTCGAGCATAATTGCCCGACGCCCCAAAATCGATGAAGATTTTCCATGACTTCTCGAAGCTATTTACGGTCGCCTCCGCGACCAGCAAGCCCGGCTTGCATACACGGTTCGTGTTCAAGAGCACGGAGCTCTTCGGGACTGAGCCCTGTTGGCCTTTTCTTCCCTGAGGCTCAACGGACCTCAGTTCTTCCCCACCAGGTCGCCCCATGCTTATTGAGTGGTTTCGTTTGACCGAGACGAACCAGACTGGGAGGCGTTGGGGCGATGGTACGAAGAACCTTGACGAGCCATGCGCAGGGGACAACCGTTCCGAGGGTGAAGGGTGTCTCCGCAGACAAAACACCGTCGTATTTGTGTATGCTGCCCGGCGGCTCGGAGCTCATCTCCCTCGTCCTCAGCATAGCTGAGATCTATGGACATAGGCCCGCTCGACGAGCTGTTAGTGTGTGCATTCCAACCAAGTCGTGCCGACTTGAAATTGAATTCGGCATTCAATGCCACA
>NW_020187213.1:79467-79617 GCF_900000015.1 Plasmopara halstedii
CAAGGATCGCCAAGAACCCAGATTCAGGCATAGAAATAACAAATGACACACGGAAAGTTTGTGTAGCTTGCCACGAAGGCAAGCAGACACACAACAAGCAGCCCAGGAATGATACAGGATCCAATGCACCTATCGATCGCATTGGAAGTG
>NW_020187213.1:79627-79792 GCF_900000015.1 Plasmopara halstedii
TGGTTCCCATGTTGCCTCGCTTTCTGGATATCCATGCCATTTCGCAAGATATTCACGCTTGCCATGCTTCTGTCTTTTATTCAAGAAGGCTTCCACGATATATTGCCTATCGCCTTCACTGTCCACAATAATGGGTACTGACTTTGGAATTGGTCGACTTAAGAA
>NW_020187213.1:79802-79991 GCF_900000015.1 Plasmopara halstedii
ACTATCGTCTACCGTAGATACACCTTAGGTCAGGGTCGACTCTCTGCGTCTTGCAGATATCATACGGTATTACTGTCTTCTCAATATAGATGTTTTACACCTCGTCGAGACCAGTGGGAACACGAACTCAACATCGTCCAGTGTCTCCACTGCCTGTTCAATCGGATCTTTGATGTTATTAACATCTGA
>NW_020187213.1:80001-80290 GCF_900000015.1 Plasmopara halstedii
GTAATGGATACTCCTCTTGGGCCGGACGAGACGTCCTTTAAAGTGTTTGGCGGTGCCTTTAAGGCACCGCCAAACACCGCAGGCGATCTAGCCGATGTGGTCATTATACGACCGGACGAGGAGATTAACTTGTCGTCGCTTCTGAATATAGCGGTCCTGGATGACACCAAGGGGGTGCTGAACGCATGAAGTGGGTCTTCGATCCTGAAGGATCCCTTGAATCTGTAATATCCTTTAGTAAAGAATCTCCAAGAATTCGTCTCCAAAATCCCGCCGTCGGTCCTACCTT
>NW_020187213.1:80300-81061 GCF_900000015.1 Plasmopara halstedii
GATGAAGCGGTCCTGGATGACACCAAGGGGGTGCTGAACACATGAAGTAGGTCTTCGATCCTGAAGGATCCCTTGAATCTGTAATAACCTTTAGTAAAGAATCTCCAAGAATTCGTCTCCAAAATCCCGCCGTCGGTCCTACCTTCAAACCGAGGTGTGCGTCATGAGATCGACCTGGTTCCGGGCGCCAAATACTGCGTTACACGCCAATGGCCTCTGCATAAGGAGCAGTGTGACGTCATTGACGCCTTATTCCGTGCGAAGCACGTTGCAAGAATGGTTAGTGAAAGCAAGTGTCCCCATCTGACACCCACGTTTTGTGTCCGGAAGCCGGACGGCAAGAGGCGTATCGTTGACGCTTACAAAAACCGAAACGCTGCCATTATTCCGGCACAGACGCCGAGGATGTTCTCCAGAATAAAAATGGTTAGCTGTGCAAAGTACAGAGCACTCGACTTGGTCGATGGGTATTACCAAATGCTTATTAGAGGAAGTGATATTCCGCTGACAGCGGCGAGTACTCCGAGTGGCATGCTCTGGGAGTGGCTGGTGATGCCCCAATGGATGTCAATCGCACCAGCAACATCTGATCGTCTTGTGACGCAATTGTTCAGGCCCCACCGGGCGTTTGCACAAACATACTGTAACGACCTCTTCGTTCCAGTCGTGCGGGGCAGAGGAGGACAGATGAGAAAAACCACATCGTTAATTTGAGAGCGGTGCTCGAGTGCATGCGCACGAATAAGCTGTATGCCAATGCT
>NW_020187213.1:81071-81386 GCF_900000015.1 Plasmopara halstedii
CTGTGTTTTTTCTCATCTGTCCTCCTGTGTCCCGCACGACTGAAACGAAGAGGTCGTTACAGTATGTTTGTGCAAACGCCCGGTGGGGCCTGAACAATTGCGTCACAAGACGATCAGATGTTGCTGGTGCGATTGACATCCATTGGGGCATCACCAGCCACTCCCAGAGCATGCCACTCGGAGTACTCGCCGCTGTCAGCGGAATATCACTCCCTCTAATAAGCATTTGGTAATACCCATCGACCAAGTCGAGTGCACTGTACTTTGCACAGCTAACCATTTTTATTCTGGAGAACATCCTCGGCGTCTGTGCCG
>NW_020187213.1:81396-81620 GCF_900000015.1 Plasmopara halstedii
CGCTTGATGCGGGTGACTCGAACGGTGCTGCTTTTTCCAGGTTTTAGGTGATAATGCATACCGACTCTCGCAGTACATCACAAGGCACATGAATACCCGTTACACTCCACCTCATCAAGATTGTGAGCACATACAGTTCACTTTCAACTGTCGCCTCGAACGAGGTTCGCGTGTCTAAGACGCCACAAGATCACCAGGACCTTCGTCGCGAATTCTCTGCTCAA
>NW_020187213.1:81630-93052 GCF_900000015.1 Plasmopara halstedii
ATGCGTTCAAGGCACTGCCGAGCTCTATAAGGGACATCTCGTCCAGCTCAAGAAGAATATCTACTGCAGGCATAGTCTCGAGGCGGACGTCGCCATCTTCCTCCCCGTCATACCGTTGACGAGAGTGTATAACTGTGCGCCATCGTCTACGGTAGACACATCCTGGGTCAGGATCGACGCCCGGCGTCTTGCAGCCAGCATACGGCGTTTTTGACGCCTCTGTACAGAGGTTTAATGTCTCGGCGAGACCAGGGTGGACACGCACTCTGCGTCGTCCGGTGTCACCCTGCTGTCCGCTCCTTTGGAGCTCCGATGTTATCTACAACATCCGCCAAAGAGCTGCTAACCCCGCAGTCTTCGTCCAGTGGATAACGCACCACTCCACGCGCGTCTGAAGGGCCGTGTCCAAGATACCTCGGACTCTGTCTGATCACGCCATCAATGGCATGCAGCGACTGCTTTGTAACGAGAGCAGTGCTCGGTGATTTACGTGCCACTTCACGTGCATAACGAGGGCATCGCCCTTGATGCCTCGGCCCTTGGCCGATCATGTCACGCACGCATGACATGCAGCGACTGCTTCGATACTCGAGCTGTGCTCAGTGGGTTCCGTGCCACGTGGTCTTCGTTGACCGTTTGAGCAAGATCATCCATCTTGAGGCGGTGCCGGACACCATCGACGGTGTGGGTACAGCGACGCTGTTTGTGGATCGTGTTTTTTGACAACATGGACTCCCGGAATCAATTAAACCTGACAGAGACCCACGCTTCACTAGAAGGTTCTGGTCGATGATCTTCGAGGTGCTGGGCGTCAAGTTGGATATGACAACAGCGGATCAGCAGATTAATGGTCAAACTGAGTGCATGAATCGCGTCGTTGAAGACGTCCGTCGCAGCGCCTGAGCTGTGACGCTGAGGTACTGGAGCGCCATGCTGCCGAGACCGACCTTGTAGAATCCAATGGTCGAGTGATCAAGTCCTTCGCTTCAGATGCGGGATCCGCCAAGCGGAAATCATATTCCACACGAGGGTCTAGGACCGACCGTGGATGCGTGCGTATAGCCGCCCCTATTGCTGCCTCTGGGCCTCGTCGAGGTCGTTGGTTGTGACCCTCCCCCGAAGCCGAGAGATCGGTAAAAGGACACGTGTCCGCAAGGTTTGAGCTGGGCACACATCGCGCCGCTGGTGCACCTTGCATTCCTCTTCTTCCCATCCTAGATCGGACTCGCAGTCGACTTCCTCCAAATCCTCGACGATGTACTTCGTCGCCGGCGGTGGGTGTGGTACGCAGTGCTCGGTTACCGAGGGCTTAGAGTGCGCTTTTTTGAAGCCGCGGACGTGCTGGAAGGTGCATCGCGTGCAAAAGCCGAAGAAGGCTCTGCCCGCGGACACTCTCGGAACCAGCGAGGCTGGGTGTCTTTCGTGTCCTAGACACAGGGATCATCGAGCAGACAATTCTTAAAGAAGGTATTGGAGATGTAGATGTGTCTTAGACACGCGAGTATCGAACGAGGCGACAGTAAAATGTGAGCTGTCGGTGTTCACAATTTTGCGGGAGAGTGTAACGGGATTAGACGTACCCTGTTATGAAGGGGTGGGTGATGTGATCATACAATGGTGTAAATTATACAAGACGTGTAATCTAACGATGGTTTGGCTATACCTTAACAAGAAGTCAGTACGTGGGTGGACTATGCATTTTTTTAGTTAAGTTTTACTATTTAGTTAGAAAAACCTATATATTTAGATATAGGCGGCTTTGCCGCAAATAAAATCAAAAGTACAGTATACATTTTGGGCGGAAAAGTTTAATTGCCTTGGGTTAAGGCCGTGATTACTCTTGGAGTAAGCGGATTGCGATCTGCAACACTCGTACTGGTTCTAAGTATAGAACGGAGATCACCGACCTTAGCTTAGCTTCCTGTAAGCGAAAGAGCTACGGCAGCCCTGCTGCATACGCCGTGCGTGTCGCTTCGATTATACGCGATGCCATCATCGTGACATGCGGCGACCCATAGCTTGGGCGACGCAAAAGCGCATCCACCACCACGACCGTATTCACATTCGAAAGAATTAAAAGCATTTCTTTACAGAATAGCTTCACATATCTCATAGTTTTTATTGTTCCTTAAGTCTCTGCAACAATCTCTGCGGCCACTTTTTATTAAAGTCAGGGACCACCGTTATTTACTTCCGTTTCATACAGACCAAGTAGTTTCCGGTCTGCATTTACGTTTCTTCTCGATTTGTTGTTTGGTCTGTCGTACGTCAAGTAGGAAGGGCTATTCCCGGAACAAGGACGTCACAATTTTAAAAGCCTTTGAACAGGACATATGCCAATAGCGTGGAAATTTTTCGCTAAGTTGTTCATATCGACTGCGTGCGGCACCCGATAAATCACGTACTACCGCACCAGATACCAGCCGTTATTATTATTGTCATTGAGCTCAGTATTCAGAGACTCCACCATTATATACGCCTTTTTAGGGCCGACTTAGACAAATACTAGATATGACGTTTTTACTTCGAAAAAATCCAATCAGCGTGTGACTGTGAAAGAAGTGACTATGATTTCTGAACGTCTTTGTGATACGGGTTAGCCAAGATTACGACCGGTGATTGGCACACGAATGTCAGACTGGCATTTCAAAAACTTCTTTGTCAGGCTCCAGCTGATATGGATTGGTCGCTTGAGTGTTGCAATGACAAGCAGTTTCTGTCTATCTTCCTCATCATCTGCTACTCCATCACTATTTTCAAACTGTGATTGCATTGTGTCTTCTATGATGTGCTACGATCCACTGCTGATCGCTTTTTGCTGTAGATGGCGTGTACCAATTATCCACCCTTTCAAGACGCTGTACGTCGCTCCTACTTGCTGATGTAGATTCACTACACTAACAGATTATATGGTCGCTTCTTGTACGATGCAGAACGGTCTTTCTGCATGAATTGGGGCACGCAACAGCTGCGTGGCTTACTTGCGGAAGCGTACGAAGCTTATACTGCGAATGCACCGATAGCATCGCGTTGCTAACGACGCTGTCGATGTATCTTCTGTAGGTGGAGGGAATGGAAGTGCATCCGGACGAAGGTGGCGTCACCAAGACCGTTGGCGGCCTCCAGTGGGTCATTGTTCCAGCCGTATGTTGTGAGTATGTTTGATACAATGTACAAGATGCTGACACGGTTGTACTGCCATTTCAAAGGGCTACTTAGGATCAGCGATGTGGGGTATGGCGCTCACAATTGCCAGTGCTGACAAAACAGCGTCAGAAGTGGCAGCAGGAGTCCTTATTTTCTTCCTGCTCGTCTTCATCCTCCTCGCCCACAATAATTACCTTCGCATCCTCAACTTTTGTTTTATCGTGCTACTTGCGGGACTTATGGCGCTCAATATTGGAACAACATTTGACGCGCTGCAATACGTGACACTATTTCTAGGTGTCATGAGCTGTCTTTTCTCTGTATACGACATCTGGGACGATCTCATTGCCCGCCGATTGAACGAGAGCGATGCGTCAGTATTCGCCAAAATGACGCATACTTCCAGTCGTTGCTGGGGAGTCATCTGGGGCCTGATTGCAATCGCGTCGCTCGTCGCAGGCTTGTACTTCAACTTGCTGGTGGCTGAAGACTCGGGCGAGTCACTAAGCAGCATTTCTGACGCCTCAACTGGTACAAAAGTCGCATTGGCGTGTGCTGTCGTCATTGTAGCTCTCGCTGTCATGCACACCGTACTTACTCGACGATGTATGCTGCGGAAACGCAATGGGCTTGGCAGCTATTTTGTCGCATTAGCTTAGATACGTTCAGTGAGAACGTTTTGATGATGGACGGGCTATCAAATGTGACCATCTGTAAAGTTTGTTTAATTTGACTTTATTTTCTAGATAACACACGTGATTGATTCGAACCTAACAAATGCAGACACTTCCTGCCAAACGCTACGCACTCACCAAGCGCGTATCTTGTAGTTTTGAAGGACAATGATTGTCTGCGCAAGTGTACAAAATTACATCTTACACCTACGACAGAATGCCATTTGTCATGCGCTGAAAATTGTCATATTGGCGCGTGCTGTAATTATTGTTACTCTTGCGGATGAGCGAAAGCACGTAGGCCACAGTCTCTTGTTTCGTGAGTGTCAGCTTAAAGCGAGAACGAAGGCGTAATAAAATATAATCTGCGTCAATGCCCAGGAAACACGGATACGGGGACTGCCGTGACATGACGTCAACAAGGTCGCAAATCTCGTCACAGTGCTGTTGACATGCCAGGAAGCCTCGAGTACATAATGTTACGTATTCCTTGAAGCCCTCCGAGTCTTGGCCACCCATAGTTTCGACCATCTCAGCCGTGAGTTTGAATGGGGCTGATTCAATGCTCAGCATTCCACCCGGAGCGATACCAAGTAAGAACCCATAGTCAATATGGATGATATGACCTTCATCATCCAGCATGATGTTTCCGTTATGTCGATCCTTGATCTGCAAAAAGTAACACACGAGCGAATATCCAGCCATCGACTGTATAAACTTTCTTTGGGCTATCTTAAAACGGTGCGAATCAGGAGGGCCGTACGATTTTTCGAAATGATGAAGCAAAGACACATATCCTTCACGCTTCTTTAAACCATCCAGCGATATTGCATTGATCAGCGTTTCAATCAATCCAGTTGACGAACTCGTCGCAATAATGCGATATCGCTTTACCCACATTGGTAAATTTGCACCCCGAAATATCTCGACGAACTTCTGGATCAATTGCAATGTAAATACCTCTTGACGAAGGTCATCGTTGCTCTTGCCGATCATAGATACGATGTCCCAGCCAGGTAAATGACCATAAGGTGATGCTGCCATCAGCCTTGCACGCTTAGAGCTCCACGACTCGCCAAATGCTGCCTCAAAATCTTTCCGTCGCGCTTTCTCACGCTCAATCGCTTCAGCTGTTATATTGCCCGTTGCCAAGTCCATTTCAAGCGGTGTAGATGGTTCAGTATGCGACCTAACAATGGATGCAATTGTACCAGCCACCTTAGAATCAGGAGACGAAATAGCGATCGGTGGAGTTGCTGAAGGCGTGGACACCGTTTCCGAAACACCAATTGGTGTCTCTGGCAAAGGAACACGACGCGACATGGCGGCCGGAGTGTGATATGGTTCAGAGATCACACGCGAGGAAAGTATCGTTTCGACTTGGACTTCTTCAACATCGTCTGCATCGCCTGCAAACGGTTGATGTTCAATCAGCTGTCCAATCTCTTCATCTTCAACGTAGTTGACTTCGGACGATTCCAGCATACTGCTTCCGATTCGACTTTGCCTTGAAGGAGACCGTGGTGACTCAAGTATAGAGGTGTCACGTTGTTGGTCATCGTCGAAAGGATTGCCGCGAATCACCTCAAAGATCAGCAATATAGGAACACGCGCTTTTGTTGAGAATGCTGTTCCTTCCTTTGTTGGAATCCGTACAATTCGCTCAAAAGGGTCTGTCGCTTTTACCAATGGGACGTAAGCCATTGGCGGAAGATGTAACTTTTCTAAATACGACGGTAATTGAATCTTACGCTCTTGAATCGATGGCACGAAGCGCAGGGCTTCAGCAATATCCGTAATCTGCTCGACAAAGTCGCACTCGTCAGCAAAATGCTTCGCTAGCAACGACTTGTCAGTCTGATTCGACCGTCGCATCGACTCATTAAAAATATTGATTGATTGGCTACCTGTATCTTCCTCTTCTAAGATCGACAACCGTTCGTCATGCTCATAGTCGTCTCCTGAAGGGTGCGTTAACAACAAAGAATCCAAATCTTCTTTGGGTGTGAGTAAGTGTTGCTGAAAGCGTGAAAAATCACGAAAGCGGCTCTCCACATCCCCTTCAGGTGATTCTTTATATCCTGCGCCTTTTCTCGGTGAGAAAGAGGAGAACACTTTCATGCCTGAAGGAGAGCTACTTGAGGTCAATAAATTGTGTGCGTGACAGCGGTGAATGGCGATCTCCTCTGTTAGCTTAACGATTACCCGCAGCTGATCATCTGTTGGCATGGGCAGATTCCGCTTGTCTACGTGAGACGTTTCTTGCATCGGATCGCGACTCAGCACCGTGGCCCGGTCGACACCTGCAACTTCACGCTCAATCTCCACCATCAATCGTACTACACGTGCATACTTGTCTTGCATGTCTTTAGGTTTTCTCGTATCAAACGAGTCTTCAAGTGCACCTTGAAGCTGCCATCGAAGAAGGAGCGCAAGATGAATGGATCGCGAACAAACGGACACAATTAGCTCATCGAGCCAAAAAATCTTCTCAAAATCAAAATTTGGAATGGATAGATAAGCATGAACAATCTGAGGCCAATAAAATTCCACTTGATTAATACGCGT
Source organism: Plasmopara halstedii (assembly GCF_900000015.1). Lineage (NCBI taxonomy): Eukaryota > Oomycota > Peronosporomycetes > Peronosporales > Peronosporaceae > Plasmopara > Plasmopara halstedii. The sequence continues at coordinate 88,020 of NW_020187213.1, forward strand.
GTACGAAAAGTGCAACAACTTTTCCACAATTGGTTTGAACAGTAGCGGATCACTGTCCAGGTGACGATGTAACAAAATCACGGCTCGATAAACGCTAAAGCTGCGTGCACGAAATTCACGGTGGAGGCCCAAAATTTTCAGGTCCAACGGAATCTCGGGGTGATCCATCGTGTGATCATAGAATCGTCGATCTTTCAGCAAGATTTCTTCACATTCTTCAGCAGTAATCACTTTGGCTTTTAATAGATCGATTGCAATTTTGGCCGACTCGGTCTGCAGTGGACGCTTAGGCATAATTAACTCAATCGGTGCCTCCGGATTTAACGGCTTTGGATACAAACAGATCCCCGCTTTCAGTCGCTCAACCATTGCACGCAAGTAATTAATGTAATTCTGTGCCTCGTAACATCTGTCACAGACGCGTTTGGCGTAGTAGTAGAATCGATGCGGGAGCGGGACTTTATGAGTCGTAAATTTATCGCAGAACAACCCGTCACAGCTATAACACTTGTATAACAGTGTAGCTGTCATTGGAGCCACTTGCCCAGCAGTCACAGCTTGCGATATTAAACGGGTGCAATCCGGACACTTGCACTTCACGTCCGTCTCACTTGACGGGACTGCAGCTGTACTTACTGGTGAGGTAGATACATCAAGCGACGCGTGGTGAAGGAATGTAGCCGCAAGACGCGGTGCCGTGGTCACTACAGCTGTCTGAATGGCTCGAATCCACTTTTCTTTGTCCATTGCGGTGTCAGCATAAGCGTAAAAAACTTTACTCTGCGCTGTGGCGAATAAAAGTCCGTGTTGGTATATGTGCATATTGCCTTTTCCATCCCATTCTTGCACACCAAGCACGTCCACTTCGCCCTTAATACGCAGCATGTGATACGCATCCTCCTGTGTACTAAGAGTTTGCAATGTAAGCGTGTCATAGTGATGCAATACAATCAAACGGTATACGTAATACCTGTAGTAATGGAACGACGTTCCGACGAGAAAGCAGTAACGCCGAAGCATGGGCGGCGGAGATGACGGACTCGTGCGGAACGTAAGGTATCCCTCGCAGCTAGCGCGTGGAGCCTTCATGTCACTCCACGAGATAACACGAGACAGCTTGCGATGACGTCTCGTTATGGCACTCAGCGTAGTTGAGCGCTCTGGATCGAATCTGTTTGCTACTGGGCACGGACTGAAACGTTATTCCGCGACTAAAGTACAGTCAATCTGCACGAGAAGCACCTAGTTGAACAGAAAGATAGTACAGAGCCGAATGGAGCGTTTGCGCGTTGCTCAAAGGTACTTTCAGAGAGGAGCGGACCCGTAGCGCGAGTCTCTTCCTTCAAGAAACGTTGCGCTGTTGTGTGAGTCCTCACTCCCTATGTATATGAAATGGCCCGTGGGACTTATGGTGGGACCTATGATGGGTCTCAATTTTCAGCGGGTTTTTAATTTTTGGTACAAAAGTGGTACAAATTTGTTTTCGCTGGCTGGCGAGACACTGAGGGCGTCAATGGCTCGTGGAAAGAAGACGGCAGCACCGCTTAAGGCGTCCATGCCCAATACTGCTAACAACAACAAAGGTAACAAGAAGACAGCAGGTATTGTGATGAAAAAGCAAAATAAATTTCAGATACAAACGACACCCGTAAAAATTATCAAGCCAGAGGATGATGAAGACAAAAGTGACGACGACAATGAGACCAGCGACACAGAGGAAAGCGACGATGCTGATGATGAAGAGGACGATGGGTTTGAAGATCAAGGTTCGTCTTCCGATGATGACAGTGGCGACGAAGAGGAGGGAGATGGCGAGATATCGGAGCTGGAGAAAAAGACGCGTCGTTTTACTGTGGATCGCGAAAGGGAGGTGCAAAAAATGCGTGAGGACGGTTCGCTTTCAGTGGCATCACGACTTCATGTAGACGACCTGTCTTCTGATGACGAAGAAAATGTAAATACTATTGGCAACGTCCCACTTCGGTGGTACGAGGACTACGACCACATTGGGTACAACATTGACGGAAAGAAAGTCATGAAGTCAAACAACGGCGACGGTATTGACAATGCGATCGCTGCAAAGGATGATCCAAATTATGAGTATGTTGTGATATTTTTTTTGCTTTTGCTTACACGAAACTGATGCTGATAATGGTAATTTCGGTCGCAGCCGTACTGTGTACGATGCTTACAACGATCGCAAGATTGTTATTTCGGATCGAGACATGGAAATCATTCGTCGGATGCAAGCTGGTGCGTTCGCTCACCCAGAGTTCGAGGCTTACCCGGAATACGTCGACATTTACTCTTCAAACAAGATCATTCACTCTATGGGCAATGATCTGGAGCCTAAGAGCCGATTCTTGCCGTCTAAATGGGAGCGCATGAAGGTAATGAAGATCGTGAAGGGCATCAAAGAAGGTCGCATTAAAGTCGATCAGAATCCCGAGAAGAAGCCTGAGGTTTATCAAATGTGGTTTGACGATGACCAGGCGCAGACTCGTAAAGGTCCAGCTCATGTGCAGGCACCAAAGATGCCACTTCCAGGACACATTGAGTCGTACAACCCTCCTGAGGAATACTTGTTTACGAAAGAAGAGCGTCGAGCTTGGGAAGAGGCCGACCCTGAAGATCGTGAAACAAACTTCATGCCGAAAAAGTTTAAATCACTGCGTGAAGTTTGCGGCTATGGTGGTTTTGTGCGGGAGCGCTTCGAGCGCTGCCTCGACTTGTACCTGGCGCCTCGTGTCAACAAGCGCAAGCTTAACATTGACCCTGAGTCCCTTGTGCCCGAGCTTCCAAAGCCTCAAGATTTGCGTCCTTTTCCCAATACGTTGGAGCATATATTTAATGGTCACACTGGCCGTATCCGCTCGCTAGTTGTGGATCCATATGGACAGTACGTTGCGTCAGGTTCTGATGACTTTACCGTCCGCATATGGGAGTTGGAGACTACGCGTTGCTTGCACGTGTACAACCTTGGTGCGGTTGTGCACAAGCTGGCGTGGAACCCAAACAAAGATCATCAATTGCTGGCTGTCGCAGCTGCCAAGAAAGTTTTTGTAATTGCGACCGGAACAGGTAGCGCAGACCAAACAGAACTTACTAATGCTCTTGTGGGCGATGCCGATGACAGCATTCATATGTCCAGCGAACAGGAAGAAAATGTCCAGATTGTGAATGAGGATGAAGCGAATGTGGAGGCCGACGCACTTAAGAAAAAGGTGCCAATAACTTGGCGTTTCTACAGCGGCACAAAGGACGAAGACAAATTAAAGCAGGTAGAACAGCTGTGGTTGGATCGTCGCGTAGGCACCGGTATTCGTGTGGTGCTGCACCACACAAGCGACGTCAAGAATTTGGCATGGCATTATAAGGGCGACTACCTTTCTACCGTTGCTCCCGGCGCTGGTTCTGGAGCGGTATTGATTCATCAACTCTCAAAGCGAAAGACTCAAAACCCGTTTCAAAAGAGCTTGGGACAGGTCCAATGTGTGTTGTTTCATCCGTCTAAACCATTTTTCTTCCACGCTACTCAACGCCATGTGCGTGTGTACAACCTCGTGAAGCAATCAATTGTCAAGAAACTGTCTTCAGGTGTCAAGTGGATTTCGAGCATGGCAGTACACCCGAATGGGGATCACTTATTAGTGGGTAGTTACGACCGAAGATTGTGTTGGTTTGACTTGGATCTGTCATCGAGGCCGTTCAAGACGCTCAAATACCACGAAAAAGCAGTACGTGATGTGTCATTCCATCCCAAGTACCCATTGATGGCGTCAGCTTCGGATGACGGCACCGTTCACATCTTCCATGCGATGGTCTATTCGTACGTGTTGGAAGCGATTCTGTTGTTTTTTTAGCAAATCTGTTCAACGTGGTATGTTTCATGTGATTTATAACTGTAGGGACCTGATGAAGAACCCACTCATAGTGCCACTGAAGATCTTGCGTGGTCATGAAGTCACCGGCGGCCTCGGTGTCATGGCATTAGCCTTCCACCCTATTTTGGTTCGTTTTGAAATTGTTTCAAGTGTCTTTGTGAGGTATACTGACTCCTGTCTTTTATCTACATTTGCTCTACAGCCATGGGTGGTGACGGGTGGTGCCGACGGATCTATTCGTCTCTTTCAAGACATTCACTAACTCGCCTATTGTATGCCTAGCACAAATTTGGGTAAAATGGTGTTGCTTCGAATTCTTAGCTAGGAAGTTTGATTATAGACTACATGCGTTTGCTTACAAAGAATGTGTCGTGTCCATCGAGGCACTCATGGGTTGCAATTAGCGTTGTAGCACACTGGTAGTCCTTAATTTATTAAGCAATGGCAAGAAACGAAGTATTAGGCTACACCTAGACACATTGGAAGGCTGTTATGACTTGATCCGAGTGGAGGGAGCCGGCGAACGCTACAGACAACACTGAGGAGATTTACTCACAGAGATCTGAGCATTACTTCAAACCATCCGCCTGCTCGCTTCTCCATTTCGGTCTCCGCGAGTTGACATGCATCTTTAACCGAGTCACGCACCCAACCTTTTCTTAATTTTTCTTTCCCAAGCTAGGCATGCGGAATCGAGGTTTCTTGGATGCAGCTGAAGGCATTGGAGGAGGTACTTGACCATATCGCACTGGGTACTGGTACTGACCGCCTAAAGTAGTGGGAGGGTACTGTTGCTGCGTCTGACCAAATTGCTGTTGCGGCTGGCCATAATGCTGCTGAGGCTGGCCAAACTGCTGCGAAGGTTGTCCAAACCGTTGTGGAGGTTGTCCGTACTGTTGTTGAGGTTGTCCGTACTGTTGTTGAGGTTGTCCGTATTGCTGTTGAGGTTGCCCGTATTGCTGCTGCGGTTGCCCGTACTGCTGCTGCGGTTGCGCGTACTGCTGTCCATACTGCTGATGCTGACCGTACTGGTGAGGCTGGTTGTTGCCGTAGCCGTAGACGCCCGGGGGCTGAACATGTCCAGAATGCTGTGGCGGGTACAAGCCCGTGGCCATTACTGGCGGAAAGCTGGCGTTGTTCACAGGTTTA
>NW_020187213.1:93062-93178 GCF_900000015.1 Plasmopara halstedii
GGCGTGAAACTCACGACGATGTCCGGTTCTAAACCAATGCGCTGGTCTTGGCTAACATGTCCCACTTGCTTGGCTGTAAGCGCGAGAGTCAGGCCGACTCTTAATCAAATTGTCAC
>NW_020187213.1:93188-93281 GCF_900000015.1 Plasmopara halstedii
CAGAACATCCTTTTAGGAATCGGCGTCTGTACCGGAACGGTGGCAGCATTGAGCTTATTGTAAGCATGAACGATACGCCACTTGCCGTTCGGC
>NW_020187213.1:93291-93387 GCF_900000015.1 Plasmopara halstedii
TTGCGCATAGAAGAAGCGTAATCTAGGCCACCGAACTTTCGTTCTATACTTAAAACAAGTACGAGATTGCGGATCGCAATCCGCTTTCTCCAAGAG
>NW_020187213.1:93397-93502 GCF_900000015.1 Plasmopara halstedii
GTTAATATGCTATAACCATTCAGCTTACTATTAACCAAGTAAAGCTCAATTAAAGAATACGTGACTTCTAACCAGGTCCCAAATTAGCTCAGATGGTAGAGCGCT
>NW_020187213.1:96314-96978 GCF_900000015.1 Plasmopara halstedii
TAGGCAGTCACAAAGACCGTGTTTATAGAAGGCCTCCGCACTGGCGTGGCCAGAATGGAAGTCTTGCATCCTTTCTCATTTGAAAAGGCGGTGACTGTGGCAATGAATGCCGAATTTAATTTCAGGTCGGCGCGATTTCGTTGGAATGCACACTCCAACACCTCGTCGAGCGGGCGTATGCCCATGGATCTCAGCTATGCTGAGGACGAGGGGGCAGAGGTCTCAGCTGTCGGGCAGCACACAAATATACGACGGTGTTTTGTCTGAGAAAACACCCGTCACCTCCTGCGCAAGGCGCGTCAAGGTTCTTCGAACCGTCGCCCCAACGCCTATCAGTTTGGTTCGTCGCGGGGAAACGACACCATTCAGTAGGCGCGGCGCGACCTACTGGGGAAGAACTGGGCTCCGTTAAGCCTCAGGGAGGCATAGGTCAACAGGCTTAGCCCCAAAAAGCTCCGTGCTCTCAAACACGGAACGTGTGTGCAAGTCGGGCTTGCTGGTCGTGGATGCGACCGTAAAGGGCTTCGAAAAGCCATGGAAGATCCTCATCGATTCTTGGGCGTCGGGCAATTATGCTCGACGCTCCACAATGGAAGAAGTCAGCTGTATGCTGAGGCGCTGAAAGTGCGGTTGGGTGACATCGTCACTGTTCGCCTAGCGACGG
>NW_020187213.1:97411-97581 GCF_900000015.1 Plasmopara halstedii
ATTGCGGATGACTCTACGCTCCTATCCAGCTCTGTAGCGGGTCTGCAATGCCAGGTTGCCATTTTGGACTCTACTGCGAGGGATCTGGAGCGCGGCTCAATTTAAATAAGTTCCAATTGGTTGCGTTCAACGGCGAATGCATCTCAGCTCAGGACTCACCTTTCGAAATC
>NW_020187213.1:97591-97752 GCF_900000015.1 Plasmopara halstedii
GTATACCGCTCGGAGTGCTTACCGCAGTCAGCGGAATATCACTCGCTCTCATGAGCAATTGGTAGTATCCATCTATCAAATCGAGTGCACTGTCCTTCCTGCATCCCACCATGTTGTTCTGAAGAACATCCTTTCTAGGAATTGGCGTTTGTGCCGGAATG
>NW_020187213.1:97762-97868 GCF_900000015.1 Plasmopara halstedii
ACACATGAAAACGACATCCTCGCCTGGCATGGACGGAATGACCGCTGCTTTCTACCAGGTCGCTCCGGATGTATTCGGCGAGTGCTTAAGCATTGTGTTCAACGAC
>NW_020187213.1:97878-98885 GCF_900000015.1 Plasmopara halstedii
ACTTCGTACATCCCACCATGTTTATCTAAAAAACATCCTTTCTAGGAATTGGCGTTTGTGCCGGGATGGTGGCAGCGTTGAGCTTATTGTAAGCATGAGCGATACGACACTTGCTGTTCGGCTTCCGAACACAAAACGTGGGTGTCGAATAGAGAGACTCACTCTCGCGCAACATCCCTGCGTCGTGCTTCACACGGAAAAAGGCGTCAATGAAGTCGCACTGCTTCTTGGGCAGGGGCCATTGGCCTTTTACGCATTATTTGGTTCCGGAACCAGGTCAATCTCATGACGCACACCTCGGTCCGGAGGTAGGACCAAAGGTTGCCAAAGGTTAGTATGGATCCAAGGGATTCCGTGGGATTGACGATCCACTCTGTGCGTTCAGCACTCTCTTGGTGTCTTCCAGGACAGCTTCATCCAGAAGCGATGACGAGTTTATCTCCTCGTCCGGTCGTACAATTACCACTTTGGCCAAAGCGCCTATCTTCAAGGCACTGTCGAACTCTTCAATGGACATCTCGTCCATCTCAAGAAGGGTATCTACTGCAGGCATAGCCTAAAGGCGGACGTCGCCATCTTCCTCCCCCGTCATACCGTTGACGAGGGTGTATCACTTTGTACGTCCACTACGGTCGACACACCCTGGATCAGGGTCGACGCCCGGCGTCTTGCAGCCTGCATACGGCGTCGCCGTGCATCTGTACAGAGGTTCTATGTCTCGGTGATACCAGGGTGAGCAAGCACTCCGCGTCTATCACCCTCACTTTCTGCTCCTTTAAAGCTCCGATGTTATCTGCAACATCCGACGAAGAACTGCTAACCCCGCAGTTATCGTCCGGTGGATACCGTACCACTCCACGCTCATCTAAAGGGCCGTTTTGAAGATGCCTCGGCCCTTCGCCAACCATGTCACGCATGACATGCAGCGACAGCTTTGATTCTCGAGTAACGCTCAGTGGTTTACGTGCCACTTCACGTGCATCACGAGGGCCTCGCCCTCGATGCCT
>NW_020187213.1:98895-100614 GCF_900000015.1 Plasmopara halstedii
TGATTCGGGGGTAGGACTGAAGGCGGGTCTTTGGAGACGACGTCTTGAAATTCCTTTTCAAAGGATAGTACGGATCCAAAAGATTATGTATGATCGACGATCCACTTCGTGCGTTCAGCACTCTCTTGGTGTCATCCAAGACAGCTTCATCCAGAAGCGATAACGAGTTTATCTCCTCGTCCGATCGTACAATGACCACTTCGGCCAAATAGCATGCCTTCAAGGCACTGCCGAACTCTTCAAGGGACATTTCGTCCAGCTAAAGAAGAACATCTACTGTAGGCATAGCCTCGAGGCGGACGTCACCATCTTCCTCCCCCGTCATACCGTTGACGAGGGTGTATAGCTGCGCGCTATCGACTATGGTAGACACACCCTGGATCAGGGTCGACGCCCGGCGTCTTGCAGCCAGCATACGGCGTCACCGTCGCCTCTGTACAGAGATTGTATGTCTTGGTGAGACCAGGGTGAACACGCACTCCGCGTCGTCCGGTGTCAACCTGAGTTTTCTTCGGCCATGCTGTCCCCGTGTTGGACCTTAACCCTGAGGCCCTCAACCGCAACGTCCAGACCGGAAATTAGGCTCAGGCCGCCCGTCACCTTTTCAGACGCAGACGACGACCGTCTAGTCAAGATTCCCGACCGGTTGTCTTGGAAGGAGGCCTCGGTGGAACCCCAGCGCATGGGGCCTCAAACTTGCCTTGGCCACGTTGTCCCTGTGGTGGGTCTCACCCCTGTGTCCCTCAACCTCAACGCCCAGATCTGAATTCTGACTCAGGCCGACCGTCATCCTTTCAGGCGCAGTCGACGACCATCTAATCAAGATCCCGACCCGTCATCTTGGTTGGGCGACATCGAAGAGGCTCAGCGCCGGGGGCTTGTCTGGAACTCGGACTTGCCTTGGCCACGTTATCCCTGTGGTGGGCCTCAACCCTTAGACCCTCAACCGCAACGTCTAGACCGGGAATCGGGCTCAGGCCGCCCGTCCCCCTTTCGGGCGCAGTTGACGACAGTCTAGTCAAGATTCCCGACCCGTCAGCTTGGTTGGAGGGTTCTCCGGGGAGGCCCCGCTGCTGGGGCTGATCCGTTGGCTTTGGTTGTCTTTATGGGCTGGGTTGGCGGCAAATTGAAGAAAAAGAAGTCATAAATGGAGGCGCAAAATTACATGCCAGAGTTTATTCCCCCTCCCCAAATTGATCCACTGCAAGATTAAATAACATTTCACACTTGATATGTTGACATGCGACTCCACCCTTAAAAAATTATATACCTGTCAAAATGATATCAAGTATCGAGGGTGTTGGCTTTTTTAGGACACTCCATTGTTTGTTTGAGATAAATTGAGCCCTAGAATGGCTGCAAACACGCTGGAAGCGGGTAAAACGTACTGAGACTTCTGTGAATGACGCCAGCAAAAAGGTCTGTGTTGGCTTGCATAAATGCTCCCAACGAGTGTGACCGTCAAAGCTGAGACAGCACAACCAGCAGAGACGGTTGCTGTGCTCTATCGTACACCTTGCGTATACATGCACGTATGTGCGCACTAAACGCGGTATACACGACCTGAAGCGCAGGCACTAGAGGCAGTGGTGTACGTTGAAGGAACAGACCATTATTGCGCACTGTCCATAGGGGGTGGAGCATAATGCAGCGTGTAATCAGCCATATATCCTCCACCACAACGGTATGATCCAACCAAACGTGTTTAATGGATGGTCG
>NW_020187213.1:100624-120690 GCF_900000015.1 Plasmopara halstedii
TGGCGAGGTAGACAATCGATCTTGCAACTCGCTCATCTCCACTAGCTCCGTCTCGACTACGAATCCCCCACTATTATCATTAATCTCAACGACTGTACAGCCATCTTCATCAACTCTACATCTTTCCTTTCCATCTTTAAAAACAAAAGTCGATTGTGGGATGGATACTATGGCCACACGTCAGGCATCACTTGTCGCATCAGAGCAAGAGCCTGAAGAAGAACAAGAACAAGAATTGGCGTTACAGACTCATGGATTGCCTTTTGATGCGAAGAAGACAGAGATTCACGTTATTAAACGACGAAATGTTGGTGTTCCAAAGTTTCTTCGATTTCTTTATCAAATACTCGAAGTCGAAGATCCACGAATTATTTCCTGGTCTCATGATGGTACAGCATTTCAGATTATTCAACCAGAAGAACTTGCCACTCAGATTTTACCTCGATATTTTAAACACAATAAAGTCTCGAGTTTTCAGCGACAACTCAATTATTTTGGGTTCAAAAAGTGGACGAAGACTCAAACGAACATTTGAACATTTAGTCATCCCTTTTTTTACAATCGGATAAAGATCGAATGAAACTTATCAAACGCAAAGAGCGTGCAACACCTGTGACCATGTCACCAATGACCAAATCAAGTTCAATGGAATTGTGTCATCAATTGCGTTTGCCACAGCATGACGATTTTCAAGTTCACACACGGACACAATTTCCGACACAACAAGCACTTAAAAGACAAAAATCCAGTACTTTATCAAGTGCAAGTGTTGCTTTTTTCAACTCAAGTGCTGCTGGTCGTCGACATTCTACTGGGATGCTTCCTGGCTCAGAAGCTTTAAATCTTGCGGCTGTTGTAGCTGCTGCTTCATTACCAGGACGGAAAGGTACTGGTACACCTGCAGAGCAAGAATTGGCACTTGAAATGGAAGCTCGAACAAATGCTGTTGCCACTGCAACAAACTCGCATCAACATTTTTTGTACTTGCAACAATTAGCAAAAGCAAAACATATGACGCAACAAACTCCATTTGCAACAAATACTACTCGACGACGCAAAAGTGAACAACTTGGTACTGAATTTGGTTTAAGTGGCAAAACACTTGCAACTTCTCAAATGGATGAATTAATGGCATTTTCAACTGTACCCAAAAGTGATGCTTCGATGGTACAACCTGTCTCATCAGCTTGTTTCTATCAAGATGCAGCTTTTCCAGTACAACATGAGCAACGACAGCGTTCACGACCACAAATGACTCGTCACGCTGAGTATCGAAACTTTGGTACAAAAACCGAATCATGGGTTTCAACTTCTCATAATACTCCAAACACTGTGTACCATTCTCAAACACCTGAGTCATCATTGTTGGTACACTCCAAATTTAGTGACTTAAATGCTATGCCACAATTGCAACGGCTTGGCATGTCACAAGCACAAATTTACCAGCAACACGAAGAACGAAACACATGGTACCAGCAACAAGAACAATCACGACACCAAGAAAATCGGCACCAAGTACCACCACAACCACCAGCTCGTGATTATATTGACATGTTGCTTGAAAGTGCAGCTTTAGATGAAAATCTTTCACTTCAATCATCGACATCAATTTCGTCAGACGCGTGGAATGAATCAAATTACGCGCAACATTCAACACGTGCAACAAACAGTGCGCAAACTTTTTCTCATCACTCAGATCAACATTCTCAATTGGAATTGCCACATTCTTTCGATTCACGATTTTAAGTAACAAAGTCAAGTTGCAATATAACCTTGTACAAACTTTATGAAACAGAGTTAAGTACTATATTCATTGTAATCTTATCTTGGCTTCGGTTAATGCATCTATAACCCATTGGGGGTACACGCGATCTGGATAGTGTTGAAGCATAAACTTTTGTACGAATTGTTCAAATGTTTGATCAATTATCGATTGTCGAAGTTGACGCATGAGATTGAGCATGTACGTGACGTTGTGGTATGTGATCAAATGAGCTCCAATACTTCCCGATGAAGTATCAGAAATATCTCCTGTTTTTAAAAGCACACGTAGGTATGCTCTAGTGTAGGTTTTACACACAAAACACTTGCATGTGTCATCAATTGGTCGATCGTCATCTTCCCACTTAGCTTGTTTGAGTTTAAGTAACCCAGAAGGTACAATTGCTGTACCAAAGCGTGCAGTACGAGTTGGATATACACAATCAAACATATCAACACCAAGTGCCGAACACACGACAAGATCTACTGGATATCCAACACCCATTAAATACCGTGGTTTATTTACCGGTAATTGTGCCGTACATTTGGCCACAACTCGCCAAAATGCATCTTTCGACTCCCCTCCAGCCAAACCACCAATTGCGTAACCCGGTAAATTACGTTGGATAAGTTGCTTTAAACATTGATCACGTAATCCACCTGGAGTAACATCAAGACCACCTTGTACAATACCAAAAAGATTTTGCTTTTCTGGATAAGCATGTGCTTTAATACAGCGATCAAGCCATCGAACTGTACGATCACATGCTTCATGAAATCGATTCTCGTCATCTTCAACACTTGAAACGACATCATCTAGTGCCATAATAATGTCCGCTCCAATCCGATTTTGATGTGCAATTGATGCTTCAGGAGTTAAAATCATTGTCGATCCATCCACAAAACTCTCAAACTTGACACCATGTTCGGATACTTCACAAAGTTTTGAGAGACTCACCATTTGAAATCCACCAGAATCTGTTAATAAATTACGTGGCCATTGCATGAATTCGTGTAACTTTCCAGGCAATTGCGCTAAGACGTCAGTTCCGGGACGCAGGGCCAAGTGATAAGTATTAGAGAGAAAAATTTGACAATTTATTGGCTCCTCTTCCATCTGGAGAGTCGTCAGTCCCTTCATTGCACCTTGTGTGCCCACAGGCATAAATACTGGTGTATTGACTTCACCATGAGGTAACATAAGTGTCGCTGCCCGTGCACGATGGTACCGACCTACCACGTTGAATGACAGAGCATTTGACATTGTTATGAGCGTTGAATAAATGTTTCAATAGTAAAGAAACAATTAGTATTGTATCAATTATTAAGCTTGTCATATATCAAATAGTTTTCCTACTCCGATAATACAAAATTAGGTATTTTTTCGCATGAAAAATATTGCTACGTCTCATTTAAAAATTACTAACCGGCGCAAAGTTACACTTTTCTATCGTCAGCAATGTAAGTTTTGGATCGTTACGCGAGAAAACGCAGTGCATTAATCGTATTGTACGCCCTGAAACGTGCCTTCTTCACGTTGTTCATTCCAGCGTTCCACCTGATAGAAAATTGTAACAAACAATTAATATTTACACAAAAACGAAAGTTTCACACAAAAATAGGGCAAAAAACACACCCAGGAATTAGGACAGAGCGAGAGAGCGTTCTGATAGTACGTCTTGCATGCATCTTCGTCGCCATCATTGTTTTTCAGACAAAGTACAAACTCATTGTATCGCGTCCAGCAATGCTGCGCCTGATTCGTGTTGGGGAAACGCGGGTCAAGTGGTGTAGTTTTTAGCTTACCTTCCATGCTGATTTCTCGTACTGAACGGGTGGGAAAAGAACCACCGTTTTACATGTTTCGTGACCAATAATAGGTTTTTGCCAATTATAAATTTCCATGATTTCTGACCAATTGTCGTGCTGATTGAAGATAAAGCTTTTAACCATTGTGATTCTTAAAATTCTCAATGTACGGTGCCAGACCATAGTTATTTCCCCAAGTTAATGACATCAGTTTCCTAAAGATTGAAAGAATGTTCTCAAATTTATTGTCTCTGACATGTTTCATTCAGTTTCATTTAAAATTGTTTACTTTTTGGGCTCCGTTATTGACACAATAATGCAAGCCTAGAATCACAAATACTCATCAATTCTCGCACTTTGATTGGTCAATGTAAAAATTTATAGTCAGAACAGCAACCTTAAAATCTGGCAAAAGACACTCCAATATTTCCCCCCAGTATAATGAGCGCAGTGGATGATGTTGCGGCACGAATACGTCGCCTTGATGAAATGCGCTCTCTCAAGACTGCACAATTACGTCAATTACAGCATGAACTTTGTTATAATTCATTAGCAGGTGTAGATGAACGTTTGGAGAATGGACGCAGTGTAGCGCGTCTTGATGTAAAGGTAGAGGCTGGGCGCAATTTGGTGTTTAAGGCAGGATTTTTATCAGGCCAGCGTACGTATGTTCGTGTTACTGTAGAGGTGGTGATTAATAGTCAAAAGGGCAAACAAATGCATGGAAGTACAATTATGGAGCAGAAATTTACGACAAAGAGACCAGTCGGGTCTACACCAAGATGGAACGAAACCTTGTCATTTGAAGGACTTCCAGCTGCCGTGGGAACAGTAAAAATTGAAATCATGCAAGAAGAAAAGATTGGATCTGATGAAGTGGTTGGAAGTATAGTTATGCCATTGGCTAGACTACAAGACCAGCGTTTGATGGAAAGATGGCATGTACTTGACAAGACTACAGCAAGCGAACTTTTGCTTGGATGTAAATTCAGTCGATCTCCAGTACGAATTTAAATTTCTCTGCAATATTTAAAAGAGTTTAATGGTTTGTTGTTGTCTTGTTGTAGATATCTGCCCTCCAATTGGAATTGGAATTACTTCAGAATCAATCAAATGAACTGCATTTATTCGTTGGACGACATCAAAATTTGGTCGAGGTGCCAAAAAGCTCAATTACATTGCAGTCAAAACCTTTGCAAGGCAAGGAAGTTGTTCCTGAGGAGACGCCTGAACAGGCAGCGTCAACCAGATTTTCAGCCGTAGCTTCGTTCCCACCTGTTATGCGAAAACGAGAATTCGTCGAAAATGTATCAATGAATATTGAAATGCACGAAGCACCAAGAGTCAAGAGACAACGATACGCTGAAAATACAGAAAAGCAAGTCAGCTCCCTCTCGGATCGCATAGCCAATTGGCTGTTGCCAACCACACCTTCAAGTACTTCAACTTTTGCTGCAAAAACAGACAATTCAATGCCGTCTCCAAATCAATTCTTCCCGTTCAAACAACGACAGGCAACTCCTGCTCCACGACGATCAAGGCGGACAGGACGAGTCTTCTCTGCCACTTCTCCAAAAACACCATCAGCACTTCAAGCTATCGAGAAGTGGCTTTTCACAGATAAAGATGGAAACCCTCGAGATCTTCCATTTGGACGGCAAACTTCACCTTACTAACAACCACTTGTACTTCATATCTTAATTGTTTTGCTAAATTTTAGCTTAATTAATTATTTTTATTGCAGTAAAAAACAATTTCTTTGTAAAATATTTTATCTGTTTTATTTCAGTACTTCAACATCAAGATGTGCTTTGATTGGCTAAAAACGTTCCTTTAAACGGAGAAATCTTTATCAGAGCAAATATAACCACGAAGATGAAGGTTTTCGGCCCCCTATATCTCGCTACATCCATTGTACTCGCGCCGTCTGTGGCACTCAACTCTGATCTACCGAGTTGGCTTACTTCAACAGAGCAGAAGACGTGGCATGAATTTTTAAATTACACGCTGGACTATGAAAAAAGCTACCGTTATGACGACAATAACGACGATCTCGTGTTGTTGCGTTTCCAAGCGTTTTCAACTAATTTGAAGCGCATTCAAATGCATAATGAAGCATTTGAACGAGGGGAATTCACATTTACACTTGGATTAAATCATCTTGCAGATCTTAGTGATGCTGAGTATAAGCAGCTTTTGAGTTATCGACCCCGAATCTCTACGTCAGGAGCCTCCGAAACGTTTGTCAAGCCTGAAGATGTTGCAGATTTTCCAGACAATTGGGATTGGCGCGATCATGACATTGTTACACCTGTGAAAAATCAAGGTCAGTGTGGCTCATGCTGGGCTTTCTCGGCTGTAGCAGCTATGGAAAGCGCCTATGCTCTAAATACTGGAAATCTTGAGTCATTTTCGGAGCAAGAACTTGTAGATTGTACATTGAATGGTATCGATACGTGTAATCATGGTGGAGAGATGAGTGAAGGGTACGAAGAAATAATTAAGCACCACAATGGTAAGATTGATCGAGAGGAAGATTATCCGTATACTGCTGAGTCGAAGGGTGTATGCAATGCGAAGGATGATAAAGCTATTGGCCATTTCACTGCATTTGGTAATGTAACGTCCGGTGATGAAAGCGCTTTACTAGCTGCTGTTGTCACTAAAGGTGTACAGGCCGTAGCTATTGATGCGAGTAGCTTTACATTTCAGCTGTACCGTCATGGTGTTTACAGCTGGCCGCTCTGTGGGAATGCTCCCGATGCATTAGACCATGGCGTTGCTGTAGCTGGCTATGGTGTTTACAAGAAGAAAGAACATTGGCTTGTCAAGAATTCATGGGGTGCGTTGTGGGGTATGAAGGGTTACATTATGATGAGTCGCAACAAGAACAACCAATGTGGCATTGCCACGGACGCTTCGTACCCTTTAATGAAGAAGGAAGAATTACTCGTGTCAGACCAAGCGACAGTCGTAGAGACTTTTGAGATCATGAGTGTCATGTAAGCCAGTAAGAATTATGTACACAAAGTGTGCTGGTTACTGCGTGACATAAGTATTGGCGTATGGACTATCGTAAAAGATTAATCACTTGAACAGTGTTATTTTCTCGATTTGTGTAAATTACTTATTTATTTGTTCTATTTATCACTAAATAATGTCATTTTTAGAGCATGATTTCTTACAGGTAGCATTATAAATATTTAGTTTTAAAGAATAAAAATGCAGTATGCTTCTGGCTTTATCTAAAAGTTACAATTAGCAGTATCATCACTTCAAATTAGCTAAATTGGCGCCAAAAAGCACTTAAAAATAAAATTAGGAGTCATATCACATCGACGACCACCTTTCATTATAAAGAAATTTCAATGTCCGCGATAGTTGAGCGTATAACCGCCCATTCCAATATGGCGAAAGCAAGAAGTCATCAAGTGGATAAAAAGTATGACGGTCCTTTCCCAACAGAATCATAGCGCTCTTCACTTCGAGGCAGATAGCGTATGGGTAAGACCTCGGGTGATGTCCCAGAACGTCGCGTCATGAGCTTATACTGGAAGTAGGTTCAGCTTCACAACATTTATCCCCAAAAGATCAGAATTTCAAGCAGGAAGTAACGCCTGAAGAAATGTCGGGCGTTGTAACTTCTACAAAAGAGACTGAGACTTTACCCGGATAAGGCAGGACTCTAACGTACGTTCTAAACAGGCGCTTTCAAGAAGTGCAAAAAGTCGCAATTCTGTTAAATACTGAACCCGTAGTAAGGCTAAACGCTACGGATTGCTTTCGAGGTCTCTATGGCTTCCTACCGATATGATCGCCTTACGGGGGAATATTTTTGAGTTCGTGACGAAGAATTATCAAATTTATTATATTAATTGGAGTCGCATCCAGGTGTCCTACCCCTCGGCAAGAATAAGAGAAAGATCTAACATCAAGCTCATCGAATATACGAAAAGTAGAGCACTCGTGTAAATCTTCATGTCACTGCGCAAACCAAAACATTAGTCAAGATCCATATATCCAACTATATGATTGAACGAAGGCAATGGAGCTGACACATTGGCTTTTTAGTTCAATCTGTTAGCATGTCACGGCAGTTTATATTTAAATACTTATTTGGATATGTACGGCGGAAATGATCCGAGAAATGGAGCGATGGATTTTTTAAAGGTACAATGGCTTCCAAGAGGCAGATTGTGCGACTCCATAAGCTATCGTACTTTATCTTTTAGCCGTAAGGAATATAAAACTTCTTAAATTTAATCTACTCTGAGTGCTTTGCTCCGGCAGCGGCCGGCTATGCTGCAAGGTTTGTCTGTCAAACTGGCAAACGATGCCAATTGATTCGTAGCGATGGAGCTGTGGCATTCGTCGATTCCTTAGTCACTCAGTCTTAACATATTCATCAGTGAGCGGAAGCCTTAACATAGGCATCAGTATCCTATCTCTTTGGTATGTTCGACAGATTCTGTCATTGGGTTTCGTAACGACCCGGCTCCCGGTTAAGCTGACTCAATGAAGCGTCGATCACGGCATTTTAGCTCATTATCAACCTATAAGTTACAATTTGCAAAGAATGACAGCTACCCGGCCATCGGTGCGCATGGCGGTAAGCAATACTCACATTCTCGATAGACTACAAAGGGATTAGAGTCCACTAGGTGCACTCGGAACTTCTCGGATGCATACTTTCTTGCAAGAAATTTGTCTTCATATACGCAGGTCGTCTTGAGACCGGAGGGCAGGCCTTTAACCGCAGGATATACACCAATGGCCCTCTACATTTTGGACTTTGCGTGAAATCATTAAATATTTCAGTGCAGCCGAAGACAATACTTTCCTTTGTTCCAAATACGCACTTTGAGTGTTGCCTTAGTACTAGCTATCTCGCACGACTTCAGACTATTAAAAGGGGTTTTCCGGGTGCACCTAAGAAGCTCAATATTTACCATTTATCCGAATGTAGGCCAATACAGATTCAAAGTTTATAATAGGAACATTTATAAGAATCTGTACGATTGTATGACCAGCCAGTTAAAGTTGCTGAGGTGTTGAAAGCTTCTTTAGTATAGTGTCGGGGGTGGTCAGGAGTTTGGATCAATTCGTATAGCATCCATCTTCGGATCAGAAGCAGTGTACACCGTTGTCCCGGTCCTGTTGTTCAATATTATGTCCTTTCAAGAAATTAAGGTCTGTACTGATACGATGGTGCTACTGTGTATATCGTAAGCATTGCATAGCCGTTATTTGTCGCTCGGAAATCTACCACAAAATGTTGGTGACGGGTGCAGGGATTTTGATTCTTGCACAATTTCAAAAATGTCCAACGCATCGTACTGCTCATGAGTAAGAGGCCATTCCCTCGTGACACGATCCTTTGTGCCGGAAATGATTTCGAATTCACACCGTTGCCGCTTGTAAAACGGGCAGTAAGACAGTAGAACCTTAAAATCACGTCGATGTAGCAATGGGTGCTCAGTCTGTTATGCAAGAAGAATCGGCATAATCTCTGTATTTTAGTGACAAAACTAAAGTTTCGACTGCGATAAACGCTGCGGTCGTATTGTCTCGTGCATCTGAGGTATGACTTCTGACTTGATGTTGCGGCTGTGCGCTTAACGTGAGTGGCCGGGTGATAGGAAAGCGTCATACACACTCACATACCAAGTTATGCGAAACCATTTACGACTCACTGAAAAGAAAGGTCGCCCTTAATGATGTCCGAAACGGCAAAGTTTTATTTACAAATGCAAGCAACGAATTTAAGCCGAGTGTCATTTATTGGCAGCCTCCTGGATTGCCGACTGGATGTCGGTCGTTTGCTTTACAGCATCTAGGCCAAACTGCAGCTTTAGCGGCACCTTCCTGACTTACTGACAGTAGCACATATTTCATACCAACACGAGAGCTATCGATCGTATGAAGTTCTGATGGCTATACATTCGGAAACTCGAGTTTATTGCGCTTGCCTGACTATTACATCACATTCTGATTGATACAATATTTGTCGATTACCACAGACAGGATTGACACACCGGTGCCTGTCAGAGAGATGTTCTTTGACTATGTTCTGCTAAGAGGGAAAAGTCCGAAGAGCGGAGAATGAGTGGTAGATAGAGAATCAATCTATCAGACTAGCATTATAAGGTGATAAATTTGGTGCAGGCAGAAGATTTCTATTATAATGACAGTGTAGTTACTCTGTTGAAGCTGAAACCTTGCTCGGTCGAGCTGGCGTTTGATCTATGCGATGCAAAAGTTGGATCTTGCTGCTAGCTGGAATGCACCTGTCTTCTCACTTTTTGCCTGATGTTATTTCCAGAATGCTGATCGCTGCCTTGACGCTTGTGGTACATCTACTCCACATAGTCGCATCTCATGTTTGATGTGCCTTGTAGCATGTGATTTTGACACCACATGCTGTTCTAATATGACTTTGCGGCGCGGCTTGAGCTGTACGCCCAAACGATCTGACGTTTGGAAATTTTCATACTAGCTTTCTTCTGTCCTGATGGAGCTTTGATGAGTCATGATTATACCTGACTTGAAAGACGAAGCACTGTCACCAAGCTGTGATAGATCGGGTGTGGGCCATCGGCTGATGGCAAAATTTTACCGCTTTTATTAAGCAAGTTCGGAAGCAGAGCGGTGATAGCCACAGTCGTAATAAGAGGCATATATATGTGGTCGAAAATCAAAATTTTCAGAGAATATACAGCAAAGCGACTATATTGTAGGGTTTTCAATCATCCAAAAGCTGGTAGCTTCTGTGCCAAAGCAGGTAGCAAGTAATAGGCTGTATTGCGCAGTTTCTTGCGCCAGAGGCAGCTAGGTGTAAGGAGGCAATATCATATATCACAGGCAGTTAGGATGGTCAGTAGTTAGCCGCAAGTAGGGGAATCGAGCCATTAGCGTTTTAAGAACGAATAAATCTTCCATCATTGCCGCGAATTCGTCCTTGTTCCTCACAGCGCGTCACGCGTGCAATCTCCACGCTGGGATGCCGAGCACAAGAATGGTTACTTACGTGCAGTGCCTAAGTATAAAAGACGTTTTGATCACTTGATACATCAAAAGGGACAGATGCTGCGAATGATCACATCTGCTCATCAAGGAAGGCAAGAACTGGCGGAATTTTTTCAGGGCTTACGACTTGTGACACCTTCCTGTAGGTAAGGGCTTTGCCCGCGGACGCCCTCGGAACCAGCAAGTCTGGGTGGTTTTGTGTCATAGACTAGAGCGGAGAAGATTAGAGTTGTTCTATAGAACGTGTAGGTGTCTCAGACACGCGAGCATCGTATGAGGCGGCCATTAAATGAGAGTTAAGGATATTTACGATTTTAATGGGGGCGAGTGTAACGGTTTCTTGACAAAGTTCACGCCAACATGATTCACCGGTAGCCATCGTATCGGAAAGAGACCCGCACTTTACAGCAAAATTTGTCAAATGTTTAAGGTACTCGACACCAGATTTGATACGTTAGCCGCTGCGCAGTCGCAAACAAATGTTCAAATAGAACGCGTAGATCTTGGTGTGGAGGACATCCTCCGGAGCACTTGCGCAGAAAGGCTCCTCTGCTGAAGTGCTGCTGTAACTTTTAGAGTTTACGATAAACTACGTAGTACATGCCTTTACAGATACCACTCCATCATACGAGAAAAGTTTGCTGAAACCCCAGGAGCCTTTGACACCGCAATTTAGTTGGCAATTGTACTTTGGGAAGGACTGTTGATCAAAATCGACTTGCTTATACAAGTCTGGCTAAACTTTGTCGCATAATCAATGATATCATATCAATGAGATTGAGCGTCATGCCCAGGGTGAACGACGATATGGCTGAAAGCCAATGGAAACAAAAGCGATACACCAGTGTCAAAGTCAGGCGGAACACACGCAAATATGTTGTTGAGCAAGAGGGTGTTATCAAATGTTGATCGCTCAACCACATATGCTGTGCTTGCGGGCTATAAGCTTATCTTGCGGTCGAGCTACAACGGACCGTTCACAGTTCTCGAGAATAGATTGAGAAATGATCATCCTAAAGAGAAAGCTAACATAGTCAGTGTCTCATGTGAACTTACTGAAGCCATACCACAATCCCGCTCTTGCGGATCAGTCGAGCGTGAAGATCCCTGTTGCTGACGGAGAAGCGTCTATAATATTCGCTGTAGTTATGTTACCGACGCAAAACTGTAACGCTGGGTGAATCTCAAGCCGATCAATACGATGGTGAAGCTCAGAGAACCTTTCCGTATCCTGGTTGATCCAGCCTCGATCGCGCGTCAAGATCCTCGTAGAAGCTCGATGTGCCCCCGCAGAAGAGAAATCCAACGGGGTTAATGCTCGGAATGGAATATCTTCGCCGGCACTGCTCAACGCTCAAGGGGCGGTATAATTATAAGTTTTTGGATGATTAGAGGACATCACAATTTTCAAATAAAATTGCTGTAATGATGCTTAAGATTTATGTGAATTTTCGGCAAAGCCTTCGACACCTTAACTGGTGTTCCTATCGCAAGACAATTGCATACCGTATCCATATTCAGTAGTTTTAATTTATTCGCGCACTGACTACCATTTTTGACAGTTGCACCTGGTTTGTAACTACACGCCGCACATGCCTCTATCAGGTATTTATACGGGTTCGCAACAAAAGAAATGTCTATGTTAGCAGTCAGCAAACTTGAGGTGTGAGCACTACCGCTCGTGAACATAGTCACCCGTTAATCATTAACCACAAATTTCACGAGAAATAATAGAAGCCACTTTTTTCAGCAGGCCACCCATCGACATTTCTCTTAAAGCGCTCGTCGTGCGCCCTTGCGTTGAAGCTCGACTCTTCGTGTGTCTCAGTCGATAGCGTAGGGGGAACGCAAGACTCAAATGAAACATCTGCGGATACTGCAGAGCTACCCAGCAGCTGAGTGTTTCTATCCTCTCTTTTTACATAGCGGAGGTCCATCGCTTTTGTTGCGCTCGTTAAATTACATTTTCAGCCTTTCATTCAACCGTTAAGTAAGTAAAATGGGGCTTGCAGTGATTGTAACGATCATCTCTTCCTGTAAAAGTGTAGGATGAACAAGGAAACTCTTAAAGAGGATGAAACGTTGTCTACTCTAGGAAGGCGCCACAGGCCATTTTAGCATCTAATGCCGTTAGCTCCTGGTCATAGTCCACCAGCTCTCGTCTTCTTTGATGGGCTGGCAAGATTTTCAAATGCACCTTATACGTCTGGTTGGGCGATGCGAGCACTCGCAGCATTTTTCGTTTTGATGCATCCAGTGTTGAAAACGTCTTTCATACCTAGGAACAGAGCGTAAGCGCCCATTTTGTGCGAAATCTCAGCCCAGAGATTGCAAGCGCGACGCGCTGTGATATCGCTCGATTACAAGGGTGAATTCACAGCCACCTCTGGGGCACGGAAGGCACAGATAACTGTATTTTCACCAATAGATATGTGCAAGGTGTGCTCAGCCGCAAAATATATTTCTCTCGCCCCGACCTGTATGGCTGAAGATCATCACCTCTGGACACAAATGTCTTATTATCCTGCTCATTAATAATCCTATAGAGGCAAAGTTGTGCTTCGCAATTGAAGCAAAGCCTCTAGCCTTAAAGCAGGTAGAGTGAACGCGGTAAAGGTGGTAAGTGTTAATGCCACTTAGAAAGGGCATGTCAACTACGCTGCATTGAGGGTACGCGCGTCTTGAACACAGTTCGATAATTTTCATCTCTATTGACTGGTGGGCACGAATTTGAGCATCAATCGTGCGCTGGTAGGATGTGCGATTACTTGCAACTTTTGTCGTTACAACACCCTCAGAACCAGACATATCAGTATTTTAACCGATACAGCATCTATTCTTGCGCGTGGCCTTTTAATTAGAAAACCGCAAGCGTAGCTCAATGATGATCCGTATGAAAATAGCCAGATTTTTTTGCCATCTTCGCTTCGCTTACCAGAGAAATATTTCTCGCTTTGAAGGCTGTACGCCTAGCATAATTACTCTCATATTTGAAGTTGTTTGTGTTTCTCCGCATCTGCAGAATGATCTTTGTCGTGTGTTGGTAGTTTATTCCATAAATCAGCGAGACGACGCCGAGCGAGAGGTTTTTGCTTCTAGGATTGAACAGCCAATTGTCGTGTACATTTAAATCAACAATAGACAAAAGCTAATGGGCGTTTCAGCTTGGCCTATGAAAATAGCAAGAAAAACGTAATCGCCTTTGCAAAGGACACAGTCTATAACGACTCTGTCTTCAGATTGGCGACAAGTATAGCGGGGTCTCCGTGCACTCTACATAAAACGCTTTAACTTAAAGTGGAAGCTTATTATCGGAATAATGGTGGGACGTTATGCTGCGCGCATGAGCGAAATCACTGATGTATCTAGAAGTATATTGTATAATCGGTCAAGACCATTGACCACGCGTTGTGATTGCCATTCTAGAGAATTCGCAACACAGCAAATACCCTGATTTTTTTTTACAACAGACCGCGAAGCCTAACGCACATCCAGTGATTCTTGCTTAGCGACAGTCTGTGTATTTATACTTGGCCAACGTCTCATTTATTTTCTTACTAACGCAATGTTCGTGAAAACAACTTTTTCCTATTCAGGCGTTCTCGAACATAGTTACACCAACTCTTGATTAATACGTTGGGCTTCGACACTTTCAATACAGAATTGATATCTTTGATAGTAAACGCCACATCTTATTGATGGTCCAGCTCGTTCTGTATCTATAGTAGAAAGAAAATCTTGCGCGTAAAACTACATATTTGGCTTCCGTCGTTTCCTGAGTCTTTATGAGCTTATTTTGAGAGTAGAGTTACCAATCACTATAATGTATCCGGACGCAGACATTCGGTTGCCGAAGAAGTTCGATCAGAATATGCTCGAAGTATGACAGATTCATCGTTACTTTTCACACTGTTGTGTTTCAGTCAAGGAGCAAACGATTGCTTGACCGCTGCTCAGCTGAGTGCTCTGAATCCTTCAAAACGCTACGAGTTGCAAGAGCCAAATTGGCCGCTTTCATTTAATTGGTGCATCGGAGGCCTGAATGCTTGCTTCTATTGCTTGTTTTCTTCTGTCGAGACTCTTTATCTCGTGGAAGTTGCTTTTATCCGTCCCAGGCTTCACATGACTGAACTTCCAACATTTACGCTCATTTGAACGGGGTCATTTGTTCTCCTTTGATGATTGGCTAGGACTCCAATAACGTGCTTCAACAGCGCAATTTTTAAGCTGGGTGATTGTCCTCTGGCGAGACATTACCGCTTCTGGTCATTCGATGGTCATTAATCAAATCGTATCGGCTATCAAGATTAACAGGAGCTAATTATGCTTGCCTCTCTATCTCGGAAACAGATATCTGAAAAGTTCAAGCTTCATCCTCGCAAAACATACAGTTTTTCATCAATCCGGTCGTGGTTCAAATGCTGGCAATAGAAATGGATCGCCATGGACTTAACACAGATGATACTTTGTCATTTAGAGTCGACACTAGCAAATGCACAACAGACGGGTCCGTGCGCAACAGCTGAACTGAGAGTATTAAAAGTAGCCAACACTATTATCCTTGTGCTATTTTGAAGTGTACATATAGCTAGGATTTATTCAACTTTGACAGATACTAAATATATACGTCTTACTAACTTATATATCACTAAAATACCTACGTCTCATCATCTCGAATGATAACTGTCTTCTTTTTAACACGCAGCTAGCATACATGTATCCCAAAGAACTTGCATTTCGAAATGTCATTATTGTCATAAAAACCGAAATTGTGGTGCCTTTATATGTGCAAAATTACCCCGAGTGTGATTCAAATTTTGCTTAATCAAACCAATCATATTTGACCATATTGTGTATAATGTGCAAGGAATAAGAACACAAGATTATGATGATTGGCCCATAACATTCTCAGACAGCAAACGCTGACCACGTCACTCAGTGCGCCACAATAAATGTAGCATTGTGGTAGTCCCAAAAGTGCGAAAGTACTATTGGGCATTTATTTAAAACGCATTGCAGGGGTAAACATGTGTCGGCGCCTTTGATCAGCCTACCGAAATCAGCAGAGTGCTGGAAAGCCATAACTAATGATGTTGTTTGTCTCCCAGAAGATATGTTGAATGATACAGGAACGTGGCCTTTGTAAAACGTTTAAAAATAATAACTTATTTTGCTGCTGATAGCAATAATAGAACGTGTGGAGATTCGACCAAGCTACTCTATAAATAATGTTAGATTGAATGACTTTGCAATGGCCATTGTATCTGACAAGACCGCGCTCGACAGCGAAGATATGGCAAAGATCTTCAAGGTTTACGCACCATATCGGACATATCAAGCGTGGATTTTCCGCCCATGTGGAGTTAAGTAAAATGTTTATCGTGTGGTAAATCAATCACCTTAGAGCCTTTGTAGTGGGAGACAGTACTGTTGGAGAAAGCTGCTCCCGATCTTTTAGATTTCGATAATTGCCCTTAGATGCCTATGACAACGCCATCAAATGGCCCCGGGCTTAGTGCGCAGGTTGTCATCGATCAAATTTAGCTTGCTGATAGATGCCTGTTTACAGATTGTAGTAATAGAACTAAGCGCCAAGCCCTGAATGGGCGTCACTCTGGCTGAACGCGAGGAAAACAAAAGCAAGACGTAGTTACCAAAAGTGGGCGGATCACAAATGAGTACGTCTAATGCTTTCGAGTGCGATACCTACCTACATATGCAGTGTCTGCACTCTATAAGAGAGTAGTACTGGGTCATTAATAGTTGTAAAATAAAGATGATATGACATTACTTCGAAGAAAATGCACATTCTGTATTATGTGTGGGCTTGTTTAGGTCATGCAACACTTACGCTTTGGTGAGCCAGTCGAATGTGAAACAATCTGCTAGATATTAAGCAAAGTCTCAACCGCCCTTTTTTTGCTGATCGACCTTTTTGCTCGAGATGTAATACACCTCTTAACCGCATGTGACTCCAAAGCCAATTATACAGTGACCTAAACCAAAAAGCATCATCGATACGTGGATCATGTCATTTTATCAGCTGGATGCCAAAACGCTTGAATAGAGATCCAATCGTTCCCTACCCGTATTATATAAGTAGGTGTGACCCAACACCACGTGAGGTAGATTTTGTTTGCCAGGATGATACTAGAGGCTAGTATACTGAAAAGGGTACCTGCATTACAAAACATTTGGGAATTCTAAGTTCACCTCGGTACGACTGCCCTGGTGCCGTTTGCGCTTACAATCCTCCGTCGTACTCTCGTCAGATGAAGAGCTAAGCAGTTTTTACTTGCAGGAAGGGTCCGGTCTTGCTCAAAGTATTCAACTTGGCCAATGGCTGTCCAGCAACTCAGAAGAGAGAGCGGAATTGTTAACAGCAAGGCCTCGAGGGCATCCTTTTCTAGCTTGGCTTCATCTCGTTCTGCTTCGCAAAGGCAAACATCAAGACCGTTTTCCAGTCTCTCATCTGCTTCGCTAAAGCTGGCTTATAGAATTTAAAACACGAATGAGACGACGTGCCGTTTTCAAGCAGTGCTCGACGACAATGGTCGACAATTTTGCCAGTGTCCAGTATTCTTCATGTAGGGTACAAACTTATTCGACCGCTGCTGCTCCAGGCGTAGGCGGTAATCTTGAGGATTGTTGACCGGAGGAATCAAACGCTCGTTTGCTCTTTGCTCGAGTTCCAAGCCCGTAGGCATGGGTGTTCAAAGGCTCCACAACGGCGCATCGAATTAGACGGATTGAGGTCATAATGACAACGCAACTTTATCTTTAGTAGTCGCTACACCTCTTGCTCTTGTAGACGAACAAGCTGGATTATCAAGGCCAATTTCAGCCTGTAGGTGACGAGGTGGACGTCGCCGTGACATTCGCCATTAAATGTCAAAACACTTTCTGCCCCAGGGAACAAGGATAAACTGGGCAAATATTGGGAACGCCTGCTCCACGGTGACTACCTCTGCTGTATGTCTCTCGATGAGGGTGGAGGTGTCGGGTCTAGACTTGGAGAGTTTCAATGACTGTTCCTACTAGAATAAACCTTGGCTTCCTCATGGCTTCAAGGTCGCCCGATGCAAGGACTGTACTTCACTCAAGGCTTCTTGATCCATGGAGACAGGTAGGAAGAGAATTTGCGATGCTATGAGTCTTGTAAGATTAGGAACTACATGCGCATTGGGTGCTTGTTGAAATTTCACTTTTGCTTAATGTCTGAATGAGAAGCATCTCGATGGGTTCTGTAATGTGCATTATGGTGTACAAGCACATAACATTTTTGTGCGAAAACATATAAGTATCTAAGTACTGGTACTGATGAGAATGTTGGATTTTCCAACGAAGCGGTCTCTGGGATACGTGGGGTGTTGTCCTTCTTCCTATCCATTATATAAGATATAATTACTGAATATATCGAAAGGCTGACAAGGTTCGTAAATTCAAATTTTAGGTGTGTTTGTTTTGTTACACAGCTCTTGCTCGACAAAAATGTGTTACATAATTTCTTACGCGATATTTCTTCAAATTATGGATGATATAGTTTGCCCTATTGCTCAATGCCCATTCCGAACAACAAGCGTAGAATATGCCTAGTGGTCGGTTGCGATGAGCGTGTTAAGTATGCATCGTTAGGTAAAACCTGCCGAAAAAAGGTCATCGCACAGTAATGTGTGGACTTGCTTCTTAGTCTAGTCAGCATTTGCGTGCTAAGGAATGAAACGTCATCTTAGAACAAATACGTGCGAGTCTTAGCGGAAGTCCTATACATTCATCAAGCCAAGATACCTACAGGAATTCCTTTTTAGCCTATATGTGAAACGGGTCAGACACATTTGGTATCAAATGACTTCTGAATGTGAAGAGATAGCAAGTGTTACTATCTGTTCTGGCTAACAGGATTTCACCTGGACCTGACGAGCTGAAACCGCGGCTGCTTTCTGCAAGGATCAAGTCCGCGACAATCCTTTGCAAGCGGTCGGACTGACAAGGAAGCCAAGCTCACTTTATTCGTGGGTGTGAGATGGTGGCTGCCGATAAAAATGATGGGAAGGCAACTTTTCGCAACATGAAGATTTTATAATGGAGCGAGGGAGACGTGAAGAGGAGAAGAAGAGAAGAAGAGAAGAAGAAAGAAAACGACAGAAACAAGAGCACAAGATAGATGGAGTGCGGAAAGATTTTCCGTGACCTTAACGGTACAAAAACAGTTTTGTTTTTCACGTTAAAATTACCTAATTTTTAGTACGTGTCACTATTTTAAAAAGTATCACGCCTCATACGAACCCATCCTATGTGCGTTCTCAACGCGAATTATTGAATGAATACTTCCTCTGTGTCGTTGCAGAAAGCGCTAAATTAAACATTCCAAAATATTTTTCTAGTTTTCAAAGCTGACGTCACAAATCCAAAAGAAAATAGTGTTCAACGATAGTATGGTGGCATTTGGATTACGTACTTACGATGAGCAAGTAGCCTGCTGTACTTCCTATACACATACCCAGCAGCAACTTCGATTCTATATCCAGATTTTCTTTTCCCATAGTGTAAAGTTCTCATTTAAGGGAGGAAGTCGGGGTACTTACGTGATGTTGTGTCTTGGATCGCATCACTGGGACCTATTGCTTGTTTCAACCATCCCATACACTTGCACATATTATATCAAGATTATAACACATTTATTTGTAATTTAGTTTAATCGCAAAGCACTTTTACAAAAAGCGATGTTGCTAATATTGCGTGTCTTGAACCATCGACGCGCTTATGTACATTTGCCAATCTTCAGGTTCGGAAGCCTGACGATCGCTGTGTCGCCACTGACCTACTGCAAACTTTTGAAGGATGTTTTTAAATTCTTAAAAAAGATTTTGCGCATTTAAAGTCGAATGGGCGCGTCATTGGCTTCCGATGACGTCGCACTATGTCGGTAGCCTCTCCAAATGACGTACGCTCAAATAGACAGGCACAAGCAGTGACGCGGTCTTGAATATTGTATTTTGATTGGTTGTTTGATGATTAGCTTGTTTAACTTCATTGGCTCAAACAATGATGCAGTACAGAATCAGGTCAAAGCTCATTTCTCGTGTCGTACTTAGTGTTGACACAAGTTTCTTAAAAGCAGTTTCCGTCTGGTAGCTTCTAAACGGTTCATTTTCCTATTTGCGACTGGTTACGAACGTATTTGCGCTTTTGATCCACCGAGAATGGAAAGCATCGTCTCAATTCCGTGCGACAGCGCTCAGCGGCAAATTAGCTCCTTTGTCTCTCTTGATGTCGAAGATGAGATGGCCTTTCTTATCCTCGAGGTACGTGTAGCGGATGTGCGATGAAAGCAGCGCTGTACTCATCACTAATGAATCTGTTTGCTCTTTATTTCTTGATTCAGGAACTTTCATACATGCGACGGTCGTTTACGGGTGTGGCAGCTGAGATTGCAAGCTCTCCCTCTAGCTCATCGGCAACAGGACTAA
>NW_020187213.1:126889-127120 GCF_900000015.1 Plasmopara halstedii
ATTGCGATGGTCAGTCCGATGCTGGCTGTTCTGGACATGAAGAGTGAGAACTACAAAATGGCCAGGTCGCTACCAGAGGGATCGTCACGGTGGTGTTTCGAAACAGGTTCCAGTGTGCACTTGACCGGTGATCGCTCTCTCTCTGTTCATCTCGAAGAAATTCGCCCAGAAAGTATTGGTGCAAATGTCGTTGGTGTGGCCGCCACGACGCTAACTCGTGCGTCCGGCATT
>NW_020187213.1:127130-127922 GCF_900000015.1 Plasmopara halstedii
TTCGGACTTGAAGAGCTACGGCTACGACGTCAAGGATATCAACATGAGGCGAATGATGCTGGACAGCCTTCCTGACCTGTACGAGTATGAGCAGCTGCGCGGAGCAGTGAAGTATGGGCGTTCTGAACTCCGGGCGTTGATTGAACAAGCGGATGTGAATCAGTCACTCCGTGGCAAGGGAAATCGTGCAACTAATACAGGTAGCGGTCAACGGCAGCAGCAAGGAGGCAGCACATGTGCTCGCCATCAGCATCAAAATGGGAAACAAGGGAGCAAGAATAATCAGCACGGTGATGGTCAGCGAAAGCCGAAGCGTGACAGGAAGAAGAAAACTTGTCATCGGTGCAATGAGATCGGTCACTTCCAGGCTGACTGTACGGCTATTATCGATGGTGTTGCTGGGCCTGGTGCGGCTGCCACCTGTGGAGGTAACACTCGGACAAACGTTGGGACGCAACGGCGTCAGCAGCGCTCCAACTACACGAGTCGCGACGGCGAAGTCCGTGCAGACAGGCGTGGAGTTGCTGAAGATGATCTAGGTGTGGCTGCTGGTATTGCGATGGTCAGTCCGATGCTGGCTGTTCCGGACATGAAGAGTGAGAACTACAAAATGGCCAAGTCGCTACCAGAGAGATCGTCATGGTGGTGTTTCGACACAGGTTCCAATGTGCACTTGACCGGTGGTCGCTCTCTCTTTGTTCATCTCGAAGAAATTCGCCCAGAAAGTGTTGGCGCAAATGTCGTTGGTGTGGCCGCCACGACGCTAACTCGTGCGTCCGGCATTGGTCGAGT
>NW_020187213.1:127932-128291 GCF_900000015.1 Plasmopara halstedii
GATCGACATTCAGTGCTTACAAAAATGGGGAGCAGGTGATCTTTGCTATTCCTCGCGCAGGAATTTGGGTGTTTGAGGCAAAGCGTCCAGCGGATGCTCCGCGACGTTCAGGTGTACAACGTGTGATCGTCAATTACACGATCGCGGACGGTGTGGCCACACTCGAGCAGGGACTGGACACCCGAATGCTCAGTATCTCAAGATCATGGCGGATCGTGGACTCGTACGCGGCATGATGATCACGAACAGGCAGCTCAAGACGTGTGATTCTTGCCATATTGGCAAGCAGAGACAGAAGCGGCGTCAGCAGAAGTTGGATCGCCAAGTTACGGCTCCCAACATGATTGTGTTTGCTGATT
>NW_020187213.1:128301-128549 GCF_900000015.1 Plasmopara halstedii
TAGTAGCACAACCGGACTGGACACACGAATGCTCAGTATCGCAAGATCATGGCGGATCGTGGACTCGTGCGCGGCATGATGATCACGAACAGGCAGCTGAAGACGTGTGATTTTTGCCATATTGGCAAGCAGAGACAGAAGCGACGTCAGTAGAAGTTGGATCACCAAGTTACGGCTCCTAACATGATTGTGTTTGCTGATTTGATGTTCCCGCCACAGAACAACGGGTCGCGATTTGTCGCGGTTCT
>NW_020187213.1:128559-129283 GCF_900000015.1 Plasmopara halstedii
TTATATTGATGGCTGGAGCCGATATCTCACTGTGTTCTTGCTCACCGACAAGAGTGGGAAGACTGTGAACAAGTACATAAAGCGCTACGTGCTGTGGGCGGAGCGCCAAGCTGGTCGTGGGATCACGAAGATCGTCCAGCGTGAGCACGAGCCTGCAGAAAGCGCGAAGTTTCCGGTGCAACGCGTTCTCACAGATAAAGGTGGTGAGTTCGTGAACAAGCATATGAAGACGTTCTATGCGGGCCGTGGAATCGAGCACATCAAAGTTGGACTTAAGAGCTCACATCTGAATGCTGTGGAGCGTGCGATCCAGTCGTTGAATGACTCCACGAAGCCGCAGATGCACAAGTCCGGATTTTCATGTTCATTTTGGAGGTATGCCCTTTTTATGGTGTTTACATCAAGAACATGATGTACCATCGAGCCATCGATGGGAATCCAGTCCAGCGAATGATCGGCGTGAAAGCTGATGTGCACCACTTGAGGCCCTTTGGCTCGCTCGTGTACATCCAGGTGCCGAACACACCGGGGCGCTCGAAGAGTGACGACTATGCTATCATCGGCTATCTACTTGGGTTCGAAATGGACACTGTTGGCGCACGTGTGTATATCCCCCGCGAGAACACGGTCAAGTTTGTCGCTGAGGTTCGCGTTATTGAGGACGTCATGTACGGCGACCGTCATCACGTCGATCCAACTAACCGAGATGATGGTGAGTGGTTAC
>NW_020187213.1:130992-131312 GCF_900000015.1 Plasmopara halstedii
GGTATTATGTACAAGAAGGGGTCTGGGGCCCGTACGGAGCTGATCCTGAGCGGATTTTGTGATAGTGATTGGGGAAGTGACCCCGAGACCAGGAAGAGCCCGAGCGGGTTCGTCTTTATGCTGGCGAGTGGAGCGGTGACTTGGATGTCCAAGCGTCAGTCGATTGTGGTTCAATCCACGGCTGAGGCTGAGTATGTGGCTGCATGTGAAGCTGCTATGGAAGCGAAGCGCAGTTCAATATCCTGTCTGAGATATTCCCGTTTATGCACGTGCGACCGGTCATTGGTATCGACAATAGTGCGGCACACGTGATGGCTACC
>NW_020187213.1:134328-134455 GCF_900000015.1 Plasmopara halstedii
AGCTGGACGCGCAAGAAGTACCAGACGCGGTCGTCCTCGCGGAAGGCGGCGTCACTGGCGAACAACGGTGACAGCGAGGGTGTGGCGACCCCCGACGTGGTGAACAACGTGCGGGGGGCCGACCCGA
>NW_020187213.1:134465-134609 GCF_900000015.1 Plasmopara halstedii
TGGCCAGTACGGGGGTACTGAGGCAGTCAAAGTTCCTCCCAAGTCGGAAGACCCGCAGGAGAAGCTGCTGGGCCTCCTCATGGGCATCGCGGAGCGCTTGGAGCGCCTGGAGGCCTCCGAGCTGCGGCAGGAGGAGCACCACAG
>NW_020187213.1:134692-134881 GCF_900000015.1 Plasmopara halstedii
GCTCGAAGCTGTAAGGAAGAACTACCCAGTTCATGACAAGGATCTACTTGCGATGAAGTATGCACTTGTCAACTTCAGGGTCCACCTGTTCGGCTCCAAGCCGTTTGTGATCTACACAGATCATGCAATATTGTGCACTGCGACTCAGTCGCCCCACCTCTCGCAGAGGATGGCTAGATGGCTATCCTT
>NW_020187213.1:134891-136913 GCF_900000015.1 Plasmopara halstedii
GTATTTAGTAAAATATATACATGTGAAATTAGGCGGTTTAGCCGCAGATAAAAATAAATAAAAATCAGGTTTGAATTTAAACCGAAGAGTTTATTAGCCTTGGTTAAGGTAGTAACTACTCTTGGAATTAGCGGGTTGCGATCCGCTACACTCGTATTGGTTCTTGTAAAGAACGAAAGGTCGGTGACCTAAAGACGCTTCCTCAAGTGCTAAGCTACGACAGCCCCGCTGCACTTAGTAGCACTTGTAGTCAAACTACACCTGAGTCGTTTTACTGATCCTCTATGAGGATTGAACAACTTTCCTCTTTGCCCCAGGGGATGCAGGATGGGATTAAAAAAATCTCCTGGGCGGAGATGAAATTGCAGCCCTCACGAGTGTTCTCGCCGCATATCGCGTGCGATCCAGTTTCCTTGCCTCCCGACAAGGCAACAAGGAATTGGTGGACTTTGCTCAAGAGATGCGCACTCTCATTGCCGGGATTGCAGCCGATCCCCTCCCGGAGGCGGTCATAGTGACCGTCTTTATGGAAGGCCTCCGCACTGGCGTGGCCAAAATGGAAGTCTTCCGTGTGCATCCGTGTTCATTTGAATAGGCGGTGAATGTGGCATTGAATGCGAAGTTCTATTTTAAGTCGGCACGACTTGGGTGGAATGCACATTCCAACAGCTCGTCGAGCGGGCCTATGCCCATGGATCTCAGCTATGCTGAGGACGAGGGAGCAGAGCTCCGAGCTGCCGGGCAGCATACACACATTCGACGGTGTTTTGTCTGAGGAGACACCCGTCACCTTCGGAACGATTGTCTCCTGCGCAAGGCGCGTCAAGGTTCTTCGAATCATCGCCCCAATGCCTACAAGTCTGGTTCGTCGCGGGGAAAAGACACCACCCAGTAGGCGCGGGGCGACCTACTGGGAAAGAACTGAGGTCTGTTGAGCCTCAGGGAGGTATAGGTCAACAGCGTCCGGCCCCGAAGAGCTCTGTGCCCTTGAACACGGATCGTGTTTGCAAGCCGGGTTGCTGGTCATTCCGGGGCGTCGGGCAATTATGCTCGACGCTCCACGATGGAAGGATGTCAGCTGTATGCTGAGGCGCTGAAAACGCGGTTGGGTGACATCGTCAGTTCGCCTAGCGACGGGGACACGTGCCACGGTCCCGAAGGTCTCTGTGGGCCTCGGAGTCAAGTTCCCTGACTTTGATAGCGTGGAACGGTGTCTAGTCTTAGACTTGGATGCAAGGTATAGCCTCATCCTAGGAATGGCATGGTTGGAACACCATGAGCCATCGATTGATTGGTCAAAGACCCTAAGCGCTACGTGCACGTCTCCTGGTGGAGCTTTGGCGAGTCATGAATTCGCCTCTGCTAGGAGACAAAAGCGCTATTGGTGAGAGCACTGGACCGATACGGTCAACGTGCTGGACATTGGAATGTCCGAGCTGGTAGACACCAACGGTGCATTGGACAAGAGTCCCGAGCGTGGCTCGCGGGCTGGTCGTAGAGTGACACGTAACCCACTGAACGATGTACGTTTTGGAGCAGTCGCTGCATGTCATGCGTGACATGGTCGGACAGGGTCTAAGGCATCTTGGGCACGGCCCTTTAGATGCACGTGGAGTGGCACGTTATCCACTGGACGAAGACTGCGGGGCCAGCAGTTCTTCGTCGGATGTTGTAGATAACATCGGGGCTCCAAAGAAGCGGAAAGTGAAGGTGACACCAGACGACGCGAAGTGCGTGTCCACTCTGGTCTCACCGAGACATAGATACTCTGTACAGAGGCGACGGCGACGCCGAATGCTGGCTGCAAGACGCCGGTATGTCTACCGTAGACGACGGTACACAGTTATACACCCTCGTCAACAATATGACGGGGGAGGACGATGGCGACGTCCGCCTCGAGGCTATGCCTGCAGTAGATCCTCTTCTTGGGCTGGACGAGAGGTACCTTGAAGAGTTCGGCAGTGCCTTGAAGGCAGGCGATTCGGCCGAAGTGGTCATTGTACGACCGGACGAGGAGATAAA
>NW_020187213.1:136923-138061 GCF_900000015.1 Plasmopara halstedii
AGAAGACACCAAGAGAGTGCCGAACGCACGGAGTGGATCGTCGATCCTACGGAATTCCTTAGATCCGTACTATCCTTTGGTGAAGGAATTTCAAGACGTCGTCTCCTTCGGTCCTACCTCCGGACCGAGGTGTGCCGCACTGCTCCTTTGGCTTGGGCCATTGGCGTGTTATGCAGTATTTGATTTCCGGAACCAGATCGATCTGCCTTTTTCCGTGCGAAGCACGACGCAGAGATGGTGCGTGAGAGAAAATCTCCCCATTCGACACCCCCGTTTAGTGTTCGGAAGCCGAAAGGCAAGTAGCGTATCGTTCATGCTTATAATAAGCTCAACGCTGCCACCATTATGGCACAAACGCCAATTTCTAGAAAAGATGTTCTTCAGAACAACATGGTGGGATGTACGAGGTACAGTGCACTCGATTTAGTAGATGGATACTACCAATTGTTCATGAGAGCGGCTGACATTCCGCTGACAGCGGTAAGCACTCCGAGCGGCATGCTCTGGGAGTGGCTGGTGATGCCCCAAGGGCTGTCAAATGCACCAGCAACATTGAATCGTCTTCTGACACAGTCGTTCAGGTCCCACAGGGCGTGTGCATAGACATACATTGACGACATTTTCATTCACAGTCGTGCGGAGCACGGGAGGACGGATGAGGAGAATCACATCGTCCATCTAAGAGCGGTGCTCGAGTGCATGCGCACTAACAAACTGAACGCCATCAGACAAGTGCATCTTCGGCGCAGAAGAGATTCCCTTCTTAGGGTGCTTCATTGGGAAGCGTGGCCTTTTTAGCGGATCCCGCTAAGTTCAAGGCCATTGTAGATTGGCCGGTTCCAAAGAACGTGAAGGACTTGCGTAAGTGGCTTGGTCTTGCCAATTACTTGCACAATTACAGCGTAATCTACGCAGAAATGGCCCGACCATTATCCAATCTCCTTAAAAGGATGTAGAATGGTTTTGGAACACCGAACATCAGATGGCGTTTGACGTGGTCAAAGACAGCCTCCTGCATACACCAATACTGGCGCTGCCAGACCCTGATCGTCCATTCAGCGTCGTCTGTGTCGCTTCGGATTTGCTATCGGCTGTGCACTGCTGCAAGCAGACGCCGAGGGGCGAGATCGGGTGATCG
>NW_020187213.1:138071-138711 GCF_900000015.1 Plasmopara halstedii
TACAAATACACAACGGTGTTTTGTCTATGGCGATACCCGCCACCATCGGAGCGGTTGTCCCCTGCGCAAGGCGCGTCAAGGTTCTTCGAACCATCGCCCTAACGCCTTCCAGTCTAGTCCGTCGCGGGGAAACGACACCACTCAGTAGGCGCGGGGCGACCTACTAGGGAAGAACTGAGTTCTGTTGAGTCTCAGGGAGGCATAGGTCAACAGGGCCCAGCCCCGAAGAGCTCCGTGCTTTTGAACACAGAACGTGTGTGTAAGCCGGGCTTGCTGATCGTGGATACGGCCGTAAAGGGCTTCGAGAAGCCATGGAAAAACTTAGTAGGTTCTGAGGCGTCGCGCAATTATTCTTGACGCTCCACGATGGAGGGAAGTCAGCGTATGCTGAGGCGCTGAAAGTATGGTTGGGTGACATCGTCACTGTTCGCCTAGCGACGGAAACACGTGTCACGGTCCCGAAGGTCCCTGTGGACCTCGGAGTCAAGATCCTCGACTTTGATAGCGTGGAACGCTGTCTAGTCTTAGACCTGGATGCAAGGTGTGACCTCACCTTGGAATGACATGGTTGGAACACCATATGCCATGGATTGATTGGAGGTCAAAGACCTTGGGCGCTACGCGCGCGTCTCCTGGTGGA
>NW_020187213.1:138721-139085 GCF_900000015.1 Plasmopara halstedii
AGCTGAAATTGCATCTCTCCCGAGTGTTCTCGCCGATTAATTAGGCGTATCGCGTGCGATCCATTTCCTTGCCACCCGACACGGCAACAGGGAATTGGTGGAGTTTGTCCAAGAGTTGCGAACTCTCATTGCCGGGAGTTTCCGGAGGTGGTCACAGTGACCGTGTTTATGGAATGCCTCCGCATTGGCGCGGTCAGAATGGAAGTCTTCCGTGTGCATCCGTCCCCATTTGGAGTAGCGGTGAATGTGGCATTGAATTTCGAATTCAATTCAAGTCGGCACGGCATGGTTGGAACGCACACTCCCACAGCTCGTCGAGCGGGCCTATGCCCATGGATCTCAGCTATGCTGAGGACGAGGGAGC
>NW_020187213.1:139095-139491 GCF_900000015.1 Plasmopara halstedii
AAACGCCTCTAGACGCGCACCGATTGCCTCGGGGCATTGTGCAGCAAGTTGTTGCACGCCCTCAGGGCCCAGCATAGACACCAGCTTTTTAATTCTGTCCTGCATGTCCTGGGGCAAAGTGAAAAATTGTTTCATCCTCACAGAGAATCACTTTAAACGACTCAGGTGTAGATCGACTACAAGTGCTACCAAGTGCAGCGGGGCTGCCGTAGCTGTGCGCTTTGAGGAAGCGTAAGTTTGGTCACCGACCTTAGAACAAGTACGAGTTTAGCGGATCACAACCCACTTACTCCAAGAGTAATACCGCCTTGACCCAAGGCTCATTATCTCTTCGGCTTAAATTCAAAACTGATTTTTATTTATTTTTATCTGCGGCAAAGCCGCCTAATTTTAAAT
>NW_020187213.1:139501-139920 GCF_900000015.1 Plasmopara halstedii
TGATTCTGGGGCGTCAGGCAATTACGCTCGACGCTCCAGGATGGAAGAAAGTCAGCTGTATGCTGAGGCGCTGAAACCGCGGTTGGGTGACAACGTCACAGTTCGCCTAGCGACGGGGAGACGTGTAACAGTCCCGAAGGTCCCTGTGGACCTTGGAGTCAAGCTCCTTGGTTTTAATAGCGTGAATCGCTGTCTAGTTGTAGACTTGGATGCAAGGTATGACCTCATCCTAGGAATGGCATGGTTGGAACACCATGAGCCATGGATTGATTGAAGGTCAAAAGCCTTGGGTGCTACGCGCACATCTTCTGGTGGAGCTTTGGCGAGTTATGAACCCACCTCTGCTAGAAGGCAAAATCGTTATTGGCGAGAGCACTGGACCGAGACGGTCAACGTGCTAGACATTGGAATGTCCGAGT
>NW_020187213.1:139930-140387 GCF_900000015.1 Plasmopara halstedii
TGTATAACCTCTGTACAGAGGCGACGGCGACGCTGTATGCTGGCTGCAAGACGCCGGGCGTCGACCCTTATCTAGGTTGTGTCTACCGTATACGATGGCACACAGTTATACACCCTCGTCAGCGGTATGACGGGGAGGAAGATGACGACGTCCGCCTTAAGGCTATGCCTGCAGTAGATGCTTTTCTTGAGTTGGACGAGATGTCCCTTGAAGAGTCCGGCAGTGCCTTGAAGGCAGGGGATTTGGTCAAAGTTTTCATTGTACGACCGAACGAGGAGATAAACTCGTCATCGCTTCTAGATGAAGCTGTCTTGGAGGGCACCAAGAGAGAGCTGAACGCACGAAGTGGATCGTCAATCCTACGAAATCCCTTGGATCCGTACTATTCTTTGATAAAGGAATTTCAAGACGTCGTCTCCAAAGACCTGCCTTCGGTCCTACCTCCGGACCGAGGTGT
>NW_020187213.1:140397-140660 GCF_900000015.1 Plasmopara halstedii
GCCAACGGTGCACTGGACAGGAGTCCCGAGCGCGGCTCGCGGGCTGATCGTGGATTGGCACGTAATCCACTGAGCGATGCTCACGTTGCGAAGCAGTTGCTGCATGCCATTGATGGCGTGGTCGGACAGAGTTCGAGGCATCTTGGGCACGGCCCTTCAGATGCGCGTCGAGTGGCAAGTTATCCACTGGACGAAGATTGCGGGATTAGCAGCTCTTCGTCGGATATTGTATGTAATATCGGAGCTCCAAAGGAGCGGACAGT
>NW_020187213.1:141264-143099 GCF_900000015.1 Plasmopara halstedii
AGTCTCGGGAAGCGTAACACGCCAATGGCCCCTGCTCAAGGAGCAGTGCAACGTCATTGACGCCTTTTTATTGCGAAGCACGACGCAGTGATGGTACGTGAGAGCAAGTCTCCCCATTCTGTGTTCGGAAGCCGAACGACAAGTGGCGTATCGTTCATGCTTACAATAAGCTCAACGCTGCCATTTTTCCGGCACAGATGCCGATTCCTAGTAAGGATGTTCTTCAGAACAACATGGTGGGATGTACGAAGTACAGTGCACTCGACCCGGTCGATGAGTATTACCAATTGCTCATGAGAGCGAGTGATATTCCGCAGACAGCGGCGTAGCACTCCGAGCGGCATGCTCTGGAAGTGGCTGGTGATGCCTCAAGGGCTGTCAGATGCACCAGCAACATTAAATCGTCTTGTGACGCAGTTGTTCAGGCCCCTCAGGGCGTATGCACAGACATACTTTGACGACATTTTCATTCATAATCGTGCGAAGCACGGGAGGACAGATAAGAAGAATCTCATCGTCCATTTAAGCGGTGCTTGAATGCATGCGCACGAACAAACTGTACGCCAATGCAGACAAGTGGATCGTTGGCGCAGAAGAGACTTCCTTTTTAGAGTGCTTTATTGGGAAGCGTGGGCTTCGAGCAGACCCCGCTAAGGTCAAGGCCATTGTAGACTGGACGGCTCCGAAGGACCACAAGGACTTGCGTAAGTGGCTTGGTCTTGCCAACTACAAATACAGTGTAAACTACGCAGAAATGGCCCGGCATCATCCAATTTCCTCAAAAAGGATGCGGAATGGTGTTGAAACACCGAACATCAGGAGACTTTGGACGAGGTCAAAGAGAGCCTCCTGCATGCACCAATACTGGCACTGTCAGACCCTGATCGTTCTTTCAGCGTCATCTGTGACGCTTAGGACTTTGTCATCGGCTGTGCAGTGCTGCAAGCAGACGCAGAGGGGCGAGATCGGGTGATCGCGTTCGAATCTCGACAGCTTAAAGCTGCAGAGAAGAACTACCCAGTCAATGTCAAGGAGCTACTTGCTATGAAGTATGCGCTTGTCAGGTTCAGGGTCCACCTGCTCGGATCCAAGCCCTTTGTGGTCTATACAGATCATGCGTCACTACGCACTGCGACTCAGTCGCCCCACCTCTCGCAAAAGATGGCTAGATGGCGATCTATCTTTGCGAAATATAGCTTCGAGATGACGTATAAGCCGGAAAAGCAGAATGCTTTGGCTGATGCGTTGTCACGCAGACCATTCTATGAGCTTGCTCGTGTTACAACTGTAACGTCGTTTGTGACAGATTTGATCTGCACCGCGTATGCGGGTGATGAGATGTGTATGGCATTGCTACGGGCTCTAGGGAGCAAGGAGTTTGGAAACTCGGACAAGAAATTGTCATCAAGACTTGCGTGCACGATTGCACCGATATTTGTTGGATGACGGTTTGCTATATTATTGTACCGATTCAACGGATACACCACGAATTGTGGTTCCTCATAATGAGGATTTGAAATAACGCATCCTCTATGAGACTCACGATACGCCACTCAGTGGTCATCTCGGTCGTGAAAAAACGTACAGCTCTGTGGGTCACCACTATTGGTGGCCCAAGCTATACAAATGGACGAGCATCTATGAGCGCACGTGTGAGACGTGTCAACGGATGAAACCCTCTCCAAATGCGGCTGCGCCGCTGGTCAGCTTACCGGTACCCACGGGGTTTTGGCAGTCCATGAGTTTGGACTTTGTATATGGCCTGCCGAAAGATTCCGCGGGCAACACGGGTGTTGTGGTATTCGTCGACCGGTTGAGCAAGATGGCTCATTTGG
>NW_020187213.1:145921-146662 GCF_900000015.1 Plasmopara halstedii
CGTGGAGTCTACAATCGTAACTTCCTTCGTTCAGCTCATACGACAACTTTCCTCTACAGTGCATAAATAGCAGCTTGAGTATCGCCTATTTAAGATGTACCGCGTGCAGCAAAATTGCCACGGAAATCCGAGTCAAAAATCGACTCTTATTATTGACGCGGCGCAGTTGGAAGCATTTTTGAGCTCTTAGTTTAATTACAGCCACCTTAGTGCTCTTTTTATCTCGATGAACTTAAGAGTCGAAATTATTTGTGTTGAGGCAAAGTTTCGAATTATGCATTCGAATATGTCTCAACAAAAACAATTCGATATATTTGAAAGTATAACGCAATTTGATGGCAATGTGAAAAGGCGACTCAGCTTTTGGACTAATCTGGGGAAACTCGACTTTTTTGATTAGGAGATCAAGACTGTATTGGGTGCGAAAGGTAACTAGGTTTCTTAAATGGTTGAGGTTCCGCTCCTGGTTACAGCGTACGGACCGGTGTAGCAACAGCTTGCAAGCGCAAGAGTTACGCCGACTCTTGCTTTACTTTTTTGCGCTTTAATTGTGGTTTTGAGCTGTTTAAAGTCGCTAGCCGTGCCGACGCAGAGCCCTTTGCACCTGTACATGCATGCAGCGGGGCTGTCGTAGCTTAGCGCTTGTGTAACGGGGTTACACGTACCCTGGTAAGGGGGGGGGGCACACAAGATGTGCATGGTGTGACTGCACCCAAACAAGAATACGGTATGTGGC
The DNA here is from genome assembly GCF_900000015.1 of Plasmopara halstedii. Taxonomy (NCBI): domain Eukaryota; phylum Oomycota; class Peronosporomycetes; order Peronosporales; family Peronosporaceae; genus Plasmopara; species Plasmopara halstedii. The sequence goes on from NW_020187213.1 coordinate 146,658, forward strand.
TAGGT
>NW_020187213.1:146672-146743 GCF_900000015.1 Plasmopara halstedii
ACTTGGTACTTGTAAGAACGAAAGGTCGGTGACCTAAAGACGCTTCCTCAAGCGCAAAGCTACGGCAGCCC
>NW_020187213.1:147760-148169 GCF_900000015.1 Plasmopara halstedii
GGCGGCGCCAGACACCTTTGACGGGATCGGTACGGCAAGGCTGTTCGTGGATCGTGTTTTCCGACAACACGGACTCCCAAAGTCGATTGTCTCTGATAAAGACCCCCTTAACGGGAGAATTTTGGTCGACTATCTTCAAGGTGCTAGGCACCAAGGTGGATATGTCGACAGCGGATCATCCGCAGACCGATGGTCAAACCGAGAGGTGAATCGCGTCATCGAAGACGTTCTTCGTAGCGTCTACGCTGAAACGCCGAGGCGCTGGAGCGCCATGTTGCCACTCGTAGAGTTTGCGCTGAGCAATGCAGTGCATTCGTCTACCGGCTATACGCCGTTCTACGGGAACGGGCCGATTCACCCTCGCGTCCCGCTGATGCCGCCATCCCATGGCTCAGGGCTTGGTGGGGGA
>NW_020187213.1:148179-148818 GCF_900000015.1 Plasmopara halstedii
TTTTTTATTACACGAACGTGACAGAAGAGACGATTAGGTGAGACTTGTCGCTTTCGCCTTACCCCCTCATGGCTTTTCTGCAGCATCGATTTTTGTTCAACTCGGAAAGAGGTCTACCTCGTCCTCTGTGCCAAGTTGTAACCTTGCCACGATTGTGATGTAGAATTGATGGATTTTCATGAAAGCCCGATTATAGAAAGACTTCAAAAGAGTCCTGAGTCGAGTCTTTAGCACACACAACGTGAGTCGAGCTATTGATTGAAGAAGGAGGTGCCACTGGAATCTCGCGTGCTGGCTTTATAGTCTCATATGTCCTTTGGTGGTTGACGCAGCTGTCGTTCTTCGCGTAGTGCAACTCCACACTTTCTCGTGCTCGCGAATCTCTTGATCCATTGATGGCCTGCAAACTCTCACTCACTTTCGAATCTTCTACAACGCCTCCACTCTAGATATTCTCACCTTCACCCATTCTATCTCAAAGCCATGGGGGCAGAACTCAAGATTGCGTACGAGGGAGAAGAGGCTAAACGGGCTGTCCACCATTTCGTCGGTACTTCTGTCCTCGCCGTCGCTTTCAAGGGCGTCCACAATGCGTGTGCTGCTGTCAAGGAAGAGGAGGTTGACTATGCTGTGCTACCT
>NW_020187213.1:148828-150349 GCF_900000015.1 Plasmopara halstedii
CAGCGCCGCACTTTGACCTACAATTTAAATTCTGTCTGCACAACCGAGCAATCGGATAGCATATACATGGTATATGCGGCTATATTAGAATCCCATGGTTACTGGTAACACTGCATTCTTCATACAGCACAAATGAAAGTGCTTATAGACGTGCTTCGGCTTGTTTCAAATGTCTGGAGGTATCATTGTGTCGACCAGCTGCAATAGTGTCTCTCATGTTAAAAACGCGATGACATCGCTTCATAGACAACGCAGCCTTGACGTGAAGTTGCGTACTGTACACATGGGGAGAAAGTCAGTCAATGGAGGTGGTGCGTGAGATGCCGCCGGCGGGGCCGGCGACTTCGGATATTATTCGGTAGATCCACACTTGCCAAAGCAATTGTCGGACCACTTTGTAGAAAAATCGACTCAGATGCACTTAGATTGCTCACCATGTTTATCACTACGGACGAAACTTAAAAGCATGGCAACAAAAGCTCAGCGGTTTACTGAAATGCTTCATCGGCAAGGCTACGTAACAGGTAGGCAAATTAACAGGTCAGTCGTCATAATGTTGGCTCACTCGGGGCCAAGAAGGCAATGTCTGCAGACGGTAGTTTGGAAGTCTTCTATTGGGTTGTACTAAAGTGTAAGATATAGCCCTTATTGGCATTTAGATCCAGCTAAGCTAATGATCTAATGGATACGAACACAATGGCACAGTTTCTTGCAAACAGAAAGTTACGAAGCCACCGTCGATCAACCCAGAATCCATAAAAAATGCATTTGCTCTATCATCACAGACGTATTGGATAGTACACTCTAACCGAATTCATGTCTTTGTGCTAGCCAATCCTTAGGTGGAAAAGTCAAGGAAGTCACTGTTCCACCCATCAACTTACAGGATGGCAACAGGCTTGTTGAGTCCTTACTATGGAGAAGTTGGAGAGGGAACGACATCGCCCAATCAATACGGAATTTGAGGCCAGTGCCGGGCAATATTGTTTGAAGTATGGAAATGTCACCGCCCAGGCACTAAGGGAGCATGAAGTGGAGCCACTCCAGGGTACAATATTTCTTTCTTCGATCAAATTGAGCATGTCAAGCACAATTTACAGGGAATATAAAAGCAACGTCTGGACAAAATAGATGGAAGGAGAGCCGCGTGGACGTTATCTACCACCGGAACTTCACTTTATAGCGCGTTTATTTATAATCATCCGTGTGGGCATGGTATGAATGAAACCGCCTACATCTGGAAGATGATGCCTGGATAGCTCTTCACGGTAGCAAAGGGAAAAAAACGGAACACAACCATTAAATAGTTTGGAGTATTTAATTGAGATGTCAACGGCGATTTTGCTGAGTAGAGGACATTGGGACCGATCTGGTGTTATCAAAATATCTTGATAAATGTTGGCTTTTCTAAAATCCAGATATCACATTCTGTAAACTGAAAAAGAAACTGGATATACAGAGACTAACACATGGAACAAACCTTAAAGAAAGGCATTAATTAACGTGGAATTATGAACGAGA
>NW_020187213.1:150359-151092 GCF_900000015.1 Plasmopara halstedii
TGCGCTTCCCGGCAATAGCCAGGGAAGTAGACGAGTCATGAGCTGAGCTTAAGCAATGGCCCAGAGCTCTTGCGGTCGAAGACACAGAGCTCGCGGGAGCATTAGGGGTTGTTAATTCATACGTCGTAGGGCGACAATCTGAAGGAAGTCGACGGCGGTCCTTGAATTTGGCAATCCCAAAGCGGACGTGTCGCTTCACACGCATGTCCACTTTCTTGTGGCTCAACTGCAGATTATGCAGTGAGGAAAGTTTTTGGTGCCGTTGCACCCATTGCTTAAAGAGCGCTTCGTCATCTGTAGTGCTTTCGCCAGGGGCGAGCACTACGAGTATTGTCCGCATTGCGGGTATACGAGAACCACCTCGTTGTGCACTCAGACGAGTGCGATAAGTTTCCAACGGAGTTTCTTGCGAGACCAAGAAACGAGCTCGAAGAATTTCCGTGTGGCAAGTCCATCATACGTTCTGGCCGGAGGCCCGATGATGCGGACGCGTAATGATCGAGTTACCGCGTCCTTCGCTTCCACAGTGGGATCCGCAGGGCGGAAGCCATATTCCACACGAGAGTCGCTGACTGACCGTGGATTGGCGCGCTTTAGAGCCGCCCTGTGGGCAGCTTCAAGCTGCCACCTCTGTTCCCTGTCGAGGTCATTGGTAATTACACCACGTGTCTTAGTTGACGAGAAGTCAGGGAACGGACATGGGGTCCGCAAGACACGAGCAGGGCTCGTATCG
>NW_020187213.1:151102-151345 GCF_900000015.1 Plasmopara halstedii
GGGTCGAGATGTCTATCGAAGGTTCGGCAGTGCCTTGAAGACAGGCTATTTGGCCGAAGTGGTCCGAGGAGATAAACTCTTCATCGCTTCTGGATGAAGCTATCTTTGGATAACACCAAGAGAGTGCTGAACGCATGAAGAGGAATCCCTTGGATTCGTACTATCCTTTGGTAAAGGAATTTTAAGACGTCGTCTCCAAAGACCCGCCTTCGATCCTACCTCCGGACCGAGGTGTGCGTCATG
>NW_020187213.1:151355-188220 GCF_900000015.1 Plasmopara halstedii
CGTGTCTTTCGACAACATTGACTCCCGGAGCCCATCGTCTCTGATATTGTCCCACGCTTCACTGGGAAGTTTTGGTATACTGTCTTCAGAATACTGGGCACCGAGCTGACTATGTCATCAGCGAACCATCCACAGATCGATGGTCGAACTGAGCGCGTGAATAGCGTCGTTGGAGACGTTCTTCGTAGCTTCTGCGTTGAGACACCAAAGCGCTGGAGCGTCATTCTGCCACGCGTAGAACTTTCTTTGAAGAATGCAGAGCATTCATCTACCGCCTACGTGCCGTTCATTCGGAATGGAATTGTTAATCCTCGCGTCCTGCTAAAGCCGCCATTTGATGGCTCAGGACTTGGTGAAAGAGGAGTAGCCTAGCGGCTAGCTGGTGTCAGCCACATCACCGTCCGTAAAGAGGTCTATGAATTCCTGTCTTGTCCTACGACAAGTTCGCGATGCGATGGCTGATAGCCAAGGCATGCAGACGGAGAAGCAGAAGAATTATTGAGAACTTTGAGGTCGGAGACCATGTTTTACAAAATGCCATAACCTTCCTACAAATGCAGTTTCTGCTATTTTTAAGACAAAGCTCCGTTTACGGTAGATTGGACCGTGGCCAAGCGAGGCCTTGTTTATACGCAAAACCCGTGAGAAATATTTACACCCGATCAGTATCTAATGTGGGCTTGCTTAAGCCGCACCGGAATCCGGCGCAAGTGAACGCGGAATTGTGGCATCAGAGCGGCTTCTCAAAAGCGCTCGGCCACTTAGAAGCTGAACCAGCAACTGATTTTGAGCTTGGAGTCAACTATTACGTTTCCTACGGCGCGAGGCGTCCCGCCGTCGCACGAAGTGACGTATTCGACTGCTCGAAGGCTAGAAACCGGACCGACAGAGCGCGATAGTCCTCAACGTGAGGCAGTCGATGCACAAAGTTCTCCAAGCTTTCGAGGTCTTCCGCACAGCGGTATGTGACCTCGGCTTGATGCTCGGCAGGGTGCCGACGACGAAGGACTTTATCCTACAAAACTCGAGTTGCGGGTCACCAGATGGCGATCGACCTAGTCGCCAGCGTCCACCATCGACTCTTCTCGATATGAATGGTGGCGTCCACTATCACGTGGAACATCTTGTGGGTCGACATCGTCGCAAAAGTCGAACCATGTGTGGCTGGAATGCTTTGACTTCGAGAACTCGTGGGAGTTTGAAGGGCAACTTCGGCAAGATTGCCCAGATGTCGTGATCAAGGGATCATGACGTCCCGCGTCGTCGTACGCCGCGCTTTTCGGCAATAGCTAGGGAAGCCGAAAGTCCATCGTTTGAGCTCAAACAATGGCGCCTGAGCTCCAGCGGTCACAGCCTTGCCCGTATGAGATACCACAGAACTCACGGGCGTGATGGATTAATCCAATCCTCGCATAGTGACCATCCGAAGGAAGTCGGCGGCGCGCCTAGAGTTAGGCAAACTCGAACAGAAGGCGGCGTCCTACGCGTACGTTCACCTCCAGAGGGTTAGCTGTAAGTTGTGCCGCGAGAAATGTTTCCGGTGACACTACACCCATCGCTCAAAAATCTCTTCGTCGTCTGCGGCAATTTTGCTAGGGTCGAGCACCACAGGTATCGTCTGCATCGCAGGTACAGGAGCGCCAACTCTTTGAGCTCGAAGTCGAGTGCGGCACGAATCCTCCGGAATTTCTTGATAAACAAAGAATCGAGCACAGAAACCTTTTCGATCGTCAAGCTCAGCTTAAGTAGTGGCCGGGGGCCGACCACGTAGGCGTTCACCGATTGAGTGATCGCGTCCTTCACTTCTGTAGCGGGATACGCTGAGCGGAAGCCCTATTCCACACGAGGGCCAGGGACGTGGATGCGCGTGCATGAGAGACTCCCGCGGACAGCATCCAGCTGCTGCTGCCTGTGCCTCGTCGAGGCAATAGGTAATAATTCCTCTTTCTTCGGAATTCGAGAGTTCGGGAACACGGCGTCCGCAATATTTGAGTAGGGCTCACGTCGCGCCGCTGGGGCACGTCTCCCTCATCTTCTTCTCAATATGGGAAAGTAGTATCCGGCGCGAAGACGACTTTCTCTGTGCCATCGACGAGGTAATCTATCGCCCGTGGCGATCGTGGTGAGCGGTCCGGAGTAGACATCGCATCTGTGTTCTAGGCCGTACGACCCTTTCGCTGACAATGCGCTGCGCGGTACTCGGTTTCCGAGAGAATGGGCTGTGCTTCCCTTGAAGCCTCAGACGTACTATCCAGAGTTGCACCGCGTGCAGGTGACAAAGAAGTGCTCTGCCCGCGGTCGTTCTTGGAACCAGCAAGTCTGGGTGTCTTCCGAAACAGGGCTAACTGATCAGAGAATTCGTGATGAGGGTTTTTGTCGCTCGAAGCGACACTTGAATGTGAGCTGTTGGTCTTCACAATGTTGATAGGGGGAGTGAGACGGGCTTTAACGTGCGCTAGTATGAAGGGTGTGGGGCACACAAGATGGTGTGGATTACAATGACGGTGTGAACTCACACTGATGTGGCTTCACTTAAAGAAAAAGTCAGGATGTGGATGGAACAGTCAGTACGATAACATTTTATTAGGTTTTAATATTTAGATAGGGAAGACTTATAGATTTTGATATAGGCGGCTTTGCAGAAGATAAATCAGAGAAATACAGTTTACACTTTAACCGAAAGAGCTAATTAGCCTTGGGTTAACGTTGTAGCTCCTCTTGGAGTGAGTGGATTGCAATCATTTAAGCTCGTACTCGTTCAAAATACAGAAAGAAGGTCACCGACCTTAACCAATCGTCTTCTAAGCGAAAGAGCCACGGCAGCCCCGCTGCAGACCCCACATCTTAACACCACATCAGACTCTGCGCCTATGAATCAGGTCTCTTCGAAAACTGTACCTCTAATACTAATTGCTGAAATTGTATCCGACTTTTTGTACTCAATATAGATTTGGGTAAATAATTCACGTCCATTCGAGCTCATGTTACGGAACTGCAATTCAGCCTTAGTATAGCCTACAAAAACTACGTCTTATCTTATTGACGTTTTAGTCACAAAGAAATGTAGACAGTAAAGCAGACGACATTGTGTTTTTGCTATGAGCCGCACTGCTAATTTGTATTACAACATTCAGCCGAGACTCAAACTTACAGCAAGGCCAGGCCATACATGTCGGTAGTTTGCATTGCCTTGTGAAGTTATGTCTCTTCTCTTGAAGAGACACACACAGATCGCACCAGACCATGAAACAAAACCGCACCAGAATATCGCCAATGTTGTACAAAGAAACAATTGCGCTATTGAAGGGGGTATATCCTTTACTTCACCCGATACTACTTACAGCCTTGCAAAGCTTGCGGGCTTATTTCTCGCTCAAAATGGAAGAGAAAGACCCCATACTTATCAATCAGTGCAGGCAGAAAATAGTTCTTCCCCAAGTGATTTACGTATGCTCTCTAGGAGATAGCAATAGGTCGACTCTAATCAACAGGACATGTTTGTCACATTCTACAATTTCAGTGGCATCCGTCAGTTGAGCTGTAGTAAGTATGGTCGTGTTATAATCGACAAGGACGTGAAGTCTGGTACATCAGTAAAGCTTAAGTGATTATCGACGATGGGCATAGTATGACGCTGAAAGAATTACAGTATGCACTGTATCTAGCTTGTATCTGTCCCTGCGTTGATGGCACATAGCATGTTTATACAGTTTGATGCTGTTTTACATGGCTTGTAGTCGTCCAGAAGATGTTTGGTTCACGTCCCCTTGTTGATAAGTTGTATGCGCTGAAATTTATTAATTGCTATAGACACGTGTCGCAAGATGGAGCTGCCACCGGTAATATTATGCTATGGCGCGAACATCAACGACATGTTTCCCCTGCAAAGCCAGAACATGTGGTAGGTCAGACTAAAGGAGTCGTTTCGATCTAAAGTCCAAATGAAGTTCAAGGTGCTTGTGAGAGTTGTGCAAGAGGGAATCTGTATCTGCGTTTGCCCGACATTCCGATAGCAAAGCGAAGGCAAGATGTGTATTAGAACTTACCCACAGTGGCTTCATCAGTCAAATGAAGCAAAAGAGCGTCGTGGATTGTAGAGGGTCGTAACATTCATCTACAAATACGTGAATGTACAAATGCGATGGGTAGATAGTCAAGTACTTTGCATATTTGTTGGTTGATTACCATTCACCTAATTAGACACATCCGTTATATACGCAGTTACAATAGTGGTAAAAATAAAATCAATATGGAGTTAGCATTATCTCTGCGGCTAATTAAACTCTCTTCAGACTAGCTTTACGTAATTGTCACAAAAAGCGCTATGTGTTACGGAACCGAGGTATCGCCGAAACGGCTCGTTCAATGCGGCACTCTATCCGGGTCGATCGACAGTACTGATGGGAGCTATGGTGACTGCCGCCTTCATTGTCAATCGTATCCTTGTAATGGCTAATTCGAGCAGTATCCCACTCGAAAGCTTAACTTCGAGCACTCTTCAGCGCCAATAAGTAACCCTGAGTATTCTAAGCTAAATAAAACTGCTGAACAAAAAAAGGCTGTCTAAGTTTCTAACACTGTCGCACTCACTCAGGACATAAACTTAAGCTTACTCCTTCATTGTTATAATTGAGGCTACGCTGTTCAATACTGTTGAAGAACGATATCTATATGTCTATTTTACACGCGTAATGTTCGTTCAGACAACGACTCATATATGCCTAGTGGTTCGCGTGTGGTGACTTTGCCTCCACGATTTAAGATCTAAACGCCCTCAAAAACAATTTTTAATGACAAGCTAATAGTTTACTATGGACTTGCGTCCCTTCGTTCTTTCAATGGCTTACTAGCAACTTAGGGAATCTTTATGGTAGAGTGATCTGGCAACCAGGTATATTGAAGGCCTCCTGAGGAGTGGTGGATTCGACCATTTGAAGCTCAATATGAGGATGACTCTGGTGAGGAAGGGTCTTCTGGCATGTCATGGCCGACAAGGAGTAGAGCCTTATAACAGCAGCGTGGCTTAAGCACGAAACCAAGGTATTGGCTATTTTGCCCAAAGAATTGACTTTCTAACATCAATACAATCGGTCGACACTGCACGATTACGTGACGATTGCGTGACGACCTTACGACTTAAACATGGAAACGGGTACTCGCATGATCTGGACACTTTTGACAGATTAGTTGTGGGTTTGCAGAAAATTATTGGAGCTAGCTTACTAGTCGCGCCAGCTACCGATTTGATGTCATCAATTTTCAAATGCGGAGGGCATAATACTGATAGAAGTTAAGTATTAGCTGCGTGATAATATAGAAAAGCTGCGCAGGAAGGATGATACGAAGGAATCGTTCGCGTTAACGGAATGCTAGAAGACTGAAAAGTGGGCGAGGCAATGTAAAAAAAACAACGCTCCGCGAAAAACGGCGAATCTAATCGGAACTACCCAGCCGGAAAACATTACAGCAGTGATGACGCGGAAAAATAAAGTGGACAAAGAATGATCAGCAGTGTTGCTGATCGACAGTGGCGCCAAATCTGACTGGTGAATACACAGAAGGGACTTGTTCGAATGCAAATACCTTGAAAAAGCATCGAAGTAGCAATTGCAGTTATTAGAAACTTGCCCGTCAAAGGATCCGGCGCCGAGAAGTTGACTGATTTGGTTGAATAAAGGGTCTGCATGATTGATATTGGTATATCGCAGAACTTGACAGAAGATTGTTGTCAGTTGGCAAGCTTGCGGAAGCTTTTTGGAGTTTTTGCGTTCGCGTGTCGCTTGAAACAAAAATGTCTTGAATCAGGTTCAAGAACTGCAAAAGCGTGCATGCTCGACTGTGTGCACGAAGTAGCGTCTTATGTCAAGTATAAAGGGGCTGACACTCAGTGGGCGCTTTAATATGCTTGATGGGACACCCAATTAAGGGTGCTTCACTAAAGACACAGCGCCCGACCAAAGGCATCTCGGTGATCAAGCAAAAAACAGAATCATTACGTGCTAGATGTCTGAAGGATAAGCGGACAGTCATTACATTTCTCTTGTTTTCGATGACAAAGACGGCACGTGTTCTGAAGCGGGTGTACACAGATATCATTGGTCTAAGGTTGGCTCTTTCAAGGGGGGTGCAAAACAGATCCTCACTTTTGTGTATACTTTTTAACGATACATTGAGATTTCTTTGATCAAAAGCAAGAGTGTGTAGCGGGCATGCTATTGAATTCAACACTCGCTACAATAATCGATAAGTTGCTGGCCTCGAATGTTTGAAATCCGACAACAAAACAGAGTTTTCTAGCAAACGATTACAGACAAATTTCGTCAAAATAGCATCGTCTACCAACGTTCCGTAAAATATAGCTCTCACGAAATGGGTTTGCGGAGTATATGAACAGGATTATCATGGAAAAGGCTCGCAGTTATCATTACTACAGAAATGTTGCAACTGTATGGCGGGCTTAAGTAGAGGCCGCAGTAGATTATCGCTTAATCACTCAACGAATAAAGTTCATCCCAACATACGCCTAATACGTTGGCTTTTAAGATGAATCCATGGATAGACAACTATGGCCACACGGTACGCTCATTTTTACGATGCAAAGAGAGCAAAGTTCAAACCAAAGAGTATTAAATATGTTTTTCGTTTGGCAGAAAATACACAAGGGTAACCGCGTGTCGAACTTAACTGATGTCAAAGTTAAAGCAAACTGCTCTGGGATGCTGGATGAGTGTGAAGTTAGTGGCATTTTCGACGCGCATGCGCTACAGACAGAAGCGGCCGTCGAAGTGATGAAAGAGAGCAGTGGTGGTTATTTGCAGACCTAGTGGATCGACAGCCTGTTCGAAATGAATCTTTGGAAACTGTCGAAGAACTTGTCGAAGACGTCGAGACGGACGACGTTAAGCGTTCCACAAGTGTCAATATACTGCAGCTGATAGCTCCCGGTCGTTGTGTTGCAAACGAGATGGAGTTCGAAGATTATCGTCCCTTCTCCTGCATATGTGTCAAATTGATTGTTTAGTGTTCCAGCCTGATGTGGACCGATTAAGACGAAGAAATGAGCCGATGCTTATGCTACTGAGCAGCTCAATGATGTAGAGGCAACAGAAGAAAATCATGGTTCATTGATTTTAAAACTTACTTGAATTGACGACAACGAACTCAATACCTATACTGTTCGTGCGCACATGGTGAAAAGTGAGGTTGATCCGGACATGCCGACTGTATGCTTCGTCAATCGCATGCGACGATTCGGCGAAGTGGTGTGAAGCTATTGTAGCCGAGCTTCGCTCCTATGCGCAGAATTAAACATTGATATTAAAGTTAAGGTGGAAGAACAATTGCGCGTTTGGATCATGATTGATCTTTGCCAAGAAACGTGATCAAAGTGGCACTGTTGTGTGGTACAAGGCACGACATGTCGCGAAGTGCATAAAAAAATGGATTAGATTTCTTCGTGTATATATTCCTGGTTGCAGACATGGATTTTGGATCGGATGATACTTGCAGTATGTGCCGGATGCTCTTTTCAAATGGAAAAACTGGATGTCTGTTTGGCTTTTCCCAAAGATCTGCTGACGAACAACGTTTAAATGGAAAATACGCTGGGTGTCGACATTGCCCAGGGATTTGAATGTCAGGTTAAAAGGTTATAAACTGGTTGAGAAAGCAGCACGTGTCTAAAACGACACATCACATCGTTTTTATGAGTAATTCTGTTTAGGGCTGAGGAGAGGAATATTGTGTTTGTGTCGAGCGATCCCTGGAAGATTTCAGCTACGTTGGACTATATGTGAATGTTACAGCAAAGATAAGCAAGGATATCAATCAAGTCAAGGAGAAGATCAGAATACAATCAGCATTTAAGATCCAGGCATTGTGGGGCCCATTTTGGGCATGAAGACTGACGACGACAAATCAGCTAAAACACTTGTGACTAAGCAGCCTTGCTCCGTCGACGACGCGATCTGACTTTTCAGATTCCAAAAAATTCGACAACCTGAGCGCATCAGAACTGAAGTTGTTGTTGATACAGTCGCCAACAACAGTAGAAGGTCGCTCGGCGATGCGCTCAAAACCATAATGATGCTTGGTTGGAAGCCGGCTGTACATTCGTGATAACACAACTGCCATGTTTCCTCAAGAACTCTGTTTCGCAATATTAAATGCAGCTATCTCCATGCTACGCTAGCTAAAAAGTATATGGTCGACTTGTCAAGGCAGTGGTAGCATTGTGCTTAAGGCATATCAGATGCTGGTCGGGGCAGCAATACCGCTGACAGATGTTCTTTCGGAATATATGATCATGATTGCAGGCATGCCAATGGTGTTTGACTCACGTACAAACACCAATTGCATTCAACCTGGTAGTGACTGAGCTTTGGGCACTCAGCCTTCGCACTCTAGGGTTCTTTGGACGCGTGCGATGCTTCAGGTAATGGGTCACAAGCAAGTGAAAGGAAGACAGGTTCGGGGAGACAACCAAGGAGGGATCTCTTCAGACAACAGCACCGGGTGCCAGGCTTGACAGAGCATGTGGACATATGGCACCACTGTTTCCGCCGAAATGTGAAAGAGGGACTTTAAAGATCAGCAATATCGGCATGCTAACGGGGTTACCCGTATCCTGGTATGAAAGGGAGGAAAATCATACGAAGGTGGGGATCACACAGTGGTGTGGCTACACCGTAACAAGAAGCCATTAAGTGGCAGGTTTGCCAATCGTTATGGCTATAATTTAGGTTTTACCATTTAATTAATAAGGTTTTGAATGAAGGCAGCTCTGTGCCGCAAACAAAACAATTATACACAGTATCGGTTTTGGTCGGGATTAGTTAATTCTGAAAAATTACGATATCTAAATTATATATATACGGAAAGTACATTTGCATGGGGTTAAGGTTTTGGGTATTCTTGGAGATAGCGGATTGTAATCCGCTACACTCGTACTGGTTCTAGTATAAAATGTACGGTCGGTGACCTTGTTCAGCTTCCTCTAGGCAAAGAGGTGCGGTAGCCCCGCTACATTTGATGCACTGGTAGTCAATCTACACCTAAGCCGTTACGACAGATCCTCTGTGAGGGTGGAGCAATTTTCTTTTTTGCCCCAGGGCATGCAGGACGGGTCCGATAAGCTGATGCCTCTCCTCTGCACTGAGGGCGTGCTATACCTTGCTTCGCAAGAACCTGAAGCGATAAGCGCGCGCCTATAGGCGGAATTGAGCTATAAAATAGCTCTGCTAGAGAACCTACACCTGACGCTGTTGGCGTCGACAGCGTCCAACACGCCACCGTCGACGACAGATGATCCTTCCTGACGCAGGTCGCTTATGGTCAGCGTAAATACCTTCGGGGATAAGGATGGAAAAATTCTCATGCTTTGGATGAGAGAAGCCAAGATAGCTATGGCATCAGCAATGCTCCAGAATGAGCGACATCGCGTGGCACTAGAAATCGCCAAGATCGGACGCCGAGCGTGATAATGGGCATTATCGTGCGATATATCGGTTAAAGCGGCGTTCCTCTCGTGGAAGGAGCTATACGTTGGCTTTTGCGAGTGCTCTCGCCGCCTAACCAGACATATCGCGTGCGATTGCGTTTTCTTGCCGCCCAACAGGGCAAGAAAGAGTTGGTGGACTTTGTCCAAGAGTTGCGTATTCTCCTCGCCAGGATGGAAGCCAATCCTCTCTCCGAGGTGGGCACGGTGATCGTCTATATGATGGGTCTCTGCAAGACCGTGGCCAGAATTAAAAATTCCGAGTGCATCCGTCTTCAATCTAAGAAGCGGTAAATGTGGCATTGAAATTCAAATTCAACTTTAAGTCGGCACGACTTGGCTGGAATACACACACAGCGCTCGTCAAGTGGGTTTAAGCCAATGGACCTCAGCTATGCTGAGAAAGAGAAGGGAGAGGATCGAGTTACCGGGCAGCGTTTAAACACCAGACGGTGTTTTGTACCCGTCACCTTCGGACCGGTTTTCCCCTGCGCATGGCGCATCAAGGTTCATCGAGCCGACGTCCTGCTTCTCACCATCAGATTTGTCGCGTGGAAACGACAGCACGCAGAAGGCGCGGGGGCCTTACTGGGGCAGAATTTAGTTTTGTTGAGCCACAAGGAGGTAGAGGGCAGCATGGTCCAGCCACTGTAAAGCGTTTTTGTACGCATTCAAGTAATGCATGCATCCTTGCAGCTATCTGATGTTAAGGCAAGTGCTTATGTTTTTGTGAAAGGCAAAGGGAATATATTAAATGTCCTTAGTTCGCTGTGCTACCTCTAAGTCTACCTAGATTTTTTATTAAATATTCTACCGAATTCTTTATGTACCTTTTATGCGCTTGTGAATAGCCTCTTTGCTGGATACCTCAATGGATACTAGGCGTACCTATAAAACCTGCAACCTGCGCAACAAACTGGTAAACCCGATATCTACCGGTTGGCGGCTGGTCGTCGAAACGCTTGAACACGGAACGTGTATGCAAGCCGGGCTTGCTGGTCGTAAAAGCGAACGGGATGAAATTTTAGAAGTCACGGAATGTCCTCGTCGATTCCTTCGTGTCGGGCAAGTATGCTCGACGCTCCACAATCGAAGGAAGTCAGCTTTATGCTGAGGCGCTGACAACGCGGTTGAACGACACCGTCACTGTTTGCTTAGCGATGGGGACTTGCATCAATGTACCAAGGGTCCCTGTGGACCTCGGTGTCAAGTTTCTTGACTTCGAACGCGCGGAACGCTGCTTAGAGTTAGACTTGGATTCAAGGTTTGACCTTATTCTTGGTATGGCATGGTTGGAAAACCATGAGCAATGGATTGATTGGAGGTTGAAGATCTTGAGCGGTGCTCGAGTGCATGCGCACGAATAAACTGTATGCTAATGCCCATAATTGCATTCTCGGCGCGGAAGAAATTCCCTCTTTAGGGTGCTTTATTGGGAAGCTGGCCTTTGAGCGGATCCCGCTAAGGTCAAGGCCACTGTGGACTGGCCGGTTCCAAAAAACTAAAATGACTTGCGCAAGCGGCTCGGCCTCGCCAACTACTCGCACAAGTATAGCGCAAATTATGCGGAAAAGGCACGGCCATTGTCGAAACTCTTAAGAAGGGTGCGGAATGGTGTTGGGACAGCGAGCATCGAGAGGCTTTTGATAGGGCCAAAGACAGCCTCCTTCATGCACCAATACTATCTTGCCAGACCTCGCTCATACGTTTAGTGTCGTCTGTGGCGCTTCGGACTTTGCCATCGGTGTGCAATGATACAAGCAGACGCAGAGGTGCGAGATTGGGTGATCGCATTCGAATCTCGACAGCTTAAGGTTGCGGAGAGGAACTACCCAGTCTACGACAAGGAACCTCGTGCAATGAAGTAAGCACTTGTCAAGTTCATGGTGCAACTGCTGGCTCGAAGCCATTTGTGATCTATACAGATTATGCGTCACTACGTACTGCGACTCAGTCGCCTCAACTTCAGCAGGGAATGACCAGGTGGCTCTCATTCTATTACTTCGAGGTGAAGTACAAGCCAGGATAGCAGAATGCTTAAGCTGATGCGTTGTCACGCAGACCAGATGATAAGATTGCTCATGTCACGATAGTGACGTCGTCTGTGACGGATCTGATCAGCGCCGCGGACGCAGGTGGCGGCTATAGGCGCTCGCGTGCAAGAGGCTTGGAATATCGGACAAGAACTTGTTGGCGCGACTGGGTGCACGGTTGCATCGATATTCTTTGAATAATGGATTGCTGTTTTATAGCACCGATTCGACGGGATACGCCACGAATTGTGGTTTCTCACGATGAGGATCTAAAACACCGTATCCTATATGAGGCCATCGATCCTGTGGTGCAGTGGTACGCCGCTCACTTCAGAACCGGGAGGTCCAGGGTTCAATCCCCGGGCCGGGTAGAGAGGGGTAAGAGTGTAATGAATAAAACCCTACAGCACGTGCTTGACATGGCGTACACGACTCCTAAAAAGGGGTGTCGTTTCCCATCATATCTATGAGGCCATCTTGGTCGTGATAAGACGTTCAGCCCTGTAAGTT
Source organism: Plasmopara halstedii (assembly GCF_900000015.1). NCBI lineage: Eukaryota > Oomycota > Peronosporomycetes > Peronosporales > Peronosporaceae > Plasmopara > Plasmopara halstedii. Next base: position 163,395 of record NW_020187213.1, read on the forward strand.
GCCACTACTGGTGCTTCAAGCTGTATAAATGGACGAGCACATATGTGACACGTGTGAGACGTGCCATAGGTTGAAACCCTCACCGAATACAGCGGCGCCGCTGACCAGTTTACCGGTACCCGCAGTCCATGAATTTGGCTTTGTCGTTGGTCTTGGCGGGCAACATGGAGTGTCGCGGTCATCGTCGACCGTTTGAGCAAGATGGCTCATCTTGTGGCAGTGTCGGATACCATTGACGGTGTCGGTACAGCGACAGTGTTTGTGGACCGTGTCTTTCGATAACATGGACTCGCAGAGTCAATTATCTCTACCAGAGACCTACGCTTCCGTTGGAAGTTTTGATCTACAGCTTTTAGGGTGCTAAGTGCCAAGTCAGCTTACCATCCCCAAACCAATGGTCAAACTGAGCGCGAATTGCGTCGTCGACGACTACCTTCGCAACGTCTGTGCTAGGATACTGAGGTGCCGGAGCGCCATGCTGCCACTTGTGGAGTTCGCTCTGAATAATGCAGCGCATGCGTCTATTGGCTACACGCCATTCTATGTGAACGGGATTGTGAATTTTCGCGTTTCGCTGACGCTGCCATCCTAACGCTCAGAGCTTGGGGGGGGGAAGCCAAGCGGCTTGCTGATGTCAGCTCCTTCACTGTCCGAGAAAAAAGTCGATGATTTCCCCTCTGCCATACTGAGTGTCCTACGACACGTTCGCGATGGCTGAAAGCCAAGAAATGCAAAAGAATGTGCAGATGGAAGAAGCAGAAGAAACGTGGAAGACTTTGAGGTCGGAGACCTGGTTTATTAAATAATGAAAACCTTCCTACACATGCAGTCTCTGCTGTCTTTGAGACAAAGCTCTGTCCACGGTGTATCGAACCTTTTAACGTTGTGACCAAGCGAGGCCTTGCGTTTGAGCTGAGCCTCAACGGCGCCAGGCGCTCCACCGTCACACGAATTCGTCTGCTTGACGGCTAGGATCCGCTTCGACAGAAAGCGATCGTCCTCAACGTTAGGCCGTCGTTGAACAAAGTGTTCCAAGCTCTCGAGGTCTTCCTTAAAGCGGTATACGACCTCAGAGAAATGACCAGCAGAGTGCCGATGACCAAGTGATTTTGTCCTTTAGAGATCGGAGAGCATCGGGGGTCACCGGGCGGTGATCGACTAAGTCGTCATCATATATCGCCGACTCTTCTCGATGAGAATGATGGCTTCCACTACCACGTCGAACGCCTTGTGGGCCGACGTCGTCGACAGTGTCCGATCCAATATCTTGTGAAATGGCAGGAACACCCAAACCGCGAGAGCTTGTGGAAGATTTAGATGCCACTTCGGCAAGACATCCCAGATGTCGTGGAATCGTGAGCCCCGCTCTTCTCAATGGTAGCCCGGAAAGCCGGAAGGCTATGTGGTGAATTCAAGCTATACCCCTGAGCTGCTGTGGTCGTAGACTCACTCGCGTGAGAAACCCCAGAGCTTGCGGGAGCGTGATGAATCATTCCATATGGCGCAGGGCGACAATACGCAGGAAGTCGGCGTTGCGCCTTGAGTTTGGCAAGCTCAAATCTAAGATCGCGCTCAACGCGCACGTCCAATTGCTTGTGGCTCCGCTGTAAGTGAGACAGCGAAACCAGCTTTCGGTGCCGCTGCACCCATCGCTCTAAGAGCACATCATCCTCTGCAGCGGTTTCGCCAGGCCCGATTACCATCGGAATGTCCGCATTGCGGGTACAGGAGCACCTCTTTTTTTGCACAAAGTCAGGCGCGGTACCTTTCCATTGGGATTTCTTCAGAAACCAAAAAGCGAGCTCGGAGAGCTTTTTGCTAGCTTGTGTAGCGACCGGCGGCCCGACAAGGGAGACGCCTAACGATCGAGTGATCGCGTCATTCGCTTTAGTAGCAGGATCCGACGAGCGGAAGCCGTAGAGGGTGTAGGGCCGAACGTGAATACGAGTGCATGAGAGTCACCCTGTGTGCAGCCTCCGACTGCTGCTCCTGTGCCTCGTCGAGGCGATTTGTTATAAAACCACTTCCCCGGAAGCCAAGAGGTCGAGGAACGTACACGATGTCTGCAAGATTCGAGCAGGACTCACGTCGCGCCGTTGACGCAGCTTGTCCTTCTCTTTTTTCTATCCTTGGAAAGAAATATCCGACTCGAAGCCGACTTCTACCAACTCCTCGACAAGTAAATCTGCCGTCCGAGGCGGGCGCGGTGTGTGGCGCCCGAGGCGGGCGCAGTGTGTGGCGCCCGATTGCCGAGGTCTTGGGATGTGCTCCTCGTGAAGCACTGTCCAGAGATGCACCACAACGAAGGGATCTGTCCGCGGGCGCCCTCGGAACCAGCTAGGCTAGGTGTTTTTCGTGTCATAGACACGACCTCATTGAGAGGAAAATATTTTAAGGGGCGTAACGGTTTCTCAGACACGCAAGCCTCGTATGAGGAGACAGTTAAATCTGAATCATAGGTATTCGCAATTTCGATAGTGGAGTGTGACGGGGTTACACGTATCCATAGTATAACGGGTTTCACGTACTCTGGTATGAAAGTATGAATCACACAAGTTGGTGTGACCGTACAAATGTTTGAATTACACAAGTCGATGTAATCACACTCTTGTGTGGCTATACCGTAACAGGAAACCACTAGCCATTATTTGACTATTTAATCGGAAAAACCTAAGGTTTTGTATGTAGACGGCTCTGCTGAAAATAAAACAATTAAATACAGCCTTAAATTTGAACGGACGAGTTGTTAAGGTTTTTAGGTACTCTTGGAGATAGCGAATTGAGATCCGCTACACTCGTACTGGTTTTGTATATATAGAAAGTAAGGTCGGTGACCTTAGTAAGCTTCCTCTAATAAAAGAGCTACTGTAGCCCCGCTGCAGGCACGACGCGTCATTTTGCTCATATGTTGGCAATGCACGAGTCGCCATCCCGAGTGCAACTGTTAGGGTATGATTATCTGTAATTGAGTGAGTTTCTTGTCTTTACAGTTTTGGAGTTGTTTCTTCGACATAGACCTGGGGTCTCGTTGGGCATAGAAAAACTTGGTATTGGTGGGTTTTGAACCGGTGACCATTGGGCCATCGGCTCAGTGTGTGACCACTGCACTAGTGAATGTTGAAGTGTGATGCGCTACAACTTATGAGTGTATGCTTTGTATTTTTGGACATTGATACTTATGATTTACAACGCTGAGCTAGGCCGCATATTGGATCAGTTGTTTAGTGGGGGGACTCTAATTGATTGAGCGTGAGTTCAAACCAGATTGGCTAAGTTGATTCAACCAACGTCCCCTGGTCCTATAATATATTGCAGACCAGATCGTTCGTCATCTGGAACAAATATGGCAATGTTAGGACGAAAAAGACCTTTTCACTCGGGTTTAATCATCAAATCAACAAAAATAAATAGGCCATCTTCGCAGCAGATGATTTGATACCTTGTTGTACGTTTGGATTCTAAGCGCATTTGATACTAGTACTCCATTATAAGGTAACAGCATCCAATAGATAACAAAAATACGACTGTTTTTTGCAGTAGATTACAAAGTTTTGCCGTCTTTACTCATAAACAAGCCGACATGTAGAATGGTGACGTAGCTGACTCATTTCTCCTCGTTTATTGCCATTGTTCAAAGGCTTACATGTTCCAGAAGGCATCTACATGGTATTCATCTCACTGCTAGACGTCGTATGCAATTCCGCTGATGCAACATCCAGCAATATGAAGTTTTTGAACCAGTCTGAAATATCTAAATCTACCATGCAAGTGGTGGTGACTCCAGCGCCGCCAGCCAAGCACCAGAGCACTTTATTATCGAGCACGCTACTCCTCTTTGTGTTATACGTCACGGACAACGTCATGCAACAGAAATGGGTACTTCGCAAAACGTCTGCGGACTGTGCGCGGCTAAGCAGGAAAGTCAATCGAGCTGGAAATGAGTGTGGAAAATTTGTCTGCTGTGGTCACTTGCAGCAAGTCATCAAAACTTCTGTTAATTGGCGTCTGTGGGACTCTTTTGCCCAATGCATTGCATTCCAGACATATGTTACCGATCTAATTCGAGTGGCTCCAGGCAACACCTCTTGCAAGGCGATGCAATGGACACATCATCTTGTCGAAGAATTTCTTGACGCCACAAATCAGCGAAGCAAAGCTAGCGACTGTATGCCAGCTAATGAATATCTGGTCGCAACACCGAAAGTAGCTTCATTGACGAGTCTTGACGAAAATCGATATCAAGACTATGGTGCAAGCGCCGAAAGCTATGAGTGCCCAATCTGCTGTGGCAATTTGGCTGACGATCCAACGTTGCGTCTATTGTGTGGCCACATCTACCACGCCGATTGTGTAAGTGTGTGGCTAGAACTCCAGTACACGTGTCCTGTGTGCCGGGTTGCATCTAGTACGCTGACCGATAGTGTACGAGCCGGCACTGGGCGGGTCGTGGGATAATTCTAGAGCTACCGCCGACTTGAGCGCATCCATTCGTGCTGGCCGATTTGAAACTGTAGAAAGTCGTCAGCTTGATCCATTTCATCATAGGGCACGTTGTAATGAGTATCAAAGCTTTGTCTCGCTGATTCTATTTCAAAAACTATTTGTTTGTTTCTGTTGCGCAAGATTTATTGTCATCTTCGTAGTACGATGTTCCGTATGCCAGAAAGAACTCCTCACGCACAGCCACTTCTTTCCATGTAACAATATAGAGTTGATTTAAAACGATAGGGCTCGTCGTATCCTGTGGATTCTCTATTACGCAGCCAGGCACTAGGATGCAATTGTTGTAGAATCCCGAGGCATCCCAATAGACATCAGCCGGATATTCGTACACACGGTCATTCGGAAATCCGCCAGCGGATCCATCTGCATCTACTAAACCATCAAATGGCATCAAGCGATGACCATATTGTGTTTGAAACTTATCAACGTCCCGTACAGTACCATTGACTACGACAAATGTTTCTCCCAATTCGCCACAACGCGCTACCTTATTCAGTCCATCATGGTGCATCTCCTTTGTTATACGGCGGACACCGAAGATACAAACTACTGAGAAAGCTGGCCACGGGTGACTAGACAAATTAAATAGCCCCCTTCCAGCATTTGGAATACCAGAAATTGCGACACCAACTGTGCCATTATCATTTGTTTCTTGATAGGTGATTGTTTTCAGATTCACCTTTTTAAACACCAACTTTGGTGGCTTTGGGATCCGTCGCTTGACTGCAGCCAGCTCAGCATCTGTAAGCTCGGAATGAGGAGAGCTCGAAGCTTCACTTTCGGTGACAGGAGACGAACAAGCGCTACTGCTCTCAATCCTTCGCTTCTTCCTACAGAAACAAGCCATAGCACGTACGTTAATGAAAATTTAAAACAATTTACAGAGCTTTTTTCTGCGTACTGGGCATCTTCGTCAAATATTGCAAATATCTTCATTTGTCGAGAAATCATGCTTTTCATTGCAGATGAGTAAGCCTTCATCGGATTCTTTGTCGCTAAAACCTTTTGACAAAGTTTTACCATGTGCACAGACGGGTTCGCCACCTGGTGATGGCGACACCGATTGCACAATTCTTTTGTAACGTAGCACAAATCAGTTTTGAACTTGATTTTAGCGATCATTTCACGTGCCATTGTGTCGAGCTTGAACACCCTGGTCAATTCTGCCACGAGAATGCTTGAGTTTACCTTCGATTCATCATCGACTGACTTTAGTATCGCGTCCGCAGCAGGACTGTTTGCAAACTGAATAGTTTTCACGCGTCTGACTTTTCCAAACACAAACGCCGAAAAGTTTTGGCACTTTACATACTCCATTTTTTTCCACATGTCGTCGAGTAAAAATCGATCCACGTCAGAAACCGCACGCGCTGCAATGGGATCAAGATCCCAAGTGCACAAAAACGCATTACGCAGCAAAATTAGCGAGTCTTTTACACGTTTTCGCTTCAAATTGCTTGTATTCGACATCGAAGAGGATGCATGCAGCAACCACGGCATTATCGATTTGGCATAATGATGCAGAAACAACTCACCACCCCGTCTACCTCCTTTTTCTGACGAATCCCAATTGTTAAAACCATAATATTTCGTGTTTAAGTCAAGAACTGTGTCTAACTCATCCATTTCAGAAGGTGACGCCCGTCCAAGGTAGAGTTCCCAAGGACCTGGTTGAATTCTGTGCTTCTTCATAAATGCCACTACCTCCGGAGGCGCTGAGTGTTTAATTGGGGATGAAGAAGTATCAGACGTATGAGACACCTCCCGTTTCAAGATCTCAAATGTCTCATCAATTTTGAGAAGTGGGTCATCTTTAGATGCATCGCCATCTTCTAAAGGCGCCGAGTACTGCAATCCCCACTTAGACCAAAACTCAAACACTGCTCGAACATTTGGCTGTCGGCAGATTAATATAAAACATGCCGTCAAATGTGCTAAAGAAAAACAGATAGATCAGCAAACGTACATTGTGTTTTGCATCTTTACGCAGCTTTTGGGCCAGCTGAAACAAGATTTTTTCAAGCGAGAGCACCAGTGCAGACTCGCGCATCTTCACATTTCGGTCTTTTTGGGGATAATTTGCCCGCAAAGACTTGATGACATCGTGCACAACATATACGACACTTGCTCGCGCCTTAGACGACTCCATGGCATCCATTGTTTTCGCTAATTTCTCGCAAATTGCATCGTGCAAATGCTGGTGACAAATCATGAATTTTGAGCAGGCCTAATAAACAAGAAATTCTGACATTCGTAAGGCAAATCTCTTTAAATAGTAAAGCAAAAGCCTACAGCGCACCTGGATTGCCGATGGTCTTGTATCCAATTGGTCAATAAGCAAGTCAAACTCCAGCATGGGATCACCAAACGTATGTGAAATCGCCTTGGCCGAAAACTCCAATTCCTCCATGACTTTCATGCGCTCATGTAACTTCTCTTCTTTCTCCACATTCACTTCTGCTACAATAAACCCAATCACGACGCCATCACGGTCGGTGCAGAGTGATTTCAAAGACTCTGGACTTGCCCCTGCAATACACAGAATGGGGTCAGCATATCATCTCTGACGAGTAAACGAGCTTTTTTGTCCATTCAACTCTTTCGTACCGCTCTTTCGTAATCGATGAAAACACTTGAGACTTTTCAACACCACCGGAACCAGCAAGTAGAGCGTAAAATTATATGTAGACGCCATAAATTGCACACATAGAGCGCACTCGTGTTTTTTCATGTAAGCTTTCATATCTTCGCAGTTTTTGGCGAAAAACTTGCAGAAAAAGCCTTTATGCGGAATGGCTGACAGCTTTGCCTTGGTGCTAACAGCCAAACGATGTGGAAAGTCCCGCAGTAGCGAGCGTTTCTCAGCCGGTAGTCGGCCGACCAAGTCTATGGATCGTCCTTGAAATTTCACATCTAGTTGCCAATTATCGCTCATTTTAGCCTCCCGCTGACAGTTCTACCAACTAGCAGTATAATATTTCGATGAGCTCTTATCTGACAAAGTTGCGACAGCGGTAGCAAGCTGAGTAGCGCGAGAAGCAGGAGGGGCGTACGTACACAGCTGCAGCAAAGAAACCAAGCCAGTCCAAGATGTTAAGCGTGCACTTTACGTAGAAACGCGATATTTCAAGATTGCGCACTCGTTCGCGGAATAAATTGCTTGCAAACACAGTCGAAGGCCGTGGCTGCTTTAGGCGGTGATATGGGAGACTGTCCGGCTACCGAGGCTGCCCAGTGTATAGTATAGAGCCTGTGGATTGGCTGAAATTATACTTTAATTTAGATACTGCAATTTAATTGAGTGATACAAAAATACATCTTTAGCACTGATCCAAGGATGTGCTAAAGCTTAGGTTAATTCAACACAAGCTACCCAACGCTTTACCTTACAACATTTATATTTTTGAACTTATATGCGGATCTCGCCTTAAGATGCAATTTTGTTCGCCACGTGCAATGTTTGTAAAATCATGTTAGATTATTTGTACCTTCCACAAGTATTGCAAAACTTTGGACTTGTGCGTTCTAGATTTCAATCGTTTTGTAAAAATCATCATCTTGTGTTAAGTTGTTGCGCTTAGATTGACGTTGCCGACTTTATGTAGGACACACATGCTTAGATTTTTTTTGCCACTCGCAAAGCCAGTTCGCGCCTATCTCAGAGTAAAATCTCAGCCTGTTACCCCAGTGCAGAATTTTCTAAAGAGACCGTCTCAATTTTGCGTCGGCAATGTTGACGAGTACGGAAGATGAGAATGATTTTTTTCGCATCACACACGCGCCCTATTCAAATACCGTTTTGCCGAGTGGACATTATGCAATGACGGCTTGCATTTTGCATCACCAGAATCCAAATCAAGTAAATATTCGAATTGCAGTATCATAGTTGGAGTCGACGCAAACTTGCTCTGTATAGCGACAAGCAGAAGGAGATCAAAATCGTAGCGAGGTTTGGTCGGTTTGCAATAACAAAATGGATGCTCGGATATTTCAATGGTATGGACTTGCCTGTGGTTGTCATTGGTGATGACCACCGCCTCACAAATAAGTGATCGGCACGGCAAATTTCGATTTTCAAAGAAAATTAAGCAAATTGTATAGTGCGACAATATGTTGCTATACATGAAGGAGCGCAACCGAAAACATCTCACTCTGGACGCACAAAGTCCAGTGTTGATCGTGGCGCATACTATGCAACCAAGCGAAGAAGCTTGCATTATGCGATAAGTTTCTACTACACCAGCAGTCGCCATTGTAGGAAAGAACATGACATTTCACTACAACGCGTTCTAGTCAAACGTATAAAGGCGCTCACTTTGTGAAAAGATATGTTTGAATTCCGTATTGCGTGCGCCGAGATAGATACTTACACCGCAAAGGTGTGGTGCATTGGTTTTTAGATCTGCTTTTGCACACGTACCTTTGTTTAGTCAAGCAACGCACCTAGCATTCACAACAAAGTGATCTACACACTTTATAAATACAGCGTCTAAGTTTGCGTCAATGTTAGAGTTGCCGATCGGCTTGCACCGCGATGAGCTCCCAGCATTTATGCACGAATGCGCCTTGCTTCTGTATCATGGTGATGCTGCTCAAATAGTTCTTTGCAATTTAAAAGCAAGCCGTGTTCATCAATGTTAGCACCAGTGATTGGCGATCTAAAATTGTTTCTAGAAGACATTGTGATCATCACAGCCGATTCATGGAAAGTAGGTATCCCTAATTCGGGCAGCATATATGCATCATATATATTGCTAGACGATTTTTATGGAGCGTGCGTGGGACAAGGACAGGCTAGGATAATCGCGCGACAATGATCGTGGGACAAAGAGAGGCTAAGATAATTGCGTGACAATGGTTGTACTACTATATCCTCTTTCACATTAGCACAACAATGTCGGCAACTCTCAGCTAACAAGAGTTGTACCTTACATTGCTACAAACTCACCATTTATCGGCAAGTCCTGATTCTAGGTTTCTGTGATGGCATCAAAGCTGGCAGCTATATCGTTTCATCAATTTCATTATTAAATACTGAATGCATGTTGATGTCGATTGCCTGTTTCGAAACATTTCCCAGCTTTAGCAGACAAGATAGAAAGTTAATCCTGTCGCTGAGTCGCCTGCGCGCTGAATGTCATCTAATACAGGCTCAGTCCAAATATTCGTAATACTAACGTGCGGCTTGTAGTGAATGGCGTACAGCTGTCACAGCGTTTGCCACGTATCACTCGAAGCTTCGAGACCCGGGTTTTCAGGGTCTCACCCTCGTCTGCGTTCGTAGAGAAGTACAATTGTACAACGTTCACATAGCCTGTTGGCATAAGTATGAACGATCACAAGTACCGATGAAGTCCGAGACTTGTGGCTGCCAGAGTGCTTAATACTCGTTCTGGTAAAACGATAATATTTATACAGCGGGGTTGCCGTAGCTCTTGATTAGAGGAAGCTAAGCTAAGGTCACCGACCTCACTTTCCTTCAAAGAACCAGTACAAGCGTAGCGGATCGCGATCCGCTACTTCTAAGTACTAAAGCCTTACCATGGCAAACGAACATTTTGTTCAGAAACGAAACGTTGTCTCATTGCTTGAGTTGCGGTAGAGCCGCCAATAGTTAAAACCTTAGGTTTTCCTAATTGATATAGTAATACCCAGTTAAAATAGCAGTTCTAATTAATATAGTAATATGCATAACTAGTGGAAATATTGCAACTGTAGCCACACCTTGTGTGAATACACTAAATGTGTAATACACAGCAATGTACGGTCACACCATCTTGTGTGACCCGCCCTTTCATACAAGAGTACGTGCAACCCCGTTACAGGCCCTCGGAACCAGCTAGGCTGAGTGTTTTGTGTATCATAGACACAGGGCTCACTGAGCTGAGAATGTTCAAGTATATTCTTAAGGACGTAACGGTATCTCAGACACGCGAGCTTTGTATGAGACGACAGTTAAATGTGAATTGTGGGTATTTACAATTCAGATGAGGAAGAGAGGATCTAAGACCGAACGTGGATACGAGCGTAGGAGAACGGCCTCCAATTGCTGCTCCTGTGTCTCGTTGAGGCGATTGGTCCACTCCCCCGAAAGCCGAGAAGTCGGGTAACGGACATGGTGTCGCAAGGTTTGAGCTGAGCTCACGTCGCGCCGTTGGATTCATCCTCGTCGCCATCCCATGCTGGGATGGGAGCATCCGACTCGTAGTCGACTTCCTTCAGCTCCTCGACGAGAAAATCCGTCGCCCGGGGCGGGCACGGTGTGCTGCGCTCAGTCGGTGGGGACTTGGGTTATGCTTCTCGTGAAGCCGCGGACGTACTATCCGGAGATGCACCCAGTGCAGAAGCCGTGTGGAATACGGTTTCAGCTCGGCAATCCCACTTCTGAAGCAAAAGATGCGATCACTTGATCGTTAGGCGTCTACATAGTTGGGCCCCCGGCCACTACACAAGCTGATCTCGATCAGCGGAAAGCTCTGCGAGCTCGATCTTTGGTACCACAAGAAATCTTAATGGAACGGCACCACGCTTGACTTCAAGCTCGAAAAAGAAGCGCTCTGTATGCGCAATGCAGACCATCCCTGAGGTGCTCGCCCCTGGCAAAACTGCTGAAGATGACGATGAGATCTTTAAACGATAGGTGCAGCGGCACCAGAGACTGGTTTCGCTGTCTTCCTTGAAGCGAAGCCACAAGAAAGTAGACGCGCGAGTTGAGCGTCATCTTAGATTTGAGTTTGCCAAGGCGCAACGTCGACTCCTGCATATTGTCGCCCTGCGACATATGGAACAATCCATAACGCTCCCGCGAGCTCTGGGGTTTCTTACACGAGTGAGTCTACGCCCACAGCAGCTCAGGGCCATAGCTTGAGGTCAGCACATGGCCCTCCGACTTCCCGGGCTACTTTTGAGTAGCGCGAAGCGCACGATGACGCGAGCGTCATGATCCTTCCGATCATATGCGCTCACGACGTTTGGGCAGTCCTTCGAAGTGGTACCTCAAACTCCCACGAGTCTCGGAGTTTTGATATCTCCACCACTTCACAAGATGTTGGGTTAGAAGACGTCGACCCACACGGTGTTCCATGTGATAGTGAACGCCACCATTCTCAGCGAGAAGTGTCGGCTGCAGACGATGACGACTTGGTCGATCACCATACAGTGACTCGCGATGCTCTTCGAGCGTTGGAGGACAAATCCCGTCCTCATCGGCACTCTGCCGAACATCTCTTCAAGGTCATCTACCGCTGTGCAGAAATCCTCAAGAGTCTTTGTGCACCAACTGCCTCGCGTTGAGAATTATCGTGCTCTGTCGGAGCTGCTCCTAGTCATCGAACAGGCGAATACGTCAAATCGTGCGACAGTGGAGCAACTCGCGCCGTGGAAACGGAAGTTGTTGCACTCCGTTCTCAGAACCAGTTGCTGGTAAACGTCTGGGTAGCCGAGCGCCTTCTGGCGCCGCCCGGCGCAACGCTTCCGCGTTCACTTGCGCCGGATCCCGATACGGATAATGCAACCCACATAAGATACAGGGTGGGTGCTCATCCTTCTCGGGTATACGCTAGGCCTCACCGAGACTTCCTGTCGACCATAATGAGTGTCTTGCGGTTCGATGGCTGAAAGCCAAGACATGCAGAAAGAATATGCAGACGGAAGAGGTAGAAGAATTGCTGAATGCATTGAGGTCAGAGACCTGGTTCTAAATGCTTAACTTCCATACACATGCAGATTCTGCTGTGTTTAAGGCAAAGTTCCGATTACAATTCACTGGACATTTTAAGGTTGTGGCCAAGGGCTTTTTTACGCACAATGAAGGGCTGACATCAGTTAGTCGTTTGCCTTTTCCTTCCCCACCAAGTACTGAGCCGTGGGTTGGTGGCGCCACCGGGACGCATGGATTAATAAGCCCGTTCACGTAGAATGGCGTGTAGCCGGTAGATAGACACACTGCATTGTTCAGAGTAAATTCTACGAGTGGCAGCATGGCACTCCAGCGCGTCGGTGTCTCAGCGCTGACGCTGAGGACAATGTCTTCAACGACGCGATTCACGCGCTCAGCTTGATGATCAGTCTGTGGATGGTTTGCTGATGACATAGTCAACTTGGTGTCCATCACCCTGAAAAGTGTAGACTAAAATTCCCCAGTGAAGCGTGGGTCTCCGTCAGGAACAATTGACTCCGAAAGTCAATGTTGTCGAAAGACGCGATCGACCAGCAGCGTCACTGAAACCACACCGTCGATGGTATCCGGCACTGCCGCAAATGAACCATCTTGCTCAAACGGTCCAAAAAGACCACCACATCCGTGTTCCCTGCCGAGACCTCCGGCAGGCCAAACACAAAGTCCATACTCATCGACTGCCAACACTCGGAGGATACCAGTAAACTAGCTTGCGGCGCCGCCTCCGTATTCGGGGAGGATTTCACCTTTTGACACATCTCACATGTTCGCGGATGTGTGCTCGTCCACTTGTACAGCTTGGGTCACCAATAGCGGCAGCTCACTGATCTATACGTCTTCTCACGACCGAGGTGACCATTTGGTGGAGTGCCACGGGCCTCATAGAGGATACAATATTTCAAATCTAAAGCGTGAGGAACCACAATTTGTGGCGTATCCATCGAATCGATACTAGAATACAGCAGCCCGTTATTCAATTATTCAACAAATGTCGGTGAAACCGTGCGCGCAAACGCGCCGACAACTTTTTTCCGAGTTCTAAACTTCTAGCTCCCGAGAGTCTGTAGCAGCGCTACACACATACCATCACCCGCGTATGCGGTGTGGATCAAATCCGTCACAGATGACGTCACCGTCGTGACATGAGCAAGTCATAAACCGGTCTGCGTGACAACGTAGCAGCCAAAGCATTCTGCTTTTCTGGCTTATACTTCGCCTTGAAGTTTTATTTTACAAAGAATGAGAGCCACCTGGCCATCCTCTTCGGGATGTCAGGCGACTGGGTCGCATTGTGTAGTGACGCATTAGCTGTGTAGAACACAAACGGCTTTGAGCGCAGCAGTTGCACCCTGCATTTGACAAGTGCATACTTCAGCACAGGCAATTAATTGTCGTGGACTGGGTTATTCCTCTCCACAGCCTTAAACTGACGAGATTCAAACTGGATCATCCGATATCTCCCCTCGGCGTCTGCTTGTAGCAGTGCACAGCCGATGGCAAAGTACGAAGCGTCACAGACGACACTAAGAGGACGATCGGGGTATGGCAACGCCAGTATTGGTGCATGAAGAAGGCTGGCTTTGACCCTGTCAAAAGCCTTCCGATGTTCGGTGTCCCAACACTATTCTATATACTTTCTAGAAAGATTAGAAAATGTTCGTGCCATCTCTGCATAATTTGGCTATACTTGTGCAAGTAGTTGGCGAGGCCAAAACACTTGCGCAAGTCCTTTTGGTTCTTTGGAACCGGCCAGTCCATAATAGCTTTTATCTGATCGAGATCCGCTCAAAGATCAAGCTTCTTCATGAAGCTCCCTATAAAGGGGATTCTCTGCGTCGAAGATGCTTTTATCTGCATCAGCATACAGCTTGTTCGTGCGTATGCAATCGAGCACTGCTCTTAAATGGACGATGTGATCTCCTCATCTGTCCTCCCGTGCCCTGCACGACTGTAGACGAAGATGTCGTCAAAGGTTTTTGCGCATACGCCCGATGGAGCCTGAGCAATTGCGTCACAAGACGATTTAATGTTGCTGGCGTATTTCTCAGCCCTTGGGGCATCACCAACCACTCCCAGAGCTTCACGCTCGGAGTACTCTCCCTGTCAGCGGAATATCATTCGCTCTCATGAGCAATTGGTAATATCCATCGAGCGCTGTACTGCGTACAGCCAACCATATTGTTCTGGCAAAAATCCTTCTCGGGAATCGGCGTCTCAGCCAGAATGGTGGTAGCGTTTGAAATATTGTCAGCCTGAGCTAGTCGCCACTTGCCGTTTGGCTTCCGGACACAAAACGTGGGTGTCGAACGGGGAGAGTTGCTCTCACGTATCAATCCTGCGACGTATTTCGTACGGAAGAAGGCGTCGATCACGTCACGCTGTTTTTTGGGCAAGGGTAATTAGCGTGTTACGCAGTATTTGGCTCGGAATCAGGTCGATCTCATGACGCACACCTAGGTCCGGAGGTAGGACTGACGGCGGGTCTTTGAAGACGACGTCTTGAAATTCCTTTTCAAAGTAAAATATGGATTCAAGGGATCCTTCGGGATCGCCGATCCACTTCGTGCGTTCAGCACCCTCTTAGTGTGCTCCAGGACAGCTTCACCCAGAAGCGACGACGAGTAAATCTCCTCGTTAGGTCGTATAATGACCACCAAAGTTAAATTGTCTGCCTCCAAGGCACCACCATACTCTTCGAAGGGCATCTATCCAGCTCAAGAAGAGCATCCTCCGCAAAATAGCCTCGAGGAAGATGTCGCCATCATTCTCTCCCGTCATACTGTTGACGAGGGTGTATTGCTGTGCGCTATCGTCTACGGTAGACATACCATGGGTCAGGGTCGACAACCTACGTCTTGCAGATACCATACACCATCGCCGCCGCCTCTCTAAACAGCTTTTACGTCTCATCGAGACCAGTGGAACCACGGACTCGGCGTCGTCTTGTACCACCATTCCCTGCTCCGTCGGAGCCTTGTTGATATGAACAACATCCAATGAAGAGCTGCTATTTCCGCAGTCTTCGTCCGGTGGATAACATGCCTTTTAACTCAGAAAGGCCTTGCCCAGAATGTTTCGGACTTCGTCCGACCATTCTACTCTTGGCATGCAGCAACTGCTTTGAAACGTGGGCAGTGCTCAGTGGGCTACGTGCCACTCCACGTGATTCACTGGGACCTCACCGCGATGAATCGGTCATTGGCCGACCATGCCACTCTTAGAATCCAGTAACCGCTCAGTTATTTGAGCAGTTCTCAAAGAGTTACGTGCCGCTCCGAGTTTAGCCCACGAGCCATGCTCGAAACTCTTGTCCAATGCACCTTTGATACTCAACGACTCGGATACTCCAACATCAAACACATTAACCGCCCCGATCCAGTGCCCTCACAAATAGAGCTTCTGCTTCCTAGCAGTGGTGGGTTCATTACTCATCAAAGCTCCACCGGGTGACGTGCGCTTAGCGCTTAAGGTTTTCGATCAGCTACCAGTCCATGGCTCATGGTGTTTCAACCATGCTATACCACAGATAAGGTCATACCTTGAACTCAAGTCTAAGACTGGACAGCGTTCCACGCTATCAAAGTCAAGAAACTTGACACCGAGGTCGACAGGGACCCTCGGCACAGTGACGTCTCTAAGAAAACTGTGACGGTGTCACTCAACCGCGCATTCAGCGCCTCACCATACAGCTGACTTCCTTCGATAGTGAAGCGTCGAGCATAGTTGCTCGACGCCCCGGAATCGACCAGATCCTTCCATGGTTTATCAAAGCCCTTCACGGTCGCTTTTACGACCAGGCACGGCTTGCATACACGTTCCGTGTTCAAGAGAACAAATATCTTCGAAGCTAGGCCCTGCTGCCTTTTACCTCATTACGGCTCAACAGAAATCAGTTTTCCCAGCAGCACGGAGTTCTTCCTCCTCTTTCTCAGCATAGTTGAGATCCATTGGCCCAGGCCGGCTCGACAAGCTCTAAGGGTGTGCATTCCAACCCAGTCGTGCCGACTTGAAGTTTAATTCGAATATTAATGCCACGTTCACCGCTTCTTCAAAGCAAGACGGATGCACATGGAATACTTCCATTCTGGCCACGCCAGTATGGAGATCCTCCATCCTCCATGAGATCGGTCACTGCGACCGCCTCGGGGAGAGGATCTGCTGCCATCCTGGCAATAAGAATTCTTAGTAACTCTTGGACAAAGTCCAACAACTCCTTTTTATCCTGTCGAACAGCAAGGAAACGCGATCTCGCGCGATATGCCTGATTAAGCGGCGAAAACACTCGCAAAAGCCGACGCTTCAGCACCTTCTAGGAGGGGAGCTCCGCGCACGTTGGTGCCCATTCTCGCGCTCGGCCCTCGATCTTAGAAATAGCTAGCACCACACGGTGGTGCTCGTTCTAGAGCATGGCGGATGCCATAGCCATCTCGGTCTCGTCATAATATTCTCTTCATCCTTATCCTCGAAGGTTTTAACGCTCATCATGAGCAGCCCGGGTCGGAAGTGATCATCCACCGTCGACGGTGGCGTCATAGACACACTTGACGCTGATAGCTTGTACCGTAAGTGCCTTAGCAGAGCACTTTCATAGTTTGAAAACGCTTCTAGGCGCACTTATGACCTCGGGCCCTTGCGCAACGAGGTGCTCCGCGCCATCAAGGCCCAGAGGAAATCAGTTTATTAAGCCCGTCCTGCATGCCCTGGGGCGAATCGGAGTATGTCATCATCATAACAAAGGATCAGTCATAACGACTTAGGCGTAGATTGACTACGAGTGCAACCAAGTGTAGCGGGACTGCCGTAGCTCTTTGCTTAGAGGAAGCTTAGCTAAGGTCACCAATCTTATGTTCGTTCCAGGAACTAGTAAAGGTGTTGCGGATCGCAATCCGCTACTTCTGAATACCAATGTTTTACCAAGGTAGACGAACACTTCCGTTCAAAAATTAAAAGTGTATTAAGTGTTTTATTTTGCAGCAGAGCCGCCAACATCTAAAACCGTAGGTTTTCCTAACTAAATAGTACAATCTAATTAATATTCGTTACTACAGGCAGTCCTGCCACCTAGTGGGTTCTAGCTTCGGTGTAGCCACACCATTGTGCGACGATACTAACTTGTGTAATCCGCACCTATGTACGGCCACACAATTTTGTGTGACCCGTTCTTTCATACAAGGGTACGTGAAATCCCGTTACAGAACAGCAGAGTAAAATGATAGCTCAACTTTACTACAGGCATCTAATAAACATATGAACCCAGCCTCTGCGCGTTATCAACGTGTTATTTTAAGTCAAAGCTTCAAATGCACAAGGTTGCCGGCATAGCACTGTCAGTCAACTGAAGCACCGAGTCGTGGAAAGTCTATATTTTCTGCGAGGATGAAAAGAAATCGTTTTATGACTTGTCACCTGACAAGTAGAACACGCAATTTATGCTGATGTATACTACTGTTCTCGTAAGGATCAGGAAGTTGCTTCTCAAATGGCCAGAGTCTCAAGTGAAGGCGTTTAATAGAGATATGAATCGGCTGGTGAAACACCTGCGAGAGCAGACCGACCAAGCGCGGGTGGTAGTATAGATGGTATTCGTCGTGGGTCACAAAGTTGACCGTCCAAGCATCAACGAGTCAAAACGGAGAAAATCTATCTGCAGTGGAGCTGTCGTAGTTTTTTTGCTTAGAGGAAGCTTGATTAAAGTTGGTGACCTTCGCTCTATACTTAGAACCAGCGGATTGCAACCCGCTTACTTTAGGACTAACTACAATCTTAACCCAATGCTTATTAGCACCTCCGTTTAAAATGTGAGCTGTATTTCTTGAGTTTATTTGCGACAAAGACGCCTATATCTAAATCTACAGATTTTCCTGTCTTTATAGTAAAACCTACTTATACGTATAACTTCTGGCTGTACCAACCACGTACTGACTTGTTGTTTAAGTGGAACGATGCCATCTCGTGTGACCCACACCCATTTTACCAGAGCTCGTGAAACCCCGTTACGCTATCTCTGGAAAGTTGCTGTGGTCATGAATTTGTTCATGCCCTAAACGGAGCAATAGTGAATCACGCTTGGCCGTCAAACTAGGGTGTTGCGTGCAAGAATGGGCACAAATATGCAGTTTATAACTGATAAGGCGTATTTAATATGGCAAGATCAGAGACGATAGATACAGCTAGTGCTTGCATCCTCTAATCAGGCGTATATAATTCTTCCGTGTTTGCATGTTGAGGGAGACGAGCTCAAGAGAACTATTTCCAGAGATTGAGTTGATAATTGTACTGGTTAAAGACTCTCGCCTCGAGGCTGTAACTGTTACGCGAGAGTTGGATTGAGACGAATGCTATACGAAGACGCCGTAGCGAAATGATTTTTAAATACACCGACGCGCCAGAAAGAGGGAATTTTGCTGCCGATAAACACCTTTGTACTCGCAGATGCTCACTCTGTGGCAATAAGCGCTCATCGGAGAAACGTCGAATTCCAGTAGACACAGAGCGATCTACTGAAATATGCAGTAGAACCTGTCTAAATTAAACCTGTTTGATTTAAAACCCTCTTTAAATTGAACAAAAGATATGAACCCATGTTGGGCACCATACAGTAGAACCTGTCTAGATTAAACCTGTTTAATTTAAAACCCTCTCTAAATTAAACACTGTCCCCCAGTCCCAACATGTTTAATTTAGACAGGTTTTACTGTACCTGGTTTTATCAAACCTTGTGGAGATCGTTACCATGGAGACCCATACATGAACAGAAATATATAGTTTAGGAAAGGTTAGTTTCATATCATAGGGCTGTTAGTTGTCGGTGTCAACGTCCAGGATTTTGTGAGCTGTGCTAATTTCTTACAGATTTTAAGATTTTAAAGCGTCGTACGATGCAAGACTTCAAAAGCAGTCGATACAGCTTGGATGGCATGGATAGCGCCAAATACGAATCTGATATCCGTACGTCTTGCAACAGGAACCTTTGGTAAGCGCCAGAAAACACATCAGTCAGAAAAAGGGTGCGTCTGGCGCAGGGGTGAAGCTGCTACAGATTCCGTATAGATAATGGGATCTCAAACTGTGAGCAATCAAAGTGTTGGCTGCCTTGAGCAGATATCGGAAGGCAAAAAACCGATGCAAATTTGTGTCTGGTAGACCCCGGTAGTGTGTAGAAGCGACCGGGTTGTCGCAGTTCTCCATTACAGAGCCAACGAAGTTGAACAGCGACAGTAAGTCACGAGTTGATGGACTAGTCCCTCAAAGTACAAGATATTTATTCCCTTCACAATGCGACAGTACCGACGAGTCAGCACTACCGTGTGACGGGTTTACCGGGCTGAGCAGTGAAGCTGCAGGGAGAAGTGGCGAGTAAGATTATTTGCTCGTGGTCGAGACAGCCGAGATAGTCCAGGTAAATGTCAGTATTCATTCTTTCGTTTTTTCTTAACAGAAATTCGTATGAAAACGGTAGAAATGTCTCGAGGAAAATCTGCAGCGAATTACAATGCAGCAAAGTCACAGAAATGTTATGATTTGTACCGGGATCTCGTTATTCGTCATTGATCAATCCGTCATTGGGGACTTTGAAGTGAGGAGCGAGGCAATCATCTACGAATACACTACCGATTCTCATCTTTGTAAAAAAAATCACGACGTAGTGCTTACACCAAATGTCGAAGAAAAAGCCGTCTATCACATCTCACAAACCTTTTGGCAAGATTTGCCATGCAATGCAATATTTGACTCGGGAGTAGCGCAGTGTATGACGTAGCCCCTTTCCGGACGCGAAACGTGTGGCGAGTCACATCCTATTTTGATAAATTAAATATAACTGTAGTTCCGGCGCAAACACCACTTTTTGAATCACGATTTGCTACAGGACTACGTGTTCGACTTCACTTGATCTTGACCTAATTGGCGAATCATCAGCTATTGATTAGATTCAGCGATATCCCTTTCACTGCGGTGAAACTTTGAGCAGAATGGTATGGGGTTGACTGATTATGATAAAGGAGCTGCCTGATTTTCTGGCAACATTCAATTGTCGTTACGTTGGTCGGGCCACACACCGAGACTACACACAAACCTATAACAACAAAATATACGTCATTCTCGTGCCGATTTTGAGAATTCGGTTTGTTAAACACCTGCAAGCATTGTTCGAGTGTAAGTGCCGAAATGAGCTCTTCGCCAATACAAAAACTGTGTCAGTTTTGAATGAGATCTTGCTAAATTTATTCATTAGGAAGTATGACCCGCGAGAAAATCATGATAAATAATGGCCATTGTCGATTGATAGGTGCCTGTGCCTCGAAATGTCTTGAGGAAGTTAATTGGCTCGGCAAACTACTTGCACAAATATAGTGCAAATTATGTCAAATAGGCTAACCTTTTATCAAGCTCTTTAACAGGGCGTTAGATTGAGCTGGTTGCGGTAGAAAAGGCGGCTTTCATAGCTGCAATAGGACGCTTCATTCGCCCCCCGGTTCTGTTTTTTAAAATCTGAATCGGGTATATCATGTCTTCTTTGACGCATCAGTCTTTGCCATATGTTGAGCTTTACTACTAGCGGATGGTGATGGGCAAGAAAATGTGATCACGTCCGCGTTTTACTCGACGATTAAAGCAAGAAAGAGGAACTATTCTGATGTAAAAACGCGCTTTGTTGCATTCTAATCAGAATTTTATAAAGTTTAAGCTGCATTGTAACGGGGGTTACCCGTGCCCTTACGAGAAAAGGCGAGTCGTGCGACCGTACATAGATGTGCATTACACAGTTAGTATAATAACACTGTAGTGTGGCTACACCGTAACACGTGGCAGGATTGCCAGTAGTAATGCATATCACTTTACATATTAGGTTTCGCTATATTTCATCGCAACTAGTATATTGATTAGGAAAATCTAGGGTTTTAGATTCTGGCGTCTCTCCCGCAAAATAAAACAATTTAATACATTTTCTTTTTAAACATAAATGTTCGTCTGTCTTGGTAAGACTTTAGTACTTAGAATTAGCGGATTGCGATCCGCTACACTTGTACTGGTTCTCGAAAAGAACGTATCAGCTTCCTCTAAGCAAAGAGCTGCGGCAGCCCCGCTGCACTTGGTAGCATTCTTAGGCAATCTACACCTGAGTCCTTACGAATGATCCTTTGTCAGGATGGAGGCATACGCCGCTTTTCCCCAGGGCATGCAGGATTGCCTTAATAAACTGATTTCTTGCTAGGCCTTGATGGCGCAGAGTACCTCGTTGCGCAAGGGCCCGAAGCCATAAGCGCGCCTAGAGGCATTTCATACTATGAAATACACTACTAGAGCACTTACGCCAGGATCTATCAGAGTCGCTGCGGCTATGACACCACCGTCGACGGCGGATGATTCCTTCCGACCCAGGCTGCTCATGGCGAGCGTTAAGACCTTTGGGGGTTAGGATGGAGAGAATCTCATGCCCTAGGGGATGAAGGCCGAGATGGCTAAGGCATTCGCCATGCGTGGCGCTAGCTATCTCCGTGTTCGGGAAAGAGAATGGGCACTGACGTGCGGTCCTTCGATTGAAGCTGCGTTCCCCTTCTGGAAGGAGCTGAAGCGTCAGGTTCCGCGAGTATATTCGCCGCCTAATCAGGCGTATCGCGTGAGATCGCGTTTACTTGCTACCCGACAGGGCAAGAAGGAGTTGGCGGACTTTGTTCAAAAGTTGCGTACTCCTATTGCCGGGTCGGCAGCCGATCTTCTCCCCGAGACGGTCATAGTGACCGTCTTTATATAAAGCCTCCACGCTGGCGTGGCAAGAATGGAAGTTTTCCGCGTGCATCCGCCTTCTTTTGAGGAAGCGGTTAATGTGGCATTGAATGCCGAAACCAACTATATGTCGGCACGACTTGGTTCGTATGCACACTTTTAAAGCTCGCCGAGCGGACCTGATTCAATGGATTTTAGTAATGCTGTGAAAGAGGGGCAACGCTTCTATCAACCGAGCAGCTTATAAACACCAAACGGAAAATTGCCTGTGGAGCCATCCGTCACCTCGGACTGGTTATTCTCTGCACAAGGCGCGTAAAGGCTCGTCCAACCGACGTTCCGCTTATGACCAGTCTGGTTTGACGCGAAGAGACGAGAAAAACCAGTAGGCGCGGGGCGCCCTACTGGGAAAAAACTGAGTTCTGTTGAGCCTCAATGAGGTAGAAGGCAGCAGGGTCCAACCCCAAAGACTTCCGTGTGGTTAAACACGAAATGTGTGTACAAGCCGGGTTGCTGGTCGTAAAAGCGACCGTGAAGGGCATGGATAATCCTTATCGATTCTGGTGCGTCTAGCAATTATGCTCGACGTTCCACACTCGAAGGATGTCAGTTGTACGCTGAAGCGCTGGAATTGCGGTTGAGGACACCGTCACTGTTCGCTTTGTGACGGGGACTTGATTCACTGTGCCGAGGTCATTGCAGACCTCGGTGTCAGGTTCCTTGACTTTGATAGCGTGGAACCTTGTCTAGTCTTAGATTTGTATGCAAAGTATGACCTTATCCATGGTATAGCATAATTAAAACACTATGAGCCATGGATTGATAGGATAGTATGGCCTTGGGCGCTACGCGCACGTCTCCTGGTGGAGCTTTGTTGAGTCATAAACCCATCTCGGCTAGGAAGCAGAAGCGCTATTGACGTGGGCACTGGGCCGGGAAGGTCAATCTGCTAAATATCGGAATCTACGAGTTGTAAAACATCGAAGGTGTATTGGAGTGGGGTGGCACGTAACCCACTGAGCACTACCCACGTTTCAAAGCGGTTGCTGCATGTCATGCGTGACATGGTCGGCCAAGGGCCGAAGCATCGAGGGCGAGGCCCTCGTGATGCACGTGAAGTGGCACATAAACCACTGAGCGCTGCTCGAGTATCAAAGCCGTCACTGCATGTCATGCGTGACATGGTCGACCAAGGGCCGAGGCATCCAGGGCGAGGCCCTCGTGATGCGCGTGAAGTGGCACAAAAAACACTGAGCACTGCTCTCGTTGCGAAACAGTCGCTGCATGCCATTGATGGCGTAGTCGGACCGAGTCCGATGCATCTTGGGCACGGCTCTTCAGATGCGCGTGGAGCGGCACGCTAATTCACTGGACAAAGACTGCGGGGTTAGCAGCTCATCGCCGGATGTTGTTGATAACATCTGAGCTCCAAAGGAGCGGAAAGTGAGGGTGACACCTGACGACGCGGAATGCGTGTTCACCCTGGTCTCACCGAGACATAGAAACTCTTTACAGAGGCGACGGCAACGCCGTATGCTGGCTGCAAGATGCCGGGCGTCGACCCTGGTCCAGGGTATGTCTACCGGAAATGACGGTGCACAGATATACACCCTCGTCAACGTTATGACGGGGAAGGGTGCACGACGTCCACCTCGAGGCTATGCCCGCAGTAAATGTTCTTCTTGAGCTGGACGTGATGTCCCTTTAAGCGTTTGGCAGTGCCTTGAAGGCAGCCAAATTGATCGAAGTGGTCATTGTACGACCGGACGAGGAGATAAACCCGTCATCGCTTCTGGATGAAGCTGTCTTGGAAGAGACCAAGAGAGTGCTGAACGCACGGAGTGGATTCTTGCTTCTCCGAAATCCCTTGGATCCGTACTATCCTTTGGTAAATTTTGAAACGTCGTCTCCAAAGACCCGCCTTCGGCCCAACCTACGGACCGAGGTGTGCGTCATGAGATCGACCTGGTTCCGGTACCAAATACTGCGTAACATGCCGATGGCCCCTGCCCGACGAGCAGCGTGACGCCATTGACGCCTTTTTCCGTGCAAAGCACGACGCAGGATTGGTGCATGAGAGCAAGTCTTCCCATTCGGCATCCACGTTTTGTGTTCGGAAGCCGAACGCTCCGGAAGACAATATTTTAAACGCTACCAACATTTCGGCACAAACGCCAATTCCTAGATAGGATGTTCTTCAGAACAACAAGGTGGAATGTACGAAGTATAGTGCACTCGATTTGGTAGATGGATACTTCCAATTGTTCATGAGAGCAAGTGACATTCCGCTGACAGCGATAAGCACTCCAAGCGGCATGCTCTGGGAGTAGCTGGTGATGCCTCAAGGGCTGTCAAATGCACCAGCAACATTTTTCGTCTTGTGACACAGTTGTTCAGGCTCCACAGGGCGTATGCACAGACATACTTTGACGACATTTTCGTTCGTAATCGTGCGGATCGAGCCTTCTGGCTCCTTGGAACCGGCTAGTCCACAATGGTCTTGACCTTAGCGGGATCCGCTTGAAGGCCACACTTCCCAATGAAGCACCCCAAAAAGGGAATCTCTTCTGCGCCAAAGATGCACTTGACTGCATTGGCGTACAGTTTGTTCGTGCGCATGCACTCGAGCACCGCTCTGAAATGGACGATGTGATACTCCTCATCTGTCTCCCACTTGCGTAAGTGGCTTGGTCTCGCCAATTACTTGCACAAGTATAGCGTAAATTACGCAGAAATGGCCCGGCCATTATCCGATTTCCTTAAAAAGAAGCGATATGATGTTGGATCACCGAACATCAGAAGGATTCTAACGGGGTCAAAGACAGCCTCCTGCATGCACCATTACTGGCGCTGACAGACCCCGATCGTCCTTTCAGCGTCGTCTGTGACGCTTCGGACTTTGCCATCGGCTATGCACTG
>NW_020187213.1:188256-188427 GCF_900000015.1 Plasmopara halstedii
GCTCCAAGCCGTTTATGCTCTATACAGATCATGCGTCACTACGCACTGCGACTCAGTCGCCCCACCTCTCGCAGAGGATGGCTAGATGGCTATCCTTCCTTGCAAAATATAATTTCGAAGTGAAGTATAAGCCGGGAAAGCAGAATGCTTTGGCTGATGCGTTGTCACGCA
>NW_020187213.1:188437-188613 GCF_900000015.1 Plasmopara halstedii
TCAAAACTCCAAGCAAGGGCGGCAAGGAGCCTGCCAGGGGCGAGCCCCTTCCTGGCACTCCTGCCTATTGATAGAAGGAGTTCGGATACGACTCCGATGCCTCGTCGGGCGCACTCATGCCGGTGCACGACGAGCACTCCAAGAAGCGTGCTGCTTCTAAGTCTCCACTCCGTGAG
>NW_020187213.1:188623-189429 GCF_900000015.1 Plasmopara halstedii
GCATTGGCAAGTGTTCATTCCAGTCTTTGCCGTGATATGAAATTGAGCATCGAAGCGAGTCTTCAAGGGTTCTGTTCTGAAGCTCAGTTTGACCGTCTGCTTGGGCACGGTGCGCTGTAGTCATTGCCGAACGTATCTTCATGTGGCCATGAGTGCCTTCCAGAACCTGGATGTGAACTTCTGATCTCGGTCGGAAATGATGGTTGCTGGAATCCCGTAATGGCGAATTACATTTGTAAAGAGCAACTTCGCGATGTCTTCAGCAGTCGCGGTTGTATGCGTCGGAATGTAGACAGGACGTTTCGACAACTTGTCCACCACAACCATGATGGCGTCGTATTCATCTGAGACAGGCAAATGCGTGATGAAGTCAGTGGAAATGACCTCCCAACACTGAGTTGGAACTGGAATTGGAATCAATTACCCTTGACGTGGTCCTGTTGAAGACTTGTATCTCATGCAAGCTTCGCGACTTTGCACGTATGCACGAATGTCTTCATCCATGGACGGCCAATAGTACCACTGCTGCGCAGCCAATTGTGTCCGACGCACACCTGGATGAGCCATGATTGCTGAATCGTGAACATTGTGTATCACGTCGAGTCGAAGCTTCGTATTCGGAACACAGAGGCGACGGACAGTGTCTTGAGAGTCAAGGTAGATCAATTGGTTGATCACTTTAGATTGTTGCTGCTTCTTGACGTCAAACCAGAGTTGTTTGGCACTAGAACACATCTCAGCATTCAGTGGGTCTTTCTCATACGCTTGTCCAAACGCTTTCTTCGTTGAATTGTCAATCTCGATGG
>NW_020187213.1:190139-190420 GCF_900000015.1 Plasmopara halstedii
AAAAAGACGTAGATGTCGTCCAGGTACACGACAACGAATGAAAACTTGCCAAAGAGTTCTCGCATGAGTCGAGTCCAAGTACCTGGCACTCCAGCAAGCCCCATCGGAGCCACTTTCCACTGGTAGATCTCGTGATTCGTGCGAAATGTGGTGTACTGGCGGCTAGTCGGAGCCATTTGCATCTGATGGTATCCGCTGGCAAGATTTAGTAGGGAGAACAGCTTGCTTCATTCATACGATCAAACAATTCTTCGATGTGCGGTAGTGGGATCTTTGCGATA
>NW_020187213.1:193020-193106 GCF_900000015.1 Plasmopara halstedii
CCAATGCTTTGTCGGACACTGAAGGGCGGCTGGTACCAATTGCCTTACCGCGCCAGTCAATCCAGGGCTCGTGCTTCTCGAGCCAG
>NW_020187213.1:193116-224822 GCF_900000015.1 Plasmopara halstedii
CAAACCATTGAGTAATTTGCAGTTACTACGCAATAAAAACTCATACGAACACGTTGCCAAGGTGCATGTAAATGCTTCATCAAAAGTATTAAAGTCGTCCGATACTTCGTTTGAGCTAATTGCTGAAGTAACGGAATTTCAACGTGGTAGCAAAGTTGGTTTTGAAGTTCGTCGTAGTTCGTATGGTGATGAAGTGACGACTATCATGTATGACGATTCTTTGAAGAAAGTGATTATTGATCGTTCAAACAGTTCAACAGCTGATTGTCCAGTATTTACTGACTATGAAGCTACGCCTCATTCAAGTGCTGTATGGGGTCATTTCTATTTGTATGACCTATTCACGAGTGCAGAGCAAAGTGAAGTTTGTGAAAGTACCCGCGAGACACTAAAATTCCACGTGTTTGTTGACGTGTCAATTATTGAGGTGTTTGTGAATGACCGTTTTTCACTGTCAGCTCGCGTGTATCCATGTGCTACTCAAACAGAATCTGACGGTATTGCACTAACAGCTTCAAGCGTCGCGACATTCAAGAACGTACAAGTTTGGACAGAACCTAAGCACGCGTGGGCTGATACACGCACTGTGCCAGCCTCTTAATAACAGCAAAATATTAATGCATAGTATTTGGTAATTCGTTTCATATAGTCTTAAAACAGTAATGTTTATCAAATTATGATTGTTAACAATACCATCGAATTATCCGGATTGTAAACTTACCGATAATTTGGTCAGAAATCGGCGTCTAAATTTAATAATTCTAACTAGAGTATTTAATTTTTTAGAAGCTAAGTCTACACTTAACATTTCTATAAACTATACAATGTTGTATGAACAAAGAAATAATTCTGATCAACACTTTGCTTTATTTAATTTTGCGACGTATTCGTACGACCTTCATTTGAGTTTTCTTCAGCCAATTTCCTTAGCTAGTAAGAGGAAATCATGCGTTTGTCAGCCCACGCGTGTTTCGGCTCCGTCCAAACTTGTACGTTTTCAAATGTCGCGTTACTTGAAGCTGTTAGAGCAATACCGTCAGATTCTGTTTGAGTAGCACATGGATACACACGAGCTGACAATGAAAAACGGTCATTCACAAACACCTCAATAATCGACACGTCAGCAAACACGTGAAATTTTAGTGTCTCGCGGGTACTTTCACAAACTTCACTTTGCTCTGCACTCGTGAATAGGTCATACAAATAGAAATGACCCCATACAGCACTTGAATGAGGCGTAGCTTCATAGTCAGTAAATACTGGACAATCAGCTGTTGAACTGTTTGAACGATCAATAATCACTTTCTTCAAAGAATCGTCATACATGATAGTCGTCACTTCATCACCATACGAACTACGACGAACTTCAAAACCAACTTTGCTACCACGTTGAAATTCCGTTACTTCAGCAATTAGCTCAAACGAAGTATCGGACGACTTTAATACTTTTGATGAAGCATTTACATGCACCTTGGCAACGTGTTCGTATGAATCTTTATTGCGTAGTAACTGCAAATTACTCAATGGCTTAATGCCTAAAGTCTTGATTGTCTTGCTCGTTTTCTTTGACCCGTCAGAGCACACAACATCGTTCGAATCCGACACTATCCAGTCTCCTTTTCCAACCAAATGTTCGTCGACATCATAAATATCACGAAGAATGATGATACTGACCTCACGAGGTAGTGAAAGCATTCCATCCCATCCTTGAGGTTGTCCAGTAGTAAAATTATTGTCTTCAGTAATCCATCCGATCAAAACATTCTTTCCATCTTTATCAGTATAAATACTGTTTGCGTACCATTCACTATGATCCGTCACACCAACCATCAAAGGACTGAATAAACTTGTATCAACATCAAACTCTTGATCAACGTTATAGCTCGAGAATGAACCCGTTGACCACATCGCGTAACGATCCGAGTCTTCTACCGCGGAAAAGAGAAGGACATTATGAAGTTGACCATCCTCGTCCTTTATCTCGAGATACTGGCTAGTCTCAAAAATGTTGCCCCAACTTTCACTATAACCTGAAAAATTGGTGTCAACTTCTTGAGAAAGCAAATAGCCTTTGTACTCCCACTTTTTATAATCTTTCGAGTGATACAAAAAGATACGTGGACCAGTCCCATTACCAATACCTCCCGATAAAATCATGTAGTTACTACTACAATTGGAAACATTGTAGCCAAAGTAGACGTCAAGAGACTGAGAGTGAAATGGCATGGGATCTCGCCACCCAATAATGTCGAGATCTTTTGGTGGTAATTCGATTATTGGCTTACTCCCTTTCTGCCAAGTCATACCATTATCATCTGTAGTAGCATACATCACGTGTTCACCGTAAAGATACTCTAAGTCCCATGAATTAGGCAGAGCAGTTACGCCGGTATAAAATACCGTATCCTTGCCATCAATGGCATTGGGCATAGCATAACCAGACCAAACACCGAGATGATCCCATTTGTCTTCATTAGGGCGAAGTGCATCTGGTAAATCCTTCCACATCACTTGATTTTTCGATATAGCATGACCCCAAGTCATATTGGCCCATACTGACGAAGTTGGATTTAACTGGTAGAACATGTGATAGAATCCAGTTTTCTTGTCATAATATGGTGCACAAGGGTCATTCATCCAGCCTTTGCGAGCAATAAAGTGATAAATTGGACGAAATTGTTCAAACAAGGAAGTTCCAGGCTTTGCTTCTAAAACATCTTGAGCTTGAGCGAATTGCGAGTTGAAAGTAAAGGAAGTGACAAAGACGCTAAACGTTTTAATTACCGAAGACACTTTCATAGTTGGCGAAATTTATGCAGAATCAGCTTGAACTCAATGATGAAATTCGTTAAATGGAACTGCAAGAGTGTCGACATGCGACTGATTAGATAAGCATCAGCTGTCTGCTGACACCTGAGGAAGAATCAGCTTTAAACCTGGTCGAACTCCGGCTCAATTTTTTGCTGGTCGTGATATATTATATACTCTATTTATTGTATTTGATATATTGAGCAAACCCAAGTACCGTATTAGACAACTTGTCACACAAGTAATATATTCATAAATTATAAATAACAGTATAGTTATTATCTGTTTCAAAGCTTCAATGCTTTATTACCAGAAGATCAATACCAGTAAAAGGATGATCCATGATGGCTTGCGATGTGACGTACTTCCTGCATTCTCAGAGCGCATAGTCACGCTACCGGAGCCAGCTCCAGTCATACCGGTAGTATCGATGAAGTCATAGGCTCCATTTGAGTCGCAGACAACACTTGGGTCTGGGCACGTAATCGTACCAGAGAACCCTGCTACTGACAAGGCTTCGCTTTTTTTCGTACAATTAACGCGAATAACGTCATTTGAATTGCTCCGTGGGATCGTCAGCTCGACAATACTTTTACTCACGTCGCCGTTTCCAATATCATAGCAGCGCATAGCATAACATCCAGTCTGTCGTCGAGAATTAACAATCCAATTCGATGAGTCAACACTACGAAGCGTAGTAGCTGTACATTTACAATTGGGGCAATATGATTCTCCTAGAATATTAATTTTTGTTGAACCCGGAAACATTAGATTAGTGGGATTACTACAATCGCCACTTGAATGGCCAACATTAATTGGACAAAAGTCAGCAAAATCGTCCCCACCTTGAGTTGGTGAATTAGTAAAATATTGGTAAGTTTTAGCAATCGATCGGCCAGTTGACACAGTACAAACTGATCGAGATATACCATCCACAGAGCAACTCTCAACACTATTACTCATACAGTAATGATCCAACGCAATTGATACGCCCGTATCGGGATTAATACATTTTTCCATTGCAAAATTGCATCCACGATTCCTTCCAAAATGCATTCGTCCAGCAGTTGATGTGTTGGCTCGGTACCAACCAGAATCTTCAAAAAAAGCCAAAGTTAATGCACTAAAGACATTACGAAAACTATTGACTGGTGTCATATACTCAGGTTCAAAAATTCGTTCTTCCCAATGCGAGCCAAGACATCCGGAATCATCTTGTTGCTCAATTTCAGCTCCTACTAATGAGTTACAACCAAAGTGCGACTTGACAAACGCTGCAACGTTTGGTGTCACCATTTTCGCGACTACATGTCCTCGTTCGTTCGAGTGTTGCACTGTTTGTGTACTAGGTGCAATGTAGTACTCGATGGGTGAACCATTTGGGCATGTTCCCGACTTGTAAATTGGTGGTCGCCCATTTGAGTCACGAGGTGTACGTGGTGTACCATCCGGATGTCGCATGTATGGGAAAAATTGAGCTGAAAATCCTAAAGCGTGCGTTATTTCATGCATGGCCGTCGAAACTTGTGATTCGAGATCTTCAGGTAATATGCTTATCTGAGAAGGGCAAAAGTTTGCCATACCGAAAGTAGGTCGATCGTATTGGTCCTTCTGACATGACGACGCATAGGCCAGTGTACGACTGGCACAATAATTTGTCGTGGCAGCCCGAATGTAAAGTACAAAGTCCGTGTTGGCAATCCCTTTTGCTTCTGAAACGGCACAATTTCCACCTGCACAACCTTCTCTAGGACAAGATGTACAAAATCGTGTGTGTCCAAAATGTTCATTTGGAATCGGCATTTCAAGACATTTTTCGTTCTGTAGTAATGTCTTGCAAATCGGAGGCGATGTCATCCATTGCGTCTCGCACGTGTGTTGTGCCATTAAATTTCCTTGCACTGGCATAACTTCGAGCGCAGCTTGAAATCGGCTAATGGCATCAGGAATGATTTTGTAAAGCACATCTCGCTTTTGTTTGGAAAGGATATCAAGCGTTGTTTTGTCATAGTAAGGAGTTATTCGAATCGGTTTAAAAGCATCTTTAGCAGCAGTAGACTCGTATTTTTCGATATTGCTGAAATCATCGTCGGCAAGTTTTCGTTGAACCTCAAAAGGATGATCATCTCCGTAATGCTGATGACTGTCAATCACTTGATGTTCAATTGTATCATGAATACATCCCTTTACTAGTGAGATGAGTATCACAATTACAATAGAAAAAAAATCCTTATTTCTGGTTGTCTTCATTGCTTTGACAATTGACGACTGCAATCTATTCGAATACCATCATTTCCTAATATAATTTTCAAGCTATTTTCACCATCTTAGACTCAGATCGTGGGGCAATTCAACTGTCATATTCGTGTACTCGTACATCATTTCGTACTTGAAAGAGTGTTGAAATACGTGTTTTGTTCACATTACAAGATGAAGGCGTTGATCTTGGTGGGAGGTTTTGGTACGCGGCTGCGACCGCTCACGCTATCGTGTCCTAAGCCTTTAGTGGAGTTTTGCAATAAATCAATTGTTGAACACCAGATTGAGGCACTTGTGGCGGTACGTAAGGAAAGATACAATTCTTTAAAAGCTTTGAATTCTCCTTAGCTACTTTATATGTATGAAAAACAAAACAGGTGGGAGTGACGGAGGTGATCTTAGCTGTTAATTATCAGCCTCAAGTTATGCTGGCAGCGCTTGAATCGATGGAGAAAAAGGTTTGAATGCTGAATACATGACATGTGAGGTCAGAATGATGGTCTAATCAATTGCAATTACCTTATCTCAGTACCATATCAAAATATCTTGCTCTCATGAGACGGAGCCTCTGGGTACTGCTGGACCATTAGCTTTAGCTCGTGAGCTACTGGATGATGGTGATCCATTCTTTGTATTTAATAGCGATGTTATCTGCGAGTATCGACTTCAGGACTTTCTTGATTTTCACAAAAGTCATGGAGCGGAAGGCACAATTATGGTTACTCGTGTGGATGAACCATCCAAGTATGGTGTAGTTATCTCCAATACTGATGGACAAATTGAGCGCTTTGTGGAGAAACCGAGAGAATATGTGGGTAACAAGATCAACGCTGGAATTTACATATTTAATCGGGAAGTCCTCGATCGTATTCAATTGAGACCAACATCGATTGAAAAAGAGATTTTTCCACAAATGGCCGCTGAGGGAAATCTTTTTTCAATGGTATTGCCAGGATACTGGATGGATATTGGCCAGCCCAAGGATTTTCTATCGGGCATGTGTCTGCACTTGGATTATGTAGAACGTACGCATGCAAAAATACTATCTACAGGCTCCAAGTTTATTGGAAACGTGATGGTTGATCCGACAGCTGTGATCGGAGAGAATTGTCTTATTGGCCCGAACGTAGTGATCGGACCTGGATGCGTCATTGAAGACGGTATATTGCATTGATGTAATAGCTTAAGTTTTTTATCTTACGCTTCGATGCTTTCAGGTGTCCGACTCAGTCGAACAACACTTCTTCGTGGAGTGACAGTGCGTGCAAATTCGTGGATTCAGTCGAGCATTATTGGATGGGGTTCAACGATTGGTCGATGGGTAAGTTAAAGATGAGTGGAGCTGGTATGATATATGAACTGAATGTTAGACGCTGTTCTTGAGCTTTTTAGTGTCGAGTGGAGGGAATCACAGTTGTTGGTGAGGATGTTCAAGTGAAGGATGAAAAGTATATCAACGGCGGTCTCATCCTACCGCACAAAGCCATTTCCACCAGCATCCCGGATCCCGGTACTATCGTCATGTGATTGATTTGGAGAAATGACGACACTTAATGTGTTGCTTAACACACTATCTCAAGTTGCTTCTCCAACTTGATATAGCAACTTTTCTGTCGCGAGCTATTACTTTGCTTCTGTTTGCATGACAACAAATAAAGGAAATCTTTGCACTAGAGCAGATCTTACTAATTTCCTAAAGCGACATTTAGATCAGACAACTGCCCAGGATAAACGGACCAATATAATCAACTCGTTAAATTCTGCGTAAGAGATCGTTAAAAACAGATAAGCGGTAAGATACTGACGTCGTTAGCGACTACAGAATGCAGTTATCGTTGTGCATTCAGCATTAAAAGAGCACACAAAGGCGAAGTAAAGACCAAGTCATTAACTTTTAACCAGCAACAAAACTGCAGATCTCAAGATTTCAAGGATACTTTTTATCTTATTGTACGTCGTACTTCCAATTTAATATATAAAGTAAGCAGCTCATCATGACCAACTCAATAGACAATATCCAGACCATTATCTACTTAGCAACATGAGCATCACGTCTTACAATTCTAATCTGCTTTCAAGATGCTCAACACGGGTCTGCAACGTTTGGATCTCTTGCACTAATGCTTCTTCCATAGCATCATGTCGTCTATGCCGATCACGAACGCGATAAACCCACTTCAGCATTTCTCCAAATATCACCATTACAAGTGCAAAGACCATAGAAAGCATCCACTCGTACCATTCAATGTGTGAAAACCCAAAGATTGTATCATTAATCACAGGAATATTTGTGACGGATAATGTCAAGATCAATGATCCAGCAGCAGCAACTTGCATCCATTTATTACTATACGTGTCTTCAAACACAGACTTAGTAAAACTCCGTGCAGTATACGCACGTAACATTTCCATTGTCGTAATGTAAATAAACGCCATTGTTTGTGATCGAGACGTACCCACTGATATGCATTCAAAGTCTTCATTGTAGCAAAGAAACGTATCAGTTTCGTAATATTCTTGAAACCGAATATTTTCAGCGAACAAATACGTTCCATTACGTGCTCGTGCTCCACAATTGCTGTACTTTTGCCACCCATGTCCAAGTCCTTTCCAGCGCATACATACTGCATTTCTGTAAGCTGTTTCGCCCTTATTCGCATCAATTTCATCAATAATATCATCAAGAAAGACATCTTGAAAGTTCCAATATAAACCACATGTAAATACGATAAGGGCACCAAAAGCGATCAAAAAAGCGTTCAAAAGCACAATGACCCACAATCGACCATAAACAATACGTTCCGAACGCGGTCGCGGACGTTCTTTCATCACTGATCCATCTCCTTTTTCAAGACTAAGTGCTACAGCCGCCATGCCGTCGGCAAAGAGGTTAAGTACTAAAATTTGCATTGGCTCAAGAGGATTGGGCATTCCAACAGCTATTGTAGTGAAAATCACAGCAATCTCACCAAAATTTGTCGACAGCAAGAAACACACAAAACGTTGAATATTCCCATAGATCTCACGTCCTTTTTCAACAGCAGAAACAATGCTACAGAAATTGTCATCCATTAAAATCATGTCTGATGCACCTTTGGCAACAGCAGTTCCAGAAATGCCCATGGCTACACCAATATCTGCTTCTTTAAGTGCCGGTGCATCATTAACTCCATCGCCCGTCATGGCTGCAACATGGCCTTGACGTTGTAATGACTTAACAATTTCAATCTTGTCTTCTGGCTTAGCACGTGCAAATACAGACACTTGACTAGTCACTTCGTCCAATTTAACATCAGGTAAGTATACATTTTGACTTGAACGCAAAACGCTGCAATCTACAGCTTGGGCATCAGCAGTTGAATTAGCAGGCAATAGATCAATTTCTCGAGCAATGGCCACTGCAGTCTTAAGATAGTCACCAGTGATCATAACCGTTCTGATTGAAGCTTGACGCGCTTTTTGAATGGCTGTCTTGACACCATATCTCGGAGGATCCATAGACGCAACAAGTCCGACAAAAATTAAAGGAGAAGACAAGCGCGAAAATTTGACTTCAATATCTTCTTCATCATTTGAAAATGGCATTTTTTGTAGTGGACGCACGGCAACAGCGAGAACACGTAGGGCTTGAGACGATAATGTATCCACGGCTTCCAAGATCTTCGTTCGATCGGATTCATTCATTGCTGTGAGTACGCCATCTGTACGCACAAATTGTGTACAGTTTTTGACAAGATAATTTGGAGCACCTTTGACATTCGCGATCATTGTCGTATTGGCAGGAAATTCGAGCATATCAAACCGTGTTTCATTCATTGGTAGCTCATTCACTGTAATCATCATTTTTCGAGTAGATGAAAATGGTACTTCCGTCTGTCTTGGATATTTTCTCATGACATCTTCCCGCCAGATTCCTGCTTTAGCCGCTGCAACAATAAGTGGTGCTTCCGACGAATTGCCCATGGGAACCCATTCAGACGCACCGGAATCATTCTCTTCTTTCTGTAAACTTGTGTTACTGCACAACACTGCTGACAATAATGTTGTACGCACAGGAATAGAAACATTTGGAGGCTTAATTTGACTTACTCCATTATGGAGAATATCTCCATTTGGTGTAAATCCAATTCCTGTAATGTCGTACATGACTGAGTCACTCCACATCTTCACTGCTGTCATCTTGCCTTCTGTAAGCGTACCCGTTTTGTCCGTACAAATCACCGAACTTGCACCCAATGACTCGACAGCTGCTAATTTTCGTACAAGCACATTTTTTTTCACCATCTCTGCAGTTCCAGTAGATAAACAAATGGTCACAACCATCGGAAGACCTTCCGGTACAGCACTTACAGCAAGCGAGACAGCAATCATGACAATATACAACGTCACAGATCGATCAGGGTCTTTTGGATTAGCATTTCCACGCAACATTCCGACAACAAAGACAATCACACAAATACCAAGCACAACTGTACCCATAAGAACACCCAATTGATGTAAACTAAGTTGCAATGGGGTCATTTTTGGAGAACATTTGTCCATCATACGATGCCAGCAATTTGAGTTTTGAGTATTAGTCGTACCCTCTTGTAGTAACGCCGCGATAGATCCAACACGAGTTTGCATACCAGTTTCAACTACAACTCCCGTAGCATGACCTGTGGCTACTGATGTTGAGGCAAATACCATGTTGTCTGCAGTTAATTTATCACTTTCATGTACTTCAGCATCAAACTTTTTCAGTACATCATCAGATTCCCCCGTTAAAATCATTTCATTGACTTTAAAATCTGAACTATGAATCAGACGTAAATCTGCAGGAACAATATCTCCAGTAGTTAAAATCACGAGATCACCACATACAAGCTCTTCACTTGGGACTAAAACTTGTCGTCCACCATCACGTACGACAACACACTGTGGTGTAGCCATTTTCTGTAGTGCACTCAAAGCATTGCTTGCATTATGTTCTTGAAAAGTCGCAATAATTGCATTTAATGTTACAATTACAATAATTGCAATACCTTCCACATATTCTTTTAAAATAATTGATGCAACACTTGCAGCCATAAGTAAAACAATAATTACATTTGCAAACTGTAATAGAAATATGAGGTACAACGGTATTCGCTTGTCACGCTCAAGTGAATTTGGACCATATTGCATTAGTCGTTCACTCGCAGTCTTTGAATCTAATCCAAGTGTTGGATCCACTTTAAATTCATCAAGTATTGCATTAATTGGCTTTTCATGCCATACGCGTGGATCCAACGTAGCAAATGATTCACGAGTTCGACGAGGATTCATGGCCACAAGACGCTCTGATTCACTTAGAAATCGATCTCGATGGGAAAGTCGAACATCATCGGAGTTTTCATTTTTTGAACCAACGCTTAATTGAGGTGTCAGCGCAGTTACGAACGAGAAGGATGAGGTAAATACCATGTTTTCACTTGAGGCAGGGGGTGATGTTCGCCCCATTTTGCTTGAATTTTCGCATGAGATTCGACCCATATATGTCAGCAATACAAGGCGTAGCCAGTTACAGAATGACTGAGATCAGCATAACCAACTCCTTCATGATGCCAGTGAGGATACGGTGCAATTACAGGATACAGATCAGATTTCATTTGTCTGGGATTTAAACTCTATAATTACATATTCAGCACAGTAGTATTTTAAAATACTTAGTCCAAAAATTTGATCTCTAGATATAACCTTCTTGTTTTGGTATCCTAATATATCTGCTTGATAGAAACAACAATAGCCCTATTAGTCAATATTTTAATCACATCTGTTAGAGCTGAATGTATTACTGCCAGTATCAAGGTATTAATTTCATACAGTGAGCACTTAAGACTTCATGAGTCACAACATTTTCGAAATAATGAATAAATGTTGACGATCATTCTCGATCATTCTTTGTCACATCGCCACGAAATTTGCATTTCACCCAGCAGTTGCTTTCTGTTCTCTATTTCTTATGAGATTATATGTACGTACTGGCTCTGCGTTTTTTGATCTGGGTATTTTTGGTGATTGGTTTTCAGGAAAAATATTGAGATTACATGTCGATTTATGCACTCACACTATTTACAGTATTTACAGTCTGTTGGGGATCTTCAACACATTGTCTTCTCATTAGTGCGTCTGGCTATCTCGCTCTTTTTCAAATGAGGATGTGCTCGATTACTTTTATAGTGATAGTAAGATGCTTCATCACAACATTTTGAAGTCAAATGGTGTCTACGTCGTTCAAAAGACCAAATCGTATTCAATTTATGTAGACACAAGCATGACAATTCAAGTCTCATCTTTATTAGTATTGCAATACTTATTGCGTCGACTTATTTCTAAAAGAATCAGGATTCAATTTTGCTCAAAATGAAACTGGACATCACTTTGCAAAGGCTTAAAATTGAGTGATTCACCAGTGTGTTCATGCCTAATGACTGACGGCGCCAGCGTCGCATCAACTTCGTCCTCTTCTCTGTCAAACCATGTGTCTAGCAACTGTGATGCCATACTGCTCACATCATCGTTTTGATCACACGACAATTCCTCTATTTTTGCAAGACACCCACTTTCCTCGACTGCAATTCGACCTTCTTGAGAATCTTTTTGCAATAAACTCTCAATTGCCTCTAAGATCACAAGCTCTACCATTGGATCTTCCCACTCTTCAAGTAATGGACAAAACGATTGTAATACGCCCATTTGTACAACTTTTTGAATAAATTCAACATTCGCTCGTACAATAATATTGCACATAGCCCAAGTCGCTTCCCGTTTAACACCATATTCTGCCCATGACATTTGCTCCACCAAGCCAGCAATCACTCCTGGAGCATTCATCATTGCAATCACTTGGTCTTCATGTCCTCCAGCAATATTTGACAACATCCAACATGCTTCTTCACGCACTGCGCGACTTGTGGTCGTCAAGACATTTGGAATCACTTCCAATAATTTAGCATCAATAACAGCTTGTGCGTACAAAATTTCGGCCGAGACAATGTTGCCCAATAATCGTAACACGGGTGCAAGAATAATACTACTTTGAGAAATATACAACAGCTCAACGAGTCGTGGACACATTCCAGCATTAACAATCCCACTAACCATATCACTACTGTGCAGTGTCATTTCTACCAATGCCCAACAGCTATCGCATAAAGTTAAAACTTGTTCATCCAATAAATCACTTTCTTCATCCTCCAAATCGTCATCTTCTCCAATCGCATCATCCATCACTTGCAATGGTCGCAAGTCAGTTTTCTTCGCTTGAAACACAAGATTTTCTCCTGTTTCAAAATTCACATCGACATCCATCACTTCAACAGTTGATTCATTCACTTCACGAACAAATCGTACAACAGCAATATCATTTGGTTCAGGTTTTCCTGTACTAATCTAATTATCAAAGTATTAAATCATAAAAATCAATATTGTTACAATATATTTCGTCTCATTTTCATAACATACCTCAAAAATACGCCATGGAGCAATTGCAACTGTTTGCTTAAGTTTATTATTTTCATCTTGACCATTTGCAGAGACAAACATTCGTTCTTTTTCAATTGATAATTGCATCACAAGACTCACCAGTACTTGCATCATTTCTTGTTTTGTGGCAAGATCGACAACGCCACTTTTTTCCATTACTTCTGGAAATTCAACTAAACTACGTAAAAGCCACACAGCAGCACGTCGCAAAGAAGGTGTTGCCATACGAATATGTGGTAATACCAAATGGGGTGGACAAACACTCATAATAACATGACAAGTCTCTGGTGAAGCAGATGCAATATTTCCAAGACACCAAGCAGCTTGAATCTGCAATTCCGAAATACCAGAACGAAACAATTGAACTAATTTTGGTACAGCACCTGAAGCAATTACAGCATCAGCTTTATCCATTGATGATATAAATCGCAAGGCAAAAGCAGCATCAGAATGCAATTGAACTGCTGTGGCATCAGGTAATTCCTCATTAAGAATAGCCACAAACGATGGTAATGCTGCAAGTATTGTTTGCCACAACCCTTGATGTTGCGAATCAGTTTCATCAAATAATGGTGGTACACCACTTGTAAGCAAATAGACAAAAGCGCGCATCGATTTTTGCCTCGTTTGCGCTTCAGGTCGTTGAATACCTGCATAAATTAATCAAACGATAAATACTCCAATTACCAATGATCATCTGATTCTGAGACTTTTTTGAGGGTACCAAGTAAGAGTGCGTATGACCGCGAAGCAAGATTTAGCAATAATTCCTTCCGACTCGCCGTCTGAGCAGCCGCTGGTGGATGATTCGCTTTAAGATTACGACGAGTGGCGTATGCATCCTCTTTTTTGGCTTTTCGTACGGATAACATCGTCTCTTGACGGTTGCGACGGCCTGTGAGCGCACCAACATTGCCAACCACTTTGACCGACTTGCGCGTCTTCGACATGGTGTTTCGTTTTTCGCGGTAACACCAAATGGCAAACATGTGTGTGGGTTACATTATAATGTAAATTACTGTATCTTAGTATTCTCGAATACCATATGGCCGTAAGAAAAAAATTTGGAAAATACCGGTGAATTGCAGTATATTCCCATAACCTTGAAGGGCTTGTAATATGGTTGTAGACAAAAATTTTGACAATAGCAATACTATTTTCTCGATCTTCTTGTGCTCCGGTTTTCACTATATCGTACGCTTCCTGCGCCGAGGTTGTCGCGCAAAGAAAGCTTTGACTCTCAATTTGCATTACTCACAGAGGATGGCATTGTCGACTGCTTCAAAGAAGCCGAAGCGCGAGAACAACAAACTACACTTGCTCGTATAACTCAAAGCAAGTTAGAGAAATACAAACCAAATATCTTTTACAATTACTAAAGTCGGTTCTATTGGGATGCATGATAAAACGCATATCTTTAGTATCAGCATTTGCTTAAACGTATATCTTTTTGGAGATAGTAAAGCTCACTCGATACTAAATCAGTGTAGAAGCTCTCAGGTTCGCTCCTGATAGGAGCGTTAGTGGCTGTTAACGCGTACACCTCTAATCACCACGTGTCCACAAACTTCACGTTTTGAATCATCTTTAGTCTTGTCTGTCCGAGTGTACTCCTCATATTACTTCTGAACCTTGGTCTAAGGTCTAGGGGCACCAGTATAAGATGTACGAACACCACAATGAGGGATACACCTCTGTCCTCACACCAATATAAGAACCCCACGGAAATCACTGATATTTTGTATTCTACTAAGTCAGCACACATTTCGTCTACAACATCCAACGCGCCGAGAGCTTAATGCAAGCTCAATGAGAAAAGAGCCCCCCTTCCGAGCTTCATGAAGCTCGTAGCCTGAAGAACTACCAGGA
The DNA here is from genome assembly GCF_900000015.1 of Plasmopara halstedii. NCBI lineage: Eukaryota > Oomycota > Peronosporomycetes > Peronosporales > Peronosporaceae > Plasmopara > Plasmopara halstedii. Next base: position 207,559 of record NW_020187213.1, read on the forward strand.
AAACCGAGGTTCTCGCGAAAACCTTGTTCGGCTACGTTAGTCATGATTTTGCTGATGAGACTGGTCAATGTGACCTATCGAGTCACCTTCCGATGCGATTTCAGACTCTTGAGAACTTCTCTGAGATTAAGACAAACTTTTTGTTTCGTCTCACCCTGACAGAATCGCTCCATTCTGTAATTCAGAAGGTATCAAAACATCTAGCGAGCCGATTTTGCTTGATTGAGAGCGCAAGAGTTGCAGCTTCGTTCAGCAATGATTCATCAAGCTGCATCTCATCTTGATTATAGATCCTGTTCATCGAAAGACAGCTGTCGTAATATCCGTAAAAACTTGGCGCCTGAGCCTTCGGCTCGATCAATGCGATAAAAAATTCACCGATGGCGCTTCTTCATCCACATGGACCTTTCATCACGCGTTTTTCTGATAACTGGATCGGTACCGGTCTAAATATCAGAATCCTCCATTAAGTCAGAACCGATGTAGCTGGACTATACGTCACTCCGTTCGAGTGATTGCACATCGCGTTACCCGAATGCGGTTTTACAAGCCAGTGTCAGTGAGACAATAGTCGGACTATAACGTCGCATTATGCTTGTGCGAAGCGCGGCATCGACGTTGATGCGGGCGACGTCTAAATCGATGCCACAAAGCTAAATCATAGTCAAAATCATGCCGATATAGCTACTAATTAGTCCCGAACTTGGAAGTACGTTGGGCTCCAATCGCTAATGTGAAGCGCGTTTCGTGTCTCTTCTCCTGAGAGGTGAAGACAGAGCGAACAGCAAACTATGAGCGGCAACGATGCCAAGGAACCATGCCGCAGTGGAGCCTCAAACTTCCATCAGTTCTTCGAGTTAGTATGTCCCTCCCACTTCATCAAATACTGAAAACAGACTGGCGAATTTGATCCGCATGGAAGAGGACCACCAGTATTTCATCGGGCGGAGTCGACAGAAGACGATTCACCCGTAGCTGGCTCTTCTGATATCCATCAATTGTTGTGGCACGCTAACGTTTTTAAAGTCTCAGTGTGCTGCCGATATTGACATGAGGCAGTCTTTGGATACGCTTTACGAACTGCGCAGCACCCTAAAGCTCAAAATGAAAGAAGGCAATTCAGCTATAAAAGACTGCTGAGTCGTCTTTAATGAAGAGTTTCTAGCTGACTGGATAGTGAGAGCGTACTCTTTAGTTTCTTAAGTTGGCGTACACAAAACACTGGATGTGATGTGTTCACCTCTTTTGAGAATATTTAAAGTATAATCAATCCTTCTGGTTTCGGCCGTAAATTGTGAAAAGTAGCTTTATCTCACAGCTTGTAGACAGGTCGGTCGATAGTATTCAGCAAATCATGATCACCCGTTGATCCTGTGTGTTTCGTCTACCTCAGGTATCTGCCTAGTGCTCTTGCACATTCTGGCTGTCAACCAGGACGTCGCATACCTTAAAATTATTTTCAGACGTGGTTGGATTGAATTCTAGCCAGTCAATCAGCATCGACACATTTGTCGTGGTTATCCACTACACCTAATCAGGCGTACTGTGTGCGCTCAAAGTTCTTGCCAACGACCAAGCTAGCGAAAATTAGCGGTATATATCTTATAGCTAGGAACTCTCATCGCCGCGATAAGGCAGAATCCCTTTCGAGGTTGTGACTCTTGTTATCTTCATGATATATCCTGAAACAATTATTGCTAGGTCCGCGTGGATACCTATGTGAAAAGTCTACGTGCGTGCCAAAGACGATGAACCTCAGACATGCTAAAAATGGAGAATAGTTACTAGCCGCCGAGCTGCAATCTGGAAACTGCCGATATTACACTTGTGGTAATATCATGTATCCTCGCTCTGCGTACTTCCTTTTCTTTCGGCTGAATGATATAAATCGCCACGCAGGATAGCCCGATAAGCCCCTCGCAGGTAAGTGTTGCGTCCCAAAGAATTAGGACGATTTACTGGGAGCGTCTTCCTGAAAAGTGCAAGTCTTTTTTAAGAAAAATGCAGCTCTGGGCCCCCACCCCGAAGTTGCTTGTTGTCAACACCAACGTCCCGGGCTTTGTGATGCACATTCAGGATTCACCATCGACGGGCGACTGTCAAAGCTAGTGGACAGCTCGCAAATATTGAGGGTATCGAATACAGATATATTGTCTCTGTTTGTGTTGTGACGGGGAGACAGGTGTAAACCTTAAGAGAAATGAACCAACCTCTGTCGAAATGAGCACGTACCACATGAATATTCCTGCGAGGTTAGAGGATTTCGACAGCGTGCAAAGTTGACTTGTCCTGAATTTGACTTGAGATATGATCTTACCCTAGGTTTAACGTAGCTGAAATGCCACGAACCACGGATCAAATGGGATCCAGAGAAGTTACATATCAAGCACTTCTGTCCTGGTAGAGCTTTTGCGGGTTATGAGCCCACTTCTACCAGAAAGCAGAAGTGATTTTGGTGCAAACACGAAGATATGATGGCTTCGTCGCAAGATACGGGAATGTCCGAATCATGTTGCGATGGTATCGCCGAATGCCTGCCTCGGGGCCATAAGTAGAAGTGATACCGAGCCTCGGACTTACAATGAGACAGAGAAAAGCAACATGAACTCCAGAGTGTATCTGCTGAGACGAAATTGAGCGACTGAATGCCGTCGTCACCAGAGTGCTTTTCCAGTCATCCAGATAAAAATAGCTGTAACTGCTGCGCCAGAGTCGATGCAATTTAGGAGAGACTATATAATCAGGCCTCTTCTGATAGATTCGGTGCAGACAAATAAGAGTGACCGCGTGTCGTGGTACTTAGTGCCGGAGGTGACAGAAATGGGCGACTATAAACTGCAATAAGAAAAGCTACTCCATAAAATTTTCAAGAATGACTAATCCATGACTCGATGTAGCAATATGGTTGAGTCATCACAATCGTGTTTTGCGCTCATCGTGCAGAGCAGTGCGCTCCGCGGCTTTGTGTCGAGAAAGATTTTTCATTCGACTATAGAATGATCGGGGTAATCTTTGCTTTTATTGAACTGGAGGAACGATTAATAAGGGACATGTTGAAGGGGTAAGTCTGTCATTGAATAACTAAGGAAAAATTGTGGGACAAATCTCCTCAAGAATTCTACGAATTTCGGAATTTGAAATATCGCGGGAGTCATGATCCCACCAAGCGTGTTGTCCCCGGATTGGGGAGTGCGTCACGAGAGTGACCTGGTATCCGGAAACATTTTCACATCACACAGCAATTGCCATTACCAAGGGAACAGTGCGATACCATACGCACGTTCTTCCTTGCATAAAAATAAAAACGCATCTTGACGGGGAAAAGTGCTATATTCGGCGCCGTCTTCCTGTGCCAAACAGGATAACGGTAATTGGCAGAATATCATGTCTAAAATGCGTTACATGCAGCCACAGTTTTACGAACGCTGATTCAAAGATGTGCTGTATACGAGCATCATCGACTGCATTTTAGTGCTCTCGACGTAGTTGATAGTTATCATCAAGAGATTGTGATACACCTGTAATTGCGGTCATTTTACAGCATCCCGCTCGAATACTTGGAAGCTATGCGACTGGGGTGCCTGATGTACCAATGTCATCAAATTTACTGGTGGTAAAGCTGATTAGTCTACATCGTACCTATTTCAATGATAAATCTGTCCGTATTCACGCAGAACACGGAAAAGTCGGATGTGAAAAAATACATTGAACACTTGCGATCGCTACTCGAGTGCATGCCTTAAATAAGGTGTTTGCCAAACTAGACAAGCATGTTTCTAGTGCCGACGAAATTCTTTTTCTAGCTTCATTTACCAGAAAGCAGGACCTGTTAGACAACAAACAATGGTAAAAGCAGTTGTAGAGTGACTAGTGTCATTGTACCAAAGGAACTTGAGGAAGTGGCTTGCCCTCGTAAATTACGTGTATGTTAACAGGCAAACTGGCGAGTGCACCATAAATGATTTTTATACATGCATAACTATGTCGACATGGCACGGCCCGCTACCAATAATCTTAAGAAAGTGATGTCGTGCGGTGAAAGATGCGATCTTTAAAGATGTAAGAAATAAATTCGTGTGCTATCTTATTCAGGCCCTACCGAGTCCAGATCGGACGTTCCTTGTTGTTTGCGACGATATAGCCTTAATCATCACGCCGAGTTTTGCTTCAAGCAGATATTAACGGGTGGGGACGTATGATCGCGCTAAAAATCTTGCTTGTTTTAGCTAGCAGAGAAGAACTAGCCCGCATTATGAGGCGACACTGGCAATAAAAAATGCTTTGTCAGGTTCAGAATGCCTTTTCTTGGCTCTGAATCGTTTTTAGGCTAGACAGATCGTGCGTCAATGCGTACAGCGGTGACTTCGCTCACAAAATATGGCAACATGAGTTGCGGAATTATTTTCGAGGTAGGTAAAGACTGACTCGCCTAATTTTGGTGGCGGATGCCCCGACTATGAGCATTACCATATCAAATTGTGACGTGGCCAATTGATATGGCAGAAGGCGATACATCCTGAGTACGGGTCAGACGCAACATGTACTGTGCTGCTGAAACCTTTGAAGATCAAGATATTTATGAACTTATATGAAGCGCGCGGCTGCCCGCCTGCACCGCATATCGTTTTTGAGGCTTATTGTACGCAGCACAAACACTTGATACACAACGTGTAATGGTGCCTCATGACGAGGTTCTTATGTAGAGAATATGCACGAAGCATGGACCACCTTAGAAGAGAGACGTACTGGTTAATGAGCGTTTTGTATTGGTGGCTGGCCCTACATGTATAAGTGGGTTAGCACATATGTGCGCACATGCGAAAACGCGTTAGCAGGGACCATTCTCGCTGCAAGCATCGACGGCTTTGCCAGTCTGCTGGTTCAGGCAGAGTGTTGTCAGTGCATGATTGCAGACTTTACCATCCACCTTTAAATGACGCTTTCGATGATAACAACATTTTAATCTTTGTGGACTGCCAGAGCACGATGACCCACTTTGCTACTCTCGGCGATATAATATTACAGCCAAGCTGTTCTACGCTTTAGTATTTGACAACATAACTTGTCGACAGCCATAACATTAGGTAGAGACCCGCGCTTCGTATCGAAATTTTGGCGACTTTGCAAAGCGTGCCGGACACCTGATTGGATACGCCTACAGCTGACAAATGGTCAGCTTACTGCTCTAAGAGGTGATCTACCGGATGACTTTGCGCGGCAGTTGCTGAATTGTATTTAATTGAGACCGCCGTCTGGCTTTGTGAAGTGGATGCTGACAATCGAATTCGACATCAGCTGAGCGTCATGCTTAGGGTGCGTGACGCTACGGCAGAGGCCCTTGAAAAACAAATAAACACGCCGATTTGGAGAAAGAAATCACGCACGATTATGCTGGGAAAGAAACATTTTTAATGGAGGCAAAACACACACGATTATGCTGTGATAAGAACGTTCTTAATAAAGGCAAAAATCCGTACACATACATTAGCTGCGTTCTATGATACCTAGTCTCGGCCGTGCTGCATCGAGCAATTTATGGTCGAAGCAAAAAAACGGATTGAATTATACTTTGAATACCTCGGAGCAAACGCAAACGCGATAAGTGTTCTATGTTGGCTTACAGGAGCCATAAGAAAATCCCACTCGTATGAGCCAGTCAAACGTGAATAGCTCTGTTGCGGATGAAGTTGCATCTACACCATCCCTGTAACTGCAGATGAGCAACCCTCTGTAGAGCCAAAAGGATGTCTACAGCTGTGAATCGACGGCGATACGTCAAGCCGGGCAATTCAAAAACGAAGCTCAGGGAGCGAGCCAAAGGTCCGACTTATCTCAACCTCGAGCAATCGCCGTAACTCTCAAAGAGAGTCAACGTGCTGGCACAAGATCACTCGCCGCAATGCTTTTACCCTTGTGAGAGGGATACCAACAACTTGCGGTGAGTAAGGCACTTGGTCAATAAGCAGTCATAGCTCCCATAAATATGAGCAGGAAAAACAGCAAGAACCTGAGGGACTGAATTCCTACCTCGAGGTTTATGTCGTGCATTGTAGTTCGCAAAATCAAGAATTGTTCAGACGTATGCTTCACTAGAGGTCTGGAACTCTCTAGGTGCAGGAGCTTCTCGGGTGTACCTCTTGTGTCTGGAGCAGAAGCGGCTGAATGAATCCGACTACTTTGCGAGAACTGTATCCTAGGGTATTAAATAAATAGCTCACTGGGTAAAAAAACAAGACATATCGCCAACTGTGGGGGAGTGCAGGCGCGCAGTCGCGAAGCGACGTTCGGGCGCTCGTTCTGCTCTCTCTCTGAGCGACAGACCCGCAGATACTAACACGTGAAAAGATACTCCACGACGCAGCGAGCAATATTCAATCGGATATCTCTGCAAATTCATTGCCACAATTGCACTTACAGACGGCCAAGGTTGGTTTCCGATGCTAGGTCCAGCCGGATGTCGTCGTGAGGTGAGCCCCGCGGGGCGGTGTTGCTGCATACTATGTGAAGAGGTGAGGCAAAGCGTAGAAGGCGCCTTTGAGCGCACTGCCAGATGTCTGTCGTTGAGGGAAATGGCATCAGGTCTGAATTGGGAATTCCTTATCGACGCCCCCCGCGGAATTCGTGCTTTTCTCGGAGAGTCGTTGAGGAGTTCGATGACAAAGCTATATATACTGCACGGCATGCTCACGTGTGTCACGGACCTATGGACCTATCAATTAACGAACCCCATCATCAGCAGCCGTACTTCCATTAGTACGTACATTATAATACCATAATAGGTACGTCACCATTATCTCCCCCACCAGAGTGTGAACCACAGGAGCAAATTAGATATCAATTACTGGGTGTATATATATTTTAGTAAGTTTTTGTCATTGAGTCAAAATAAATGCTCAACGAGCACGCAATACAGTTATCCAAGCACGGAAAGAGCTTGTCCTACGAGCCTTATCTACATCAGAAGTTCTCGTACTAAGTATAATTTTGAGCAGGCCTATTTTAAATAATGTCAGTAGTGAAAGCAAGCAATTGCTTTATTACATAAGATGCTCTCAGCCTGCGAACGGGTGGCGCGTATGAGCTCTTGCTAGCTGTTAAGGTAGAATCCTTGAGTCAAAGCTTTCTTTGTGCAAGGTGCATGACAACTCCGTTGTATCAAATGCCTGAATTCGGCGCAGATAATGCGTGAAAAGAGCATTGGGCGCATCCATAATGCGTTTCCTCACTCAACATATGTAGTTTCTGAATTTTCCTTTTTAAAATTTGAAATTGCTCAATGAAAATATTGTCGCACAATTTTAATTAAGCGGAGAAATATTCAGTATGCTGTGATCGGCTACAGTAACGACGCTACATGGTGCTATTAAACAAGAGGAAAGAAGTGTTGCGACTATATCGAAACATTATTCGAACCACACGCATGTTTCCGCACCGAAATGAGCAGGGACAAATTTGGTCCGATGTGTTGCAGAAGAACGCGCGTATGGAGATCGAGCAGAATCGCCACGAAAAGGTAAAGCAGACGTTGTTTTTGATATTAATTGTCTGTTAATTATAAATTTGGTACATAAGGATGGTGAGACCATCTCCAAGCGCATTCTTTTTGGTTGGAAGTGCTTGCAAGAAGTGCAGGAAAAGGTAAAATTTGTGGTTACTAGATACACTTTTGATATCTAACGTTAGTTCACCACAGATGATGAAGAAACAGCAGGAATTCAATGATAAACCATTCAATCAGAACATTAACAAGAAGGAATGAGCACGACCATAAAGACATTTTTTCATGAGATTGATAATTTTAAATGCTGTAAGGTAAAATTTTGCTGAGCGTGAAAATTTACATTAAAGGTATGAAGTGCTGGTTACTACTGAATTCAAGGTACAGTGTGAAGAGCACATGTAGTGACTCGTACACGTTCTTGTGTATCGGAATGTCCAGTAGAGCGCAAATAACTCGCGCATATTGCTCAACACTTAGGTCCAAGTCTGCACTTGGTAGCGCTGTTTTGCTTAAAAGATCTTCAAACTCAGCTGGCCAGACTTGCATAAGACTTTCGATATCAGGCATTGTCTTCGTGTAATGAACTTGTGGTGGAGGTTTTGTACGATGCAAGTCGGCAATGGATTTGATCCACCGGTCGATTTCTCGTGGCGATTTCTCTGCGTTTTCAATACTTCGAACGACAATATCTCCATGTCTCTTCTTAGACGTGGACCGAAGTTGCAAGTCAAGAACTGTAGCATCAGACTGATTTAAACTTGGTTCATCAAGTATCTTAAGACCCAAATAATCCGGTTGACCATCTGGACGTTGCACTTTAAGAAAAGCATCCATATCTCCTACTGCTGGAATGTATTCAGGTATGAAACACTTAAGTCGAGTCTCTAAATCGATCTCTTGAGCCTTAAAACGTCCAATGTACTGAAAGAGTTCTCGAATCTCGTGCGAGACTTTTAAGTGTGCAAAGTCACTTTCCTTGTAGCCACTAGCATTCGCCATAATGGCCGCAAGGTTTCCACCTCCACTACTTGCATCGCTATTGGTTTTGTGTGGAATAGCACTTGAAGTTGCTTTTGAAACCGAATGATGTTCCTCTTCTTCATCATCATCTTCGTCACTTCCCGATTCTTCTGAAGAACTTGCTGACTCTTCAACAGGTTTTCGTACTGATTCATTCCGCGCCTCAGAGGCTGCAGTAGATTTTGGCGTTTCCCTCTTGCTTTCAATGTGAAGTGACTGACGAGAAGCATTTGTCGAATGAGATCCTTTTGTGTCTTGACGAGCTTTTGGACTTGGTTGGCCATTTGTATCAATGCTATCACCTGAGTCACTTAGATCTAGATGTTCATCAAATGGATTATTTTTCATCTCATTACCCACAGTAATCGAAGTGGACGAAGTATTCTCCTTTGTTGCAGATTTTGTAGTCATACTTATAGGCTTTGCCTGTGCATTTGACTTTATTGGACTTTGCACCTCTTGAACGCTCTCCGATAGCTCAAGCGCTTCATCAAATGGTTGATTTTTAACAGCTCTACCTCCTCCAGGTAATTTCTTAGGCGAGTTTGGGTTTACAGACGCAACGCTGGCTTCTGACTCACTTAAATCGACTGCTTCGTCGAATGGTTGATTCACGAGAGCGCGTTCCGATCCCGTCGCTTTACCATCCGTGGCTTTGGTCATACGTTCATCATCCGACTCCGACAAATCTTCTTCGCTTGACTCTTCATCTTCTTCACTATCGGAAATGTCCTCATCGCTTTCTTCGTGTTTGAACTCGCGTTCTGACATGGCTACAGGACGATTCCTTTTTTATAAAAAATAATGAGGATCCTCTTGCGTCCGTTCACAAAACTTCAAAGCCGTTAGTTACAGTACATTTACATGAAGAATTAGCAAGTTATCTATCATCTTCATCGACAAACTACATTACATTTCTCGAGTATGCAGTTATTTCAAACTAAAGCTACTTCGATAAAGTCTTTCAACGCGTGCTCGTGACATAAAGCAGTAACAATTATCCCTAGGTTCTAGAGTAAAAAATCAAGCAGCTGTGGCCCGACCTTTGGAAAATATAGTCTTCCTTGGAAACTCTACCGGGACAGCACAATGTGTCGGTGCCATTGATTCGTGTCGTCTCAATATCGAAACATTTGAGTCGGACTCATTTGCTTGATCTTCCATTTCACTGGCTGACGGTGCAGTCGAAACAGTAGACGACGTCGACGACTTTCGAGACGACGGGTTATGAACGAGTGAAAATAGCGTGGTGCCACCTCCACGACGCTTGCCTTTATCAAACATAACTTGTTTTGGGAGCTGCACACCACATTCTGCAAGATTGGTTTCATCGTACAAAACAATTAATTCGTTAACAGATTGTTGTTCCCGGACTGATTGTTCGAATGGATTAGATCTTTGCGAGTGTCTCGTCAAGTCTTGTATGCGTACAATTTTACTCTCTTGAACTCCAACAACTTTGTTGGCAGAAATGCTAGTCATTCTAGGAACCAATTGTTTTCGTTGGATGAGACTGTTGTAGTGTCTATCCTTGTACAGGAGATGTAGTGTTCGATACGGTGAATTCACACTTCCTTTTAAATTGTTGTTTGTTACTCGAAGCTTTCGTGCAGGACCTGTATGCACCACAATGTGAATATTGAAGAGCCGTGCTATTGCGTATAGTTCCACATGGCCACCCGGCTTCCCGTCTTGGCGCATACGAGCAGAGTAGGCACCAATTTGCTCATTTTCAATAAAAGATTGAAATTCTTTTCGATTGCTATCTATAACATCCATTGACCTCCTTCGAATGTCTTGATGAAAGAGCTCGTTATTGTAAAGTTGATCACTAATAGCACGAAACAAACAATTGCCATCGCGAAAAATAGGAATTACAGCCCAATTAAGCGCTTCAAAATGCACTTTAATTTGAGCATTGCTGGTCCATGCTGCGTCTCGTTCTTCCACATTGCAAGAGAATGATGAGTACTCGACTCGGTAAACATTCGGATACTTCATTGTTGGTCGCTGTCTATTCGTAGAATTTCCATTGTCTCTTTCTTGAGTTATTGCCACTGGACACTGAGACTCCTGCTGGCTTCCCGTTGATGTTAAGTTTCTTAAGTTTAATGTTAACCAAGAACGCATCCCGAAATGTTTAATTGATTTTCTTGAAGACGATCGAAGGCTGAATCGAGAGCTAAGTCTTTCTCTTGTTGATGATGTTGTCATGATACACTTTTGTTGCTCGCTGATACGAAAGTTCACAAATGATTCAAACACTGACAGAACATCTTGGTACGAATTCCAGCCGGTGAGATTCGTCCCACGATCCAAACGCTTAACATGCCCCTAATGCTCACACTCCCTAACGAAAACCACAACAAAAGACCAGACGGATGTGTATAGGGTAAGTATTTCTTTTTGTTATCGAAAAAGTATCACGAGGTACAACTCTTGAAAGGTTCTAAACACAGTGTGATACTACTCTCTGACAGAAATTTATGTTGACTTGGACAAGTTAACTCGTTGAGACTTTTCGATCTTTTGAGCTTTTCGTAATTGACGCAATTCCTTCTTGCTTAAAATCTTGCCAGATGTACCAGAAACAGTTCCAGCTGCTATCTGTAGCTGTTTACTGAGACGATTCGCCAATTCGTCAACCCTTCCATCTGTTAAATTCATCGACGCTTCTGGAACAACACTGAGCTCCACTTGCTCGCTGTTACTGGATTCTGAAGTTGACATGTGTGTATGCCATCGCTTCTTGATTTCAATACAAGTTTTTGATTAAAAATGAAGCAATAATCAAGCTTGAAACAAACAAACCTTTGCAAGATCTTTTACTCGATAACCTTCGCATTCGAGGTCGAATGAAATCGGTAAAGTGTCTGGATCCATACAATCTTTTAATGATCGCACACTGTCATAGTGATCTTCACTATGATAAGCTACATGAATGATTCGCGTAGGTCTAAGGCGGTCGCACTCGATCACCATAATTGGTGCTTCTAGCTGGTCTTGATGAACAATAATGTACACTTGAAACAGTCGAGCCGCAGCATAAAGCTCTTGATTCCCACCCCAAGTACCATCTTCTCGGATTCGCTCGCAATACTGCACCACAATTATTTAGATGATTCCCATTTTTGACTTTTTTGAGCACAAACCTTCTCAAACTTCTCATCATCTTCCATGAATGGTTCAAAGTCGTTACGATGGTGCTCCATATAATTTACAATATTCTACATTGTTTACTCGTACTATGAACAACCATTTCTCAAGTTAAAATCTTTACCTTACGAACATCATCATGTCGATGCTGGTCGCCATAAAGCTGATCACTTAGTGCGCTAAAACAATAAAATCAGCACCTGCATGTCGTGATTCCAGGATAAAGACAAATTGAAAATATGGTTCAGGTCACATACCGAAAAAGGCAGTTGCCGTCAGCCTCTACTAACTTTAAAATGATAAGAATTTCTCAAATATTAAAGACAAGATAGACTTCTTACGAGCAACTTGCAGCCAACATTAGCAAGTTGACTTCGCATAAGCTTCATCGCATCATTATTCAAAATTTTCTCCTTCTTGTGTTTCTTGTTGCAGACACGATGGCAATCATAACATTCAAGTTTTGAGAGATATGCTACAGTAACGTACTGAAACCTTCTTCGTCTGTTTTGTATCATTGCGCCCCATTAAACTACCTTTGAGGTCTTAAATTATTAAGCATAATTTTGATGACAAAAGAGTATTATCGAATCAAAACCCGTAAAATTTTCAACATCTTCTTCGCCATCCAAAATACTGCGACATGGTAGAGACCCGTCGGACATCGCGGCGCCTTCGATCTGCTAGGGCAAGCTTGACCCCTACTCCTTCTCCAATGAGTTCTCCATCTATCTGTGGTCCTACTAGAAAATCTCGCCGCACTCCATCACCGCGTAACCCAAAAAAGAAGCTTCAGGACGTGCAGGAGTTGGCGCAGGAGATTTCTATTGTTATGACGGATGAAGAAGAGAATGAAGAGGAGAATATCAAGATAACGATGAATAGTACACTTGTCTCTGAAAAGAGAGTTTATAATGATAAAGAGAAGACTGAAGACCAGGAGAATTGTGCGAATCAAGAGCAGGAGAATAAAGATGCAGAATCTGAAAAGGTTGCTGCTCTTGAAGAAAAGGATAAATCTGTAGATGAGAGCAAAATAGTAGCGGTAGAAACGAAAGAATTGTCTGTTCAAGATGACACGATTTTACTACTGGATGATGGTGATAATAATGAGAAAGATCAAGATGAGGAAGAAGATGACGAAGACATCAACTATTACGTACGTCACTCTGTTTGGTATTTTGAAAGTTCTTGTCATAACGCAATTGGGTATCATAGGCTTCTCTTGCTGCATCTGGATTAAACCTCTCGATCAAGTCTTCGGGAACATCCATTCCTGCTCTTACTACTAAGCAGTCGACGATAAAAGTGCTAAAGCAGCAGCTAGTGCCTAACCAGTTGGATAGTGGTGCTTCGCAATATCAAACATTTTTCGATTTTGAGGGTTTGAAACGCTCGCAAGTCGCTACATTGCGTGCTGATGCGCGCGCTGTAGAAGAATCCAAGATACTGGCTGCAGGTCAAAAAGCTGTTGCACACTCGCAGAGGCAACGTATTGAGTCCCAGCACAAAAAGTCAGCAGGACGCAGATGGTTTAATTTTGAGTCTGAGGAGATGACAGACGACGCGCGTCGTGACTTTGCATTACTTCGCATGCGAAATTACTTGGACCCAAAGAAATTTTACAAGAGCTCCGATCATTCGCGTGGTCTACCAAAACATTTTCAAATGGGCACTGTAATTGAAGGAGCTCACGAATATCATTCGGCACGTTTAACAAAGAAACAGCGACGTAAAACATTTACGGATGAAATTATGGCAGATGAGGCTGTGGTGCAATACACCAATCGTGTTGCTGGTAATATCCAAAATGCACGTAGTAAGCATGGACGTAAAAAGAGACGAATGAACTAACATCCGTTCAAGCTAGACATATAGTTTCTCGCGTTTCGTAAACATAATCTACCAACATGAATGTTTATGAAAGTTCAATCTTTTTAAAGCACATCTTAAGCAACCCAAACGTCATTGATTGTTACAACCTTTGGCTACCTGTCACACTTCTTCAGAAGACGAATGAAACTTATGGTTGTGCTGATTGAGTCGATACATCGCATGATTCAATGGATTAAGATGATGGCTATGTCTGTAGATCCTCAATATTTGCAATTGAGCATACAATTTCTTCTCACTGGTGCATTCGGAGCTATGATCATGTCGATGTTACATGGTATTTTCAGAGGAATCTGCGTCACACCATGGGAGACTGTGTATTTAACAGTGCATTTAATTGGAATTGTCAGCTCAATCATTGTCAACTTCGTGACTCGTGGAGGCAAATGTAAATTTCAAAATTGGACGCTTCGCTTTGAAATTCTGCGTGCAGTCATTCGAGAGTGCACACGAGGCGCGAGAGGCACACGCATGATGTCGGATGTTAAATATGCTTCTGTCATTCGTTCACAAAGTGCCGTGTGTGGTACTATAATGGGCTGGTTTGCTTGTCAACAGAGCAATCGCCGTATTGAATCGGTTTACTTTAATCACTTGGAGCATATTTGGCTCCGTTCTCCAACAACACGATCACGTAAAACCAAGACATTTGTGGTTTTATATATCCATGGTGGGGGTTTCGCACTCTTGAGTCCACGACTTTATATTTCCTTTGGTAATACACTCGCTGTCGCTATTGAAAAGGAAGTACGTCAACAGCTTTTAATCGACGAATCTGTACTAGTTGATGTTTTCCTAAGTAATTATCGCAAGGCACCGGAATATTACTTCCCTCTACCTGCTGAAGATATCGTGACTACTTATATGCACCTACTTGATGTGATAGGGTTTTCTCCACATCAAATGATTCTCGCCGGTGACAGTGCAGGTGGTGGTTTGGTCATGTCAACTCTACTAAGAGTGCGTGAGATGAATAGAGCGCTTTTGCCTCTGGCTGCCTTACTTATCTGCCCTGCTGTTGATCTTTCAGAAATTGATCCAGATATTGACAAAGAGGCTTTGTCAGCTCATTGCTTTTTATCTCCAGAAATAATTACAGCTGGACGTTTGGCTTATCACGTGACAGCTTCAGACCCAACAACTTGGGCTGACGCTTCGTCTGTGCATTGCGATTTGCGAGGACTTCCACCCGTTTTAATTCAAGCTGCAAGCTTTGACTACATCTATCAGCATTCAATTCGACTAGCACAGAAGGCAGTGTTGGATGGAGTGACAAACTGGGAAATCGATATCCACAAAGAGATGCCACATGTATTTAGCGTCGTACCATCCTACGTGCTACCATACGCACAGATTGGTGTGCTGAGACTAGCAAAATTTGCAGCTAAACACATCATCAAGTGTCAGGGTACTTTAAGCCAGGAAGAAATTGAGGCAACAGCTTGACAGATCGAAATGCATTATATGAAATGAATGATATTTTTTCCGAGAAAACATCTCATGTGATTGATTAGGATATAGAATCATTTTGATCATTATGTAGTCCAGACTTCCTCAATGAGCTAGCTACGCATCTTGCACGTAAGAATACTTGACATTCAGAGTTCATGCTATATTGTAGAATTATGCCACCATTAATATAGTAAAACCTATATAATGCATTTCGTGAATTCACATCAAATACTTATCATAGCTTATCGTGGTACTAGACGATGGAACTTTTGAGTTCGAGGAATCTCCATTCTCATTTGATTTCAATTATTATGGAAGATAATTCAAAATTTATTGCTGATCAATACATCACTCAGTCAATCATCCATCAATCAAGTCAATAATTAAAGAGAACGTCCTTCAGCAACAAATAGCAATTGGAAATATGGTGGAACTGTTTTGTGCGTTGGTTGGAGAGGCAAGAAATGTATTCTGCGTAACGATCGATGCTAGCAAGTCGGTGGGACATTTGAAGGCAGCTATTAAGACGAAGAACAAATTGAAGTCAATTGATGCGAGCAGATTAAAGTTATTCCTCGCCAAGAAAGGCGAAGCGTGGCTGACCCAAAAGCAGGTGGACGAAGGAATTTATGGCACGAGTGATTTTAAGCGATTGAAAGTTGTGGCAGCCCCACTTTATTTGGTTGGCTTGTCGGAGAAAGATGTTACGTTTGAAGTTACGATGGGGGATGTCGAGACGAAGAGTACCCCTGTTCACGTGTTGGTGGTTGTTCCGACCAAAAAGGTAGATACAGTGGCTGCAAACCGAAGAGCCGCATCATCAATGATAATTTTAGCAGCTGAACCGACGAAAATCTTCGTCAAAGTTTATGAATTTACACGCGAAGAGGAAGATTGGCAAGAGCTGACTATCAACGTCGTGGACGAATTATCCAGGACAAATGCCAGGATTATTGTGCGCACATTTTGGACAAAGTCGACGAGTTCTATGACGGGAACGAGCGCCCACTCCCGTTCATCTGCGTGGAAGGGTCATCAGGCATGGGAAAATCGCAACTAGCATTTGCATTGGGTGGCCGACGACCTTATTATTACTGGCCAGCCATTTCAATTAGAATGTGTTTTCAAACTATCTATCGCAATTTCATCTCGATATCGAACGCGTTCGTTATGGTGTTTGAAAGCGACGCTCCAGAGAAAAAATGTACGGAGCGTGTGTTGAACTGCCAATCAAGCATCTATCGGAATGATCTGCTGTGGACCTATGGCTTCATTTGCGCATTACTCAAGCATTGCAGCTCTGCGGAGCACCAAATTGCTCGACAAATGATTCGGTTTGAGGATGCGACGATACTCGACGTGAAGCCATGCGACCTGAAAACTGTTCTCGCTCTGATTAACAAAATAAAGGCAGAGAAGAACGTCTTGCCGTTCTTCGTTCTGGATGAAATGATTCCCACCGAAACTAAAGGGATAAATACGACTGCCTTCCAGCGCATTGTGTTTCGTGCATGCGGTCTTGTAGTCATCGTCATGGGAACAGACTCCAAGGTCACGAACTTATTGGACCAAGTAAAGGGCAGCGACGGGGTGCGGTACAAATGGATGGTGCTTGTTCCCGTATTTCCCAGCTATCAAATAGTGCTTGATAACTCGGAAGACCAACAAACGTGGCTGACGCTTGTGGCGAAATATCCTGTTGTTCAAGACATTGTGACACATTCTCGTGGACGATTCTCAAGGTATTTCATGGAACGAGTAGTGAAATACGTGGTTGAAACAAGCGAGGTCGAGCTTTGCCGTTTGTTAGACGATGTCTGTGCATATGTCAGTCTATAATCACACGAAGGAAAAAGGTTTTTGCATTCGAAAAATGGACAATATGCGCAGCTAATGGCGATATCGCATTCAAACGCCGTCGTTTGTGGAGAAAACGAAGAAGAGCCACCTATAAAGAAGACTCGACTGGAAGTGGAAGCAATCGGAATGCATTCGCATTTTGCGAATCTTATTGACGACGAAGTAAAGGATGTATTTTCATGGAATGGGGAATTGACGACGAATGCCGGGCTATGGGAACCCAAATGCTGTTTTCCGCCAGTCAACAAAGACGTGCTGTTGTATTTGGCGATTTTGGGTGGGAAAATCTTTCCAAGCTACTTTGATCTTGGCGAGAAGCATTTCTCAACTAAGTGCATATTTGCAACGACAGAAGTGTTTTCTGTGCACGAGAACTCCAACG
>NW_020187213.1:225052-225589 GCF_900000015.1 Plasmopara halstedii
TCTCGGTGAGACTAGGGTGAACACGCACTCCGCGTCGTCCAGTTACAACCTCACTTTCCGCTCCTTTGGTGCTCCGATGTTATCTACAACTTCCGAAAAAGAACTGCAGACCCCGCAGTCTTCGTCCAGTGGATAATGTGCCACTCCAGGCGCATCTGAAGGGCCGTGCCAAAGATGCCTCGGACTCTGTCCGACCACGCCATCAATGGCATCAGCGACTGCTCCGCAACGAGAGCAGTGCTCGGTGTTTACGTGCCATCTCACGCGCATATGAAGGGCCGCTTCCACGATTCCTCGGACTCTATGTCAAGCATGACATGCAGCAACAGCTTCGATACTAGAGCAGCGCTCAGTGGTTTACGTGTCACTTCACGTGCATCGAAACTACAAGGAAACGGTCAAGCGGGTGAGTCAGTGCAACCAGGACACCGCGTTCGAATTCCAAGTGGCCTACTTCGAGAAGTCCACCAAGTACTTCTTCCGTCCGCTGGACACGAGGCTGCGACGAGTCTCGATCGAGGAAGTCGTGACACCGAG
>NW_020187213.1:225599-225801 GCF_900000015.1 Plasmopara halstedii
GAACGTGGGGTGTCGAATGGGCAGACTTGCTCTCATGTGCCATCCCTGCGTCGTGCTTCGCACAGAAGAAGACGTCAATGGCGTTGAACTGCTCTTTGGGCAGGGGGCATTGGCGTGCTACGCAAGATTTGGTTCCCGGAAACAAGGTCGATCTCATGACGCACACCTCGGTCCGGAGGTAGGACCGAAGGCGGGTCTTTGG
>NW_020187213.1:225811-225996 GCF_900000015.1 Plasmopara halstedii
TCAGCACCTTCTAGAAAATGCCGCTCGGAGTGCTCACCGCTGTTAGCGGAATCTCACTCGCTCTCATGAGCAATTAGTAATACCCATCTACCAAATCGAGTGCACTGTACTTCGTACACCCCACCACGTTGTTCTGAAGAACATCCTTTCCAGGAATCGGCGTCTGTGCCGGAATGGTGGCAGCG
>NW_020187213.1:226636-226790 GCF_900000015.1 Plasmopara halstedii
CGCCGCTAAGGCTAAAGTAGGCATGGTGCGAGAGTCGAAGTCCGCACTCGACGCCAACGTTCTGCGTTCGGAAACCGAGCGGGAAGTGGCGTTTGTTTCATGCTTACAACAAGCTGAACAGCGCAACGGTGCCGGTCCAGACACCAATCCCACG
>NW_020187213.1:226800-226917 GCF_900000015.1 Plasmopara halstedii
TGCCGTTTGTAATCTATACAGATCATGCGTCACTACGCACTGTGACTCACTCTCGCAGAGGATGGCTATCCTTCTTTGCGGAATATAACTTCGAGGTGAAGTATAAGCCGGGAAAGC
>NW_020187213.1:226927-227024 GCF_900000015.1 Plasmopara halstedii
CGATGAGAGCGAGTGATATCCGCTTACAGCGGGCAGAGCAGCACTCCGAGCGGCATGCTCTGGGAGTGGCTGGTGATGACCCAAGGGCTGTCAAATG
>NW_020187213.1:227034-227293 GCF_900000015.1 Plasmopara halstedii
ACTCGCACTCCTTCCACTCTGCCTGGACGACTGGTTTCTTCGCTATTACTATCATGGTCCAAGTCAAATAGGATCGAACGAAGTGTTCCCACAGCCGTGATGCAAGCTCACACTCGAAGAACAAATGCCGTTCCGTCTCGACAGCATTACACCCGTTGCGGACGCAATATGTGATGCGTGGGTTCGACTGTTGCAGGAACCAAACCGTGAGCGTACCGGGAGAAGCCGAAACGCCAAACGGAACTGCAAGTCTTCAAAT
>NW_020187213.1:233139-233258 GCF_900000015.1 Plasmopara halstedii
CGAGGAGATCAACTTCTGGATGAAGCTGTCCTGGAAGACACCAAGAGAGTGCTGAATGCATGAAGTGGATCTTCGAGCCTAAATTATTCCCCGGCTCCCTACTATTCTTTGGTAAAGGA
>NW_020187213.1:233268-233380 GCF_900000015.1 Plasmopara halstedii
CAGACTTTGCCATCGGCTGTGCACTGCTGCAAGCAGATGCCGAGGGGCAAGATCGGGTGCTTGCGTTCGTATCTAGCCAGCTCAAGGCTGCTGAGAAGAACTACCCAGTCCA
>NW_020187213.1:233505-233610 GCF_900000015.1 Plasmopara halstedii
ATCACGTCGATAGCAGTTGAGATATCATGTCCCATACGTTTGTAATACTTTCAGACGTGCTACAGCGTTCCTGATTAAACCAGTCGCATCTGTTTGACACGACTG
>NW_020187213.1:233620-234537 GCF_900000015.1 Plasmopara halstedii
TCTTAATGTCGGACGTTACCTCCATGTATCCACGGCCCTATAGTTCGCGGTTTAGGAATGCTGTACCTGCATCTCAAAAGCTTCTGCGATTGATACCGCCGAGAGACCGCGAATGGAGCTTATATTCACCACAAGGTACGTCTCCGAGAGATCTACACCGTACTTACACCGTACTTTTTTAAACCCCTTAGCCACCAACCGTGCCGTCAGCGTATAATCCAACCACTCTCGTTAGACTTCTTGGCTAAAACCCCAACGAAACTCAATCGAATGAGCTGTTGTGGCATACAAGCGATCAAGCACCATTCTTTTCGTTTTATAGCAGCTCAGCCGTCATTGCTTACCGCCACGTCATTGCCTCATTACTTGTGACTGCTCTGGCGTACGGGAGTGTCAGGAGCGCCGTCGATCCATACCACGTATGCTAATACTGCGCCAGCAAGTAATCCATCTTCATCGTTTCTTTCACGCTTAGGGGATGGTGAACCGTTGATCTCGTCTGACCTTTGTTCATCATCCATTCCCAAGTCATCTAGAAAAAATTTGTCTCCCGAAAACGCCTTGGTTGTTCTGTCCGCAGACGGAATGCCAAACGATCACCTTAAATGGTCGAAATACACGCTATTCTGCCAGTTCGGCGTCTCATCTTTCAGTGCCAGAGGCTGTTGCACACTTGTATCCAGCTTCAACTCGACTTCATCCATCATATAATCGTGGATGAATCCTCAACGATCTCAATGGATTCGATCGACTACGGACGATCTTCAACCAGAATCGGGGCTAAGTGATCGTGCTACCTGGCATTAGACGCTTCCATGTCGTAGACACGGTATGCCTGTGTTTTCTGATTATACAAGAAACACACACTTATACCTGTCGGGATCAAGCTTCGTCCTTGTTGCGTTGTCGACGTGAGC
>NW_020187213.1:234547-234793 GCF_900000015.1 Plasmopara halstedii
ATTTGATTTGGGACGCGGCTTCTAGCCATTTCTCAGATCAAGTCAAAGAGAAAGATGCTGACCTGAATATCACTTTGGGAGGTATTCCTTTAGGGTGTACTAGTCTGATTCAAGTATGCGATCTGATTGCCAACAAACTGATCAAGCAGGCATCCAAGACGCGCTACGTCTCGTGGAAGATTGCCTCCGATCCTGGTCCAGGAGGCAAATACAAGGTCGATCGAAAGGACGTCATTTCTTGGCTCG
>NW_020187213.1:235565-235739 GCF_900000015.1 Plasmopara halstedii
TAGTTGTACACCCTCGTCAACGATATGACGGGGGAGGAAGATGACTGCAGGCATAGCCTCGAGGCGACGTCAGCCTTGAGGCTATGCCTGCAGTAGATGCTCTTCTTGAGCTGGACAGATGTTCCTTGAAGAGTTCGACAGTGCCTTGAAGGCAGGCGATTTGGCCGAAGTGGT
>NW_020187213.1:236268-236550 GCF_900000015.1 Plasmopara halstedii
TTTTGGATGCCTGTGCCTTGATCTGTAGCATCATGCGATCTGCTGGTGTGACCCGTTTAGTCAATGCCGACGAAATGTTTCTTCAGTTCTACCCGAAAGAAACCCGTTTGATTGCTCCAACGAATGTACGACGAGTCGGCTCCAACCGAGCCAAGGATGCCAAGAAACGGTGCACTGTGATGGTAGCATGCGAGATGTTCCAATCCCAAATCCTTGCCCCTATAATTATCATGACTGGCCAGCCTGACGGGACGCTTTCAAGACGATTCTCTTCTTGGGATG
>NW_020187213.1:236560-242146 GCF_900000015.1 Plasmopara halstedii
GTCGGATACTCCTTTCCCAGGATGGGAAGAAGAAGAGGGCTAGGTGCCCCAGCGGCGCGACGTGAGCCCTGCTCGAATCTTGCGGATGCCGTGTCCGATCCTCGAAGTCTCGGCTTTCGGGGAAGTGGTTTCATTACCAATGACCTTCTCGAGGTACAGAGGCAGCAACTGGATGCTGTCCGAGGGCAGCTCTCATGTGTGTGTGTCCGCGGTCGGTTTTTGACCCTCGTGTGAAATACGGCTTCTGCTCGGCGGGTCCCGCTACAAAAGCAAAGGACGCGATTCATTTATCGTTGGACGTCTATGTGATTGGTATCCGGCCACTACACAAGCTGAGCTTGACCAACGAAAAGCTCTCTGAGCTCGCTTCTTGATTCCTAAGGAGATCCCGGTAAATCCGTACCACACTCTACTTCGTGCTCAAAACGGAGGCGCTCCTGTACCCGCGATGCGGACGAATCTTGTGGTGCTCGCCCCTGGCGAAACCTCTGCAGACGATGAAGAGCTCTTTGAGCGATGGATGCAGCGGCGCTGGAAACTTTCCTCGCTGTACAGGTTATATTTGAGACGCAAGGAGGCGGACGCGCGCGTGGAACGCCATCGTCGGTTTGAGTCTGCAAACACAAGGCGTATCGTTGACTTCCTTCGTATTGTCGCCCTGCGACGGCCCGCGCGATCTCTGTGGTCTCTCACACGGGTAAGTTTGCGACTGTAGCAGCTCATGGCCCTTCGGCTCCCCTGGCTATTGCCGAGGAGCGCGGAGCATGCGACGACGCGGAACGTCATGATCCCTTTCATCATAAGCGTCGACGATGTCTGAGCAGTCTTGCCGAAGTAGCACCTCAAAATTCCTCGAGTTCTCATAGTCGGGGTATCCCCTTTACTTCACAAGATACTATGTTTGACTGGCGACCACAAGTCGTTCCACGTGGTAGTGGGCACCACCATTCCTGTCGAGAAGAGTCGGCGGCGGATGATGACGTTGGGTCGATCGCCGTCCAGTGACTCGCGATGCTCTTTCGGCTCTTGAGGACGAGATTCGTCGCAACCAAGAATCCGCTGAGCATCAAGCTGAGGTCGAATACCTCTGCGCGGAAGATCTAGAGAGTTGGCGCACGTTGTGCGCCGGCTGCCTCACGATGAGGACTATCGCGCTTTGTCGGAGCGGCTTCTAGCCGGTGAGCAGACTAATGTGTCGCTTAA
Organism: Plasmopara halstedii; assembly: GCF_900000015.1. Lineage (NCBI taxonomy): Eukaryota > Oomycota > Peronosporomycetes > Peronosporales > Peronosporaceae > Plasmopara > Plasmopara halstedii. The sequence goes on from NW_020187213.1 coordinate 237,764, forward strand.
TACGAAGGTGGGGCGCCTTTCGCCGTCGGAGATGGAGATCGTTGCACTCTGTGCCCAGAACCAGTTGCTGGTTCAGCTTCTGGGCGGTCAAGTGCCCGTGGGCGCCGCTTCGATGCCAACGCTTCCGCGTTCACTTGCGCCGGATCCCAGTACGGCTTGATCAAGCCCACATGAAACACCATCTGGGTGCGGCTCCATTTCGAAAGATTCAGTGTATACGCAAGGCCTCGCTTGGCCACAATCTTAAAAGGTCCGATAAATTGTGGACGGAGATTGATCTTACAGACAGAAATAATTGCATGGGTAGGGAGGTTTTATCATCAATAAAACCAGGTCTCCGACCTGAAAGTTCACAAAATTTCTTCTTCTGCTTCCATCTGCATATTCTTTATGCAGGTCTTGGCTTTCAGCCATCGCATCGCAAACGTGTCGTAAGACACTCAGTCATGTAGACAGGAAGTCATCAACTTCCTTACGAACAGTGAGATGATTGACATCAGCTAACCGCTCTGCCATTCTTCACCCACCAAGTCCTGAGCTATGAGATGGCGGTGTCATCGAACGCGACGATTAACATGCCCGTTCACGCTGAACGGCATCTCAGCGCAGACGCAACTAAGGACGTCCTCGATGACGCGATTCATGCGCTCACTTTGGCCATCATTCTGCGAATGGTCCGCTATTGACAAAGTCAGCTTAGTGCCTTGCACCCTGAAGAGCGCAGACCGGAACTTCCTAGTGAAGCGTTGGTTTCTATCAGAGACAATTGACTCTGACAGTCTATGCTATCGAAAGACACGACCAACAAACAGCGTCGCTGTACCCACACCGTCGATGGTATTCGGTACAACCGCGAGATGAGCCAACTTGCTCAAATGGTTCGCAAAGATCACCACACCCGTGTTGCCCATCAAGTCCTCCGGCAGGCCAATACAAAGTCCATACTCATAGACTGCCAGCTCCCGGAGGGTTCCGAAAAACTGGCCTGTGGTACAGCCGCGTTCGGAGAGATTTCACCCTTTCACACGTCTCACACGTGCGCACATAGGTGCTCGTTCATTTTTACAGCTTGAACCACCGGTAGTGGCAGATCACAGAGCTGTAAGTCTTGTCACGACCAAGAGGACCACTGAGTGGGGTGTCGTGGACCTCAAAGAGGATGCGGTTCTTCAAATCATCATCGTAAGAGACCACAATTCGTGAGTGACAATGCATCAGCCAAAGCATTCTGATTTCTGGCTTATACTTTACATCGCACTTATAATTCGCCAAGAAGGAGAGCCACGTGATCATTCTCTGCCAGAGATGAGGCGACTGAGTCGCAGTGCGTAGTGACGCATGATCTGTGTAGATCACGAACGGCTTGGAGCCGAGCAGACGAACACTAAACGTTACAGGTTCATTCCTTATCGCAAGTAATCCCTTGTCGTGACTGGAATAGTTCTTCTCTGTAACCTTGGGCTGACGAGATTCGAACGCGATCATCCGATCTCGTCCTCCAAAGCGTCACAGATGACACTGAAAGAAAGATCAGTGTCTGGCAACACCGGTATTGGTGCATGATGAAGGCTGTCATTGACCCCGTCAAGAGCCTTCCGATACTCAGTGTCCCAACACTATTGCACATTTTTCTAAGGGAGATTCGTTAGTGGCCGTGCCATATCCGCATAATTTGCGCTATACTTGTGCAAGTAGTTGGCGTGGCCAAGCCACTTGCGCATGTCCCTTTGGTGCTTTGGAACCGGACTGTCAACAGTGGTCTTGACCTTAGCGGGGTCTGCTCGAAGGCCACACTCCCCAATGAAGTACCTCAAAAGGGAATTTCTCAAGCGTCAAAGATGCACTTGTCTGCATTAGCATACTGCTTATTCGTGCGTATGCACTCGAGCACCGCTCTCAAATGAACGCTGTAGTTATATTCATGTTTTCTCCTGTGCCTCGCACGACTGTGGACGAAGATGGCATTGTAGTAACTTTGTGTATACGCCCGGTAAGGCCCGGACAACTGCGTCACAAGACAATCAAATGTAGCTGATGCATTTGACAGCCCCAGGAGCATCACCAGCAACCCCAGAGCATCTCGATTGGAGTACTCACCGCTGTCCACGGAATATCACTCGCTGTCCTGAGCAATTGGTAATACTCTTTGACCAAGTCAAGTGCGCTGTAATTTGCACAGCCAGCCGTTTTGCTCTGGAGAACATCCTTCCTAGGATGGGCGTCTGTGCCGGAAGGGTGGCAGCGTTTAGCTTGTTGTAAGCGTAAACGACACGCCACTTGCCATTCGGTTTCCGGACACAAAATGGAGAGACTTGCTCTAACGCACCATTCCTGCTTCGTGCTTCGCAGGGAAAAAGGCGTCAATGACGTCTAGGGAAGGGGCCATAGGGGTGTAACGCAGTATCTGGCTCCGGGAATTAGGTCGACCACATGACACACACCTCGGTCCGAAAGTATGACCGACGGCGTTGCTTTTGAGAAGACGTCTTGAAACTCCTTCACCAAAGGATAGTACGGATCCGAAGGATCCTCTAAGATCGAAGACCCACCTCGTGCGTTCAGCACCCTCTTAGTGCCCTCCAGAACAGGTTTTGTCCAGAAGCGACGACATGTTAATCTCCTCGTTTGGTCTTTTAATTACCACCTCGGCTCAATTGCCTGCCTTCAAGGCACCGCCAAACGCTTCGAAGAACATCTCGTCCAGCTCAAGAAGAGCATTCTCAGCCGGAATAGCGACGAGGGTGATATCAATGTCTTTCTCTCTTCGTCATACCGTTGACAAGGGTTTATTGCGGTGCACTATCGTCTACGGTAGACACACCCTGGGTCAGCGTCGACGCCCTGCGTCTTGCAAATATCATACGGCTTCGCCTCTCTATAGAGGTTTTTTTCTCATCGAGACCGGTATGAACACACACTTGGCGTCGTCCAGTGTCCCCACTTCCTGCTCCATCAATGCCTTGATATTATTAGCAACATCCGACGAAGAGCTACTATTTCCGTAGTTTTCGTCTAGTGGATAACGTGCCACTCCACGTGCACCACTGTGACCTCGCCCTCAATGCCTCGGCCCTTGGTTGACCATGCCACTCTTGGCATGTAACAACTGATGTGTCTACTTGAGTAGTGCTCAGTGGCTAACGTCTTTATTCCCGTTCAGCCCGCGATCCATGCTCGAGACTTTTGTCCAATACACCTTCGGTGTTTGAAGATCCGGATATTCCATTATTATGTACACTGACCGGTACAGTCCAGTGCCAGCACCAATAGCGCTCTACTTCCTAGCAGAGGTGGGCTTATAACTCGCCAAAGCTCCACCATGAGACGTGCGCGTTTCGCCCAAGGTCTTTGACCTCCAATCAATTCGTGGCTCATGGTGTTTTAACCATGCCATACCAAGGTTTAGGTTATACCTTGCATCTAGGTCTCAGACTAAACAGCGTTTCATGCTATCAAACTCAAGAAACTTGACACCGAGGTCCACAGGAACCCTCAGTACAGTGACACAAGTCCCCGTCGCTAAGTGAAAAATGACGGTGTCACTCAGCCGCGCTTTCAGCGCCTCAGCAAGCAGACAACTCCCTTCAATCATGAAACATCGAGCATAGTTGCCTGACACCCCGAAATCGATCAGGATCTTCTGTGGCTTCTCAAACCCTTCACGGTCACTTTTACGACCAGGAAGCCCGGCTTGCATACATTCAAGAGCACGTGTGGGTCGACGTCGTCGACAGGATCAAACCCAGCGAGCACTTCGGGTCTGGGCCCAGTTGCCCACTAGCTCTATGAGACACAACAGAACTCAGTTCTTCCCTAGTAGTACGCCCCACTCCTACTGTGTTTTCTCGTTTCCCCACGACAAAGCAGAAGACTGGCAAGAGGCGGAACGTGGGTTCGTCAAACCTTAACGCGCCTTTCGCGGGGGACAACCACTCTGAAGGTGACGGGTGTCTCCACAAATAAAATACCATCGGGTGTTTAAACACTGCTCGGCAGATCGGAGTTCTCCCGCCTTTTTCTCAGCATTGCTGAGTTCCATTGGCTCGGGCCCGCTCGACGAGCTCTGAGGGTGTGCATTACAGCCAAGTCGTGCCGCTTACAAGTTATTTGCGGCATTCAATGCTTCATCCACCGCTTCTCTAAAAGAGGATGGGTACAAGCGAAAACTTCCATTCTGGCCACGCCAATTCGGATGCCCTTCATAAAGACGGTCAGTGTGACGCCTCTGGGAGTGGATTGGCTGCCATATCGGCAATGTGAGTACGCAACCCTTGCACAAAGTCCACCATCTCTTTCTTGCTCTGTCGGGTGGCAAAGGAACGCGGTCGCACACGCCCTCGCCGCCTATCCAGGCGGCGAGGGCACTCCCAAAAGTTACAGCTT
>NW_020187213.1:242156-245943 GCF_900000015.1 Plasmopara halstedii
CCCAACAGTGTCCTCAAAGCGGTACAAAGAAAACGCTGATGACCGACTTATACTACAGCTCATGTGTGCTTTTGTTTTGCATAATCACGTCGTAATAAGTCGTTTATGTGAGGAGCACAACTTCGAGAGGCAAAGGTTTAATGTCACTTAGCTATTGTCGACAGTGATATCCGCTTTTTTAAATCGCAAAACAACAATTGCATAATTAATGACGTAACCTCGATTAGTAGTCTAAAGTGTTAATCTATAAGATTTATCATCTCATATCGTTGATTCCTGTATCAAGACAAGTGCTGCTTTGCTAAAAAGGATAAAAAGTAATTCAATGATTCACTCATAAACATTCAAGATATAAATATATTCGATTTGGACAAAAACATGAATTCGATATGATGAAGACTGGAAATAAGGTCGAAATTTGTTTTGAGTTTTAGCTTCATTTTTTTAATGCAGTCTGGCGCATGACGATGACGGAGGCACCGCTTATGATAATGGCGGCTCCAATCATACTGTAAAAGTTAATGGACTCGCCGAGAACCAAAGCATCAAGACACATGACAAAAACCACGTCAAAATAGCGCATGACCGATGCGATTCCCGCGTTAACAGTTTGGAAGCCTTTGGTGAGAAACCACTGCCCCATTAGCGAGAAGAAGGCGCAACAAACGATGGAGACAAGGAATCGTGGGTCTGTTGGCAGCTCGAATTTCTGCAATTTACAACAGTTGAAAGTGTTAGTTCCGCTAGTATTTTGAAACCAATTGTGAGCCTATTAATTCTTACCACTCCGAGAGCCCAGACTATAAAGGTAGAATAAAAAGCCCCAAACATGAGAAAGTAGTGAATCACAAGCACACTATCCAGATTTTTCATCTTCCGCATAGAAATGTATATAATGGCTTGTGAAATGGATGAACCCACAGCACAAAGGATTGCTAACATCGGTGGGCTACTTTCTAGATCTTGCGATGGGAACAAAATTGCTGGCCTCGTCACGAAAAGCACACCGACAAAAGAGGTGATTCCACCAAAAAAATCGACATAATCGATGGCTTCTCCAAGTACGATAGCCGCCTAGATCCATACATATAACAAACAGGCAACCGTTAAACTATCATATACAATACCTCACAGCCGAACGCACCAAAAAAAACGTAAAAATTGGTGATGTAAATATGATAACGATAGCGTCAGTTAGCGGCATATTTGACATAGCATAAAATGCCATTGTAGTGCCCAATGATCCCATCAAGCAGCGGAAGAACAGCAGAAAGCGGTCTTGCTGCCTAACAAACATATCGGTCTTGTTGTAATGAACCCACAACTGTGGAAAAGAGATCAATAATTGTAGGCAAGTGAGAGAAATAGAGCTGACGTACGCAGCTCATCGCTAAACCGATTACCATACGCCAAAATACGAGAATGTTAGACTTGGCGTAATGACTTGCATATTTTACGCACACCGATACGATGCTAAAGAGGAAGGCGGCAATGATAATGTATCCCAGCCCTCCAATCTTTTCCAGACACCAGGACGTACAGGATCTCGATGGAAGAACAACAACAATCATCTCTTCTTCAACAACCTTGGGCATTTCCTCAGTCAGTGTATTGGGTTTTAGTAATGGTATATCATCACGACCAGCTTCGTCATTCGATTCTGAATTCCCAGAAGATTTCTTGATGATATCTGTGTCGATTTTTTTCGCTTTAGGCGGAAGTGGGGTCACGATCGCTTGATCACGTGCGCTCTTGTGAGAGAACATTCGCTCTAGGATTAATTGATATTTTATTGCTCCGACAAGGAAGTTGTTAGAAAACAACTGCTTTGAACGTAAAACTTGACATGTTCTTTATTCAAGCACGTTTCAGATAAGATCAAAGAAAAGCAATCACTGAAATAGCCAAACGGTGTTCTCTAGATATAAACTTAAAAGTAAAACGTGTATACAACGATATTGTTTTCCGCCGTTGCAGGTAACGATCAAATTTATAGTTACATTAGAATTTTCGTACAAAAGTATTGAATGTTAGTTATAAGCTATAACAGTTTATTGATAAAAAAAAGAGCAAAAGACGACTGGGAAATAATAAAAGAATTTCTTGAATTCTATTAAGTTTTGTCGTTTAAATGACCTGGAAGTTCATTACTGTTCACGGGCTCGGCGCAAGACAATCATTGAGACTCCAGCCATAATTATACCGGCTCCAAGAAGACTTAAGAGACTCACCATCTCACCTAAGACTAAGACATCCATCGCTACAACAAATACAACGTCAAAGTAGCGCATGACAGATGCAATTCCTGCTTGCTCTAACTGAAATCCTTTGGTAATGAAAATCTGACCGATGAATGAAAAGAAGCCGCTGCCAAACAATGCAAATAAAAAAATTGGTTCCAGCAAAATCGTCATGCTCTGTTAGACATCAAATATCAAGATTCAAATCAATAAACACTTCACGGATGAACAAGACGCACCACTTTCATGACCAAAAGTGTTACGATTGAGGTACATGTTCCAACGACAAAGAAGTAGTGAATCGAAACTAGACAATCAACTTTACTAAGTTGACGAAGTAAGATATAGACCACCGCGGATGTCAGCGAGGCGCCAATAGCACAATAGGTAGCCAATGGTGGTGCCTGCTTGGTAATAGTATCAGAGGCAAACAAAAATGCAGGCCTCGTCACGAACATCACACCAATAAAAGATGTGATCCCGGCTAAAAGATCGACTTGATTAATCTTTTCTTTCAGAAAAGCAGCACCCTATAAAATTCGGTCTCAGTTAGCACTTACTCAAGCGATGAATACCTTCAAAATGACTAAACACTCACTAGAAAGAAGGTAGAGATCGGGCTGGTCGAGACAATCACAATTGCATCCGTCAGCACCATTTTCGACATTGCATAAAATTGAAGGTTGACGCCAACTGTTCCCACGACGCATCGAAGAAGCAACAGACCGCGATATTTTGATTCCACTACCAACTTTCGCTTCTTGTAGCGAGCCCAAATCTGTGTCATCACCAAAATTCTCATGATTAGTCGACAAAAAAACTACAAGGAAGCTAAACTCACGTAATTAAGAACAAGCGCAATGACCATTCTCCAGAAGACTGTTTCGTGTGATGTCACACGATGACTCGCGTACTTGATGCAGATTGATGCAAAACTGAAATTTAATCCAGCAAAAACAATGAACCCCAGTCCTTTTGCTCGTGTCATACGCAGCAAATTCAATCTCTTAATTATACTTGAAGCTCTATCAATTTCACTTTTGTGAACGTTTTCGGGTTCTGAGGCTTGCAGCAGAGGCTGTTCTTCGTTTTCAGCATCACCGGAAACTTTGGTTTTCGATTCTGGAGCTCGACGTGGAGCATCGGGTGGAAGTGGTTGCACCACACCAGATCGATGACTACTTGGAGCCATGTTGTAAAATGATAAACGTGATCCTGGATTCGGATAGCAAACCTTCTCGCTGATTGACTTGTGAGCTTTGAATATAACACCAAAAGTTCAAAACTAGAATACAATGCATCGCTAGTCTTCACACTATTTATAAATTCTTTGACTGGTTGAGGTGACAACGCTCGAAATATCTGATGGCGTTTTTATCGCTTCTCTGTACAAATTCGTTTACGCATAATATTGAAGCGATGACAATAGCTAAACAATTGCTTTCTAAAATACAGTTTTCAATGGTATCAGTTATTAGAGTAGATCTTGTCCCTACGGCTCTTCGAGCTGGATCTTTTCACCTTTGCCGAAACAAAAAAAAAAAAAA
>NW_020187213.1:250647-251777 GCF_900000015.1 Plasmopara halstedii
TTCGTCGAGCGGGCCTATGCCCATGGATGTCAGCTATGCTGAGGACGAGGAAGCAGAGCTCCGAGCTGCCGAGCTACCGTTCAGCACGCAATCATACGACGGTGTGTTGTCTGTGGTGACACCCGTCACCTGCGAAACGATTGTCCCCTGCGCAAGGCGCGTCAAGGTTCTTCGAACCATCGCCCAACGCCTACCAGTCTGATTCGTCGCGGAGAGACTACATCACCCAGTAGGCGCGGGGTGACCTACTGGGGAAGAACTGAGTTCTGTTGAGACTCAGGGAGGCATAGGTCAACAGACGACCGTAAAGGGCTTCGAGAAGCCATGGAAGATCCTCATCGATTCCGGGGCGTCGGGCAATTATGCTCGACACTCCACGATCGAAGGAAGCCAGCTGAATGCTGAGGCGCTGAAAGCGCGGTTAAGTGGCATTCTCACTGTTCGCCTAGCGACGATGACGCGTGTCGCGGTCCCGAAGGTCCGTGTGGATCTCGGAGTCAAGTTCCTTGACTTTGCTAGCGTGGAACGCTGTCTAGTCTTAGACTTGGATGCAAGGTATGACGTCATCCTTGGAATGGCATGGTTGGAACACCATGAGCCATGAATTGATTGGAGGTCGAAGTCCTTGGGTGTCCACTACGCGCACGGCTCCCGGTGGAGCTTTGGCGAGTCATAAACCCACCTCTGCTAGGAGACAAAAGCGCTATTGGCGAGAGCACTGGATCAAGACGGTTAATGTGCTACACATTGGAATGTCCGAGTTGATAGACATTAACGGTGCATTGGACAGGTGTCCCGAGCGTGGCTCGCGCGCTGATCGTGGAGTAACACATAACCCACTGAGCGATGCTCAAGTTTCGGAGCAGTCGGTGCATGTCATGCGTGACATGGTCGCCCAAGGGCCGATGCATCGAATGCGAGGCCCCCGTGATGCACGTGAAGTGGCACGTAAACCACTGAGCGCTGCTCTAGTATCGAAGTAGTCGCTGCATGTCATGCGTGACATGGTCGGCCAAGGGCCGACGCATCTTGGGCACGGCCCTTCAAATCCGCGTGGAGTGGCACTTTATCCACTGGACGAAGACTGCGGGGTAAGCAGTTCTTCGTCGGATGTTGTAGATAACATCGGA
>NW_020187213.1:251787-251876 GCF_900000015.1 Plasmopara halstedii
TTCAGTGTGATGACAGTTTGCCTTCATTTACCACTGTGAGAGTGCAATACGAGGCTGCTTGTTTAAACGTCAGTCTGCCCTTTACTTGT
>NW_020187213.1:251955-252027 GCF_900000015.1 Plasmopara halstedii
CTCGCGGCAAAGGCTCTGCGTTGAAGGAGGCTACTGAGGTAGCTTCCGAGGCGATTAACACGCCTGGTGATG
>NW_020187213.1:253631-253740 GCF_900000015.1 Plasmopara halstedii
CATTCCGTCGGAAGCAACAAGCTAAAACATCGCTTCATTGGACCCTTCGCCGTCCTGGCCGGGCACGGTGCGTCGTACACCATCGACCTGCCGACGTCCATGAAGACGC
>NW_020187213.1:253819-254035 GCF_900000015.1 Plasmopara halstedii
CTACCCACACAGGAAGCGTGTTTCCCGCCTTCCTCTTCAGTTAAGGTCTGGACGAACACGTGTGGAGCTGTGTTACCCACACAGGACGCGCTAATACCAGCGCTCTCGACAGCTGCAGCTGTCCGTGGAACAAAGTTACCCGCTTGTGGACCAAGTTTCCCACATGGCCGGCGTCCCCTGACGCCGCCACCATCGAAGCTCCCTTGGAGTCGTCTT
>NW_020187213.1:254114-254192 GCF_900000015.1 Plasmopara halstedii
AGGAAGTTCATTACGAAGAGGCGGAGTCGCCTAGGTGCGGACGTTAGCGAGGCATGCCAGGTGACGAAGCGCTTCAAG
>NW_020187213.1:254202-268482 GCF_900000015.1 Plasmopara halstedii
CGACATGCAGAAAGAATATGCAGACAAAAGAAGCAGCAAAAAAGCTAAAAACATTGAGATTGGAGACCTGGTTTCATTAAATACTAAGGACCTCCCTACACATACAGTCTCTGCTGTCTTTAAAACAAAGCTACATCCATAATTTATTGGATCTTCTAAGTTCGTTACCAAACGATGCCTTGTTTATACGCTTAACCTTTCAAGTAGGATGCACACCCACCTGGTGTTTCATGTATGCGTGCTTAAGCCGAACCGGGAACTGGCGCAAGTGAAAGCGGAAGCATTGGCGCTGGGGCGGCACCAAAAAGCACTCGACCACCCTGAAGCTAAACCAGCAACTGGATTTCCAACGGCCCAAGGCGCTTCGTCGCCACACGAAGTGACGTATTTGTCTGCTCGACGGCTGGGAGCTGCTCTGACAGAGCACGATAATCCTCAACGTGAGGCACTCGGTGCACAAAGTGCTCTAGGCTCTCGAGGACTTTGGCACAGCGGCAGGCGACCTCGGATTGATGATCGGCGGAGTGCCAATTTGCCATCCAAAGCTTGAAGAGCATCGCGAGTCACCGGACGGCGATCGATCAAGTCGCCAACGTCCGTCACAGACTCTTTTTGATGAGAATGGTGGCGCCGACTATCACGTGAAACGCCTTGTGGGTCGACGTCGTCGTCAGGGACGAATTCAGTATCTAGTGAAGTGGCGGGGATACCCCAACTCCGAGAACTCGTGGGAATTTGAGGTGCCACTTCGGCAAGACTGCCCAGACGTCGCGAACGCTTATGATCAGAGATCCATGACACTCCGTGTCGTAGTAAGCCCCGCCCTTTTGTACAGTAGCCCAGGAAGCCGAAGGGCCATGAGCTGAATTCAAGCTATGGCCCTGAGCTGCTGTGATCGTAGACACGCTCGTGTGAAAAATCACAGAGCTTGTGGGAGCGTGTGGATGATCCCATGTTTCACAGGGTGACAATACGAAGGGAGTCGACGACGCTCCTTGAAATTGGCAATCATAAATCAAAGATGGCGCTCCACGCGCGAGTCAAGCTTCTTGTGGCTTAACTGTAAGTTGTGCAGCGAGAAAGGTTTCCGGTGCCGCTGCACACATCGCTCAAAGTGATATTCGTCATCTGTAGCATTTTCGCCCGGGGTGAGCCCAACAAGAATTGGCTGTATTGCGGGGTACAGGTGCGCTAACGATCGAGTGATCGCGTCCTTCGCTTCCGTGGCGGGATCCGCCGAGTGGGAGATGTCTTTCCCACGAGGGTCAAGGACCGACTGTGGATGTGCACGCATTAGAGCGGCCCTATGGGCAGCATCCAGTTGCTGCTTTTGTGTCTCGTCGATGTCATTGGTAATGACACCACTCATCCTGATAGTCGAGAGTTCGGAAAAGGACCCGGCGTTCATAAGAATCGAGCAGGGCTCACGTCGCTCCACTGGGGCTCCTCGGACTCTTCTTCTTCACATCCTGGCATAGGAGTATCCAGCTCGCAGTCGTCGTCCCCCAAGACATCGACAAAGTAATCCATGGCCTGTAACAGGCTCGGTGCACGGTCGGAAGTAGACATCGCGTCTGTGTTTTTGGCCGTGCGATCCTATCGCTGGCAATGCGCTACGCGGTACTCGGTTAACGACAGCTTGGGTGGCTTTTCCTTTGAAGCCACGAACATGCTTTCCGAAATTGCACCACGTGAAGGAGACACAAAAGGGCTCTACTTGCGAGCGTTCTCGGAACCAGCGAGGTTGGGTGTCTTCCATGCCCTCAACACAGGGCTAATTAAGCAGAGAATTTGTGAATAAGGTTGTTGTGGTGTCTTAGACACGCGGGATTTGTTCGAGGCGACAATTGAATGCGTTCACAATCTTGATGGTGGAGAGTGTGGCTCACAAAATATTGTGCGATCTCACAATGGTGTGGGTTGCACAAGAGGGTCTGACCACACAATGGTGTGGCTACATTTTAATAAGAAGTCAGTACGTGGTTAGAAAAACCAGTAGTTGTACAACTAATTTGGTTTTATTATATTGATAGGAAAACCTTCAAATTTGGATACAGGCGGCTTTGTCGCAAATAAAACCGAAAAGTACATTTTTCGTTTTTTGAAAGGAAGAGATAATTAGCCTCGGGTTAAGGTTGTGATCACTCTTGGGGTAGGTTGATTGTGATCCACTACACTCGTATTAGTTCTAAGCATAGAATGAATTTAACCGACCTTTGCTTTGCTTCCTCTAAGCGAAAGAGCTACAGCAGCCTCGCTGTAGTTACCGTAAAAGCAATATCTTGAACAAAGTTTCGAGTTTGATATGTTAACTGCAACCTCATTAGATCGAATTGAAAGTGAGAATCGTTTGCTTTGGTCTACTTTTAAAAATTGGGCACTGCTTAGGTCGACTTGTTTGAAAAAGAATATCATCCCCATCTTCGATAGCTTGGGTACATAAATTGATAATATGAGGATTGATGGTTCATCTAGTAGTGTATTCCGATCTGATGGTGGGAGAGTAAGCCCGCGATTACCGAAAAGAATGGGTGTATCTCACGAACTCATCACAAAAAATAGACGTTTTCTCTAGCGAATGCATTGCCTAACTTGCAAATGCTTTTGACTAATATCGTCATGCAATGAAGATTGGAGTTGTTGAAGAAATGAATATAATTTCTTAAGTAATGCTCATAACGATGTGAAGGGGATTCTCCACAGACTACTATAGCAAAATGGTAACTGAAGGAGTTCGAGTCTGAAACCAATGGTAGTTGCCAAAAGTAGTGTGAAGAATATTCAGAGTACACTTTAGTGATCTACCTCAACAAAATCAGTTTACATAAAAACCATGAACAAAGCGGTTTCTGCTATTTTTAAACGATCTGATTAATTCAATTAGATGGATTGACATTTTTATTAGCCTGACGACCGGGTTTGAAGACATAAAGCGATATGTATATAATCATGATGATCCACTATTTAAATGGTCTTGAAGATAGATTCCGGCTATTGAATCGAGCCATCCACGACAATACTAAAATGACTGATATATCATCTCGAACGTCATCCTCTGAGGGTGCTCAATATCGCGATGATACTTTGTAAAATCTCCACCATGACTCAGATGCTGCATTCTTGAAATTTGGTGAAGCTCAGAGGAAACACGATGAGGCGAAAGGAGTAGCTACGAGTAAAATTCAAACAAACATCAAAGCCGATGCGTTGTTAAGACGTCCGGGCTATGATTCAAAGTCGAGAAGCGAAAGCATGCACGAGTCATGTCGACAATGCAAAGGTGTTCAGACGATGATAGTGCAAGCAACGACTACAGTGCGCGAAGAAAGTGTCGAAGTGTTCAAGTTTGATGAAACATCTTGTTGAGAAACTTCAATGACCCTTCCGACAAAGCACTCCAAAGTCTTCCGTCTCGCACAATATCGCGCTTCACTGTTTTGGAGTACACAACCGATTGTTGTACTATGCGGCTGGATACGAGGATACAGCAGGGGTTGCTGCCTCAAATGACGAAGATGTGCGTCATGACAGCCCTTTGGGTGGTCATCTCGGACGTGAGATGACCTTCCTCTGTCTATAACGGGATCGATTGGCCACACATGTATAAGTGGGTGCGCAAATAAGTGGGGTTTTGTGAGATTTGCCAGAGAGTGAAATCATTGGGTTCCACTCAGGCCCCACCTTGGTCGTTAGTACCACCAGCTGACACCTTGACGTCTGGGTGTATGGACATCATATTCGGACTTCCGCGTGACGCACATGGACGCAGTGGCAACCAAACCGATTCAGCAAGATGGTTCATCTTGCGCCTGGCTCGGACAAGATCTTTGCCGAGAAGACAGCTAGGGTCTTTGTAGACGTTGCTTTTCGCCTGTATGGCCTTTCTGTTGAGATCGGGTCCACACGTGTCACCCGTTTTACGTCGAAATTTTGATGTGCACCGTTTGGACTATTGGGCGCCAAATTGTCCATGTCAACGGCAGCATACCCTGGAAAGAATGGTCAAACAGCGCGTGTGAATCGAATCCTGGAAGACGTACTGCGTAGTTGCGTTACGTCGTTCAAGGAGTAGAATGAATTTCTCCCTCTTGCAGAATTTGCGCTGAACAACTCCACGCATGTCTCGACAGGTCATTCGCCACTTTATGTGAACTATGTCATTCATCCTGGATGCCCTACTTCCATAATGGGCGAGGTTTCTACCTGAAGTGGGGGGCTGTGGCTGTAGAGCCACAGTCTGACCTTAATGCTGTCACAGAGGTAAACGCGAATTTTGACTCAATGAGATCTCTAGACGACATGACAAGTCGTGAGAAACATCATGAACCTGTTGAGACTGTGGTTTAATACGGGACTCCAAAGGCGAGCATTGGGCGGAACCATCAGTCAGAACGTCGACTGTAGAGTTCTGCTCTGCAACTAGGTTCGAAAGGCTCTCGCAGCGATCTTCAAGCGTCGAGCAGCGCTGCTACAATGCATCTTCTTGTCCGCGATGATCGATCTTCCACCTCCAGAGTCGCTCAATCGTTTTCACGTTCAGCCTCACCTCCGCTATTAGACTCTCGTGGAAAGCATCGTTGGGTGGTTGAGATAATTGTCGATTATGAGGATCAATTAAATCGTCATCGTGGAAGGCAGCAGCTGAACCATCAACACTTCAACAGAGTTTGGTGGCACGGCTATCCATTGAGCTCGGACACGTGGGAACCTCGTCAGTCCTTAAAGTTTGATGTCCCTACGTGATTCGCAGCTAAGAGAATCGCTTGAAGTGCTGTTAGCGGCAACAGTACGACGACCAAATCTTGGTAGTGCTCGGTCCTAACTGGGAGTCCTGCCAGCGCCGACTTGGGGAAGCAGACGCTTTATTTTCTTTTCGTTCTCAAGGCGAACAAATGGCCGCCAGGAGTCAAGCTTAGCTGTGATGGGCTAAGTCGAATCATCACGGTTGTTGATACGGCACCAACGAAAGAAGCATTTCATATATAACATCTTGCCACCATTTTGGTTAGGAATGGAGGAAACGTCGAATAGTTCTGGAACATATCTTTGGCGTTTGGGCGAAGAATGCTCTTTCATGTTGGCTTTTTTACTTGATCTCTTCATTGTTGATCGGAAAGTGAGCTGCTTGAAAAAGTCTTCAAAAGTATCAAAGTACTTTCGACTTTAAGGAGGGGATGATGTAATAGGCTACTTTTTAGCCATTACAAAAAGGTACATTTAAATACCTTCTGTATGCATTGTAGGGATTAATAATAGAAGATTACAGTATGGTAATTCCAAAAGCATACGTGATTTCTTATAAGACGTCACATACATTTTGTGTGATTCAAAATGCTAGTTTCAACTTGAGGATCTGTACTGGGAACGAGACCGGCGTCTCGCTGTCTTTAGAAGTAGGTGGTGAAAGCCAGTCACTTCAACTGGATACTTTTCACCGAAGTTAAAGCTCAAGCTTTCCGAATGGGTAACGTAAGCCAGTCCCTTCTACTGGATACCTTCCACGAAAATAGAAGTTCAAGCTCTTGAAATTCAAGCTAAGTACGCCCAAGATATTGCTTTGTTGAAGCTGAGGTCCAACCTCAGTACACCCTTGATTATAAATCAGGAACCCAAGTTTTCTAAAAAAATCTCTCTATGAGCTCGTGTGGTATTTTGCATGTAGCTTGGAACCATAACCCGTTTTAAACTCAAATGCAAATTTTCCTGTTAAGGTATTAAGTTGTTCTTTTTCCCTCCACGTTGGGTTTCGCTTCTCGTCGCTCTAGCCCGTGTATTGTATTTAAGGGACTCCTTACGAATAGCACTCCACCTTGGGTTTGCTTAACGCTGGAGCCGACGCATTTACATCGCACCCATCTACTGATTCTACCTCTGCCACCAATACCATTACTAATGGGCTGGGCAGCTAAATGCATTTATGGTTGCAGCCACGTCAAATTGACGCATCTGAGTTAATCAAAAACTCTGTAGCACGTCTGGAAGCGCTAAAGCGCGTGATTTGATATCGCAGCTGCTGACAACGTGACGAACGTCTGAGTGCGCTTACTGTTGCCGCCCCTGGTGCATTCGATGTCTCTGGAGCAAAATGGTAAGACCATTGTTTCGATATCTGACTACAATCTTTCTTGAAACAATATTCAGACCGGATGTAGCACATATTATGTTGAAAAGTATGGTGCGAAATCGTTTCTGTGCCCAGATGCTGCTCAACAACCAAGAACAGTGCTACGGCTGCCTATTTTGAACACCGGTATTCGAATGACACGGCAATCTCTATCTCATTCCAGGCTGCGTAATATCTGCTACTGTGTTGATGAAATATTGGAGCGTCTTCTCTCAAACCATGCAAATGCTGGAGCTGACTTATCTACGTCGTGACCGTTTATTGGTGCTCAATCTGCCATTGCTAGCATGCTGGCTCTATTATAGGTACATGGAATTACATACTCATCATTAAGCTGACTAATTGACACCCGATTTTCGAGGTGCTTCATCGTATTTATGGCTTACCCACAAATTCGACTGCGTTTCCGTGTCAATCAGGGTACTCCAGCTATTGTTATTGGTAGCTTTTAAAGAGTGACGCTAACAGGCACAGCACTTTCGACTGGTAATGTATGTCCCGCGATGGGCTTCTGCGGTCAGTCCGAACCCTGTGCATTGTGCAATTTATGGAGTTTGGCCATTCTATGGGGTGCTGTTGTTACTACGCTTGAATCCGAAATTGATAGAAACTACATGCCATTCACTACGTATCATCTATACTTTCATTTCGTTCATTTGGTGAACCCCCAGGCTATCATCTCTAAACCGATAAAAAATGTCTGCTTCAAGGACTTGATGCCGAACTACTTTGCCAGCGGGCCGATATCGATAAGCGATCGACTCAGCTTTGATATACAACCATCTGCATCTGTTTAGAAAGCTAAATACATCATTCTTCTTCCATTCGCTGGGCAGACCGGTGATTTTGCTTCTGTACAGCAATTTTAGAGTTCTTTCGACTAGATACCATAGACGCTCCTCCCCGGTTGCTCTATTGAAAACTTTAATGTTCGTATCGGCTCTGCAATAATGCTTTGATTATAGCCATGAATATGACTTTCACCGGTTTGCAAATGTAGGTTCAAAACTGTTTCGGTTGTTGGTAATCTGGCCTCTGAGTTGGTGCATAAACCCTTGACTAGCAGACGTGTTGCTAACGAACCCTGTTTCTAGTTGCTGGTGTAAGTCGTCTAACATAACGTGAGGCCATTACGATCCAAGGTGTCATTGCGGGTTGCCAGGAAGCAAGCCGGATTGTATTGGTTGTGATCGAACGAGAGATGGCATTCGATCGCTTGACCAGGGAAAATGTAAGATTTTGTCGCAACTTCGTTTGAAAATGCTGTTTTAATCGTATACTTAAACCAGTGATCAGCTAACCAGTTTTGAAGCTGTAACATGGCGTAATTTTCCTGCCGTAGGATTTGAGGTATCGCATTCACATTCAACAGGGGCATTGCAACACGCTTTCAAAGCTTGTATGAGCTCGTAACCGGCTTTTTCACATGTATCATTTCTTTCTGCATTAAATGCAATGTCATATTGATGTTGTTCGGATTGTTCATGTCGAGCTTTGTGTTCCACGTTTGTGTGTTTTTCACCGCAAAGAACCTCTCAATCTTTTAATTGTGAGATCTTATTATAATCTTTGTCATACTCAGTTTATCCGCTTGTTCCGACTTCCAAGCGGCCTTTTTATTCACACAATTAGTGACTTGCTCTTTTATTAAAAGAATATCAAAGTCATCAATACTATGTCTAAGGAAATGATGATAAATCATTGCAGCACGTCTAACTCTACCTTCACGCCACCGCTTAGAATTTCGCTCATGATAATCGAACTGCTTCGACTATATCGTGGAACTTTAAATATTGCTTAGTAGCTTAGGACATTTCATGTGGTTCTAAAAAGCCAATTGACATAATTCAAATATTGCGACCAACTTGCTTCGGCGTCTTCTCCCCTCCAATCAGTGCTAAAACCTGGAGTGAAGGAAATTATTTTACTTAAGTGTCAATGAGACTAGTTGATTGTGCTTCCTTCGACATACCCGGGGTCAGAAGCATATACTTCTTCGATCGGCCTGACCTTGTATTTTCGGGAAGTTAATTCTTTCGAGTTATTAGTTATGTGTATCTTTATCCATAGGGTCTTAAATATGTATAGAGGAAATTTTAGAATTCAGACGAACCAACGGTTGATAGATATCAGTGGTCGAGCGGTTCTGAATCTACCCTTAGATCCAAAAAGCGTTGCATTCGATCGCGTCGTGCTGGCCAGAAAGAAGATATCAGGAATGTTTCCAGTGGTAAACTACGGTAAGGAAAAAACTGCCGGCGTAATGTTCTATGACCTACTACTTCTCCGACAGTTCAAATCATTGTTTCCTGCCCTTCTTTTAGCAAATATCTATGTAGACGATCTTCGGGCCTTCCGTCCTCTAAAAACGTGATGCTTGCTTACGTGTGCTCCGTTATTTATCTCCCTTTCACGAGTCAGTTTCTTTGCAAATTGAGTGCTGCGTCAGACACAGTGAGGAGAAAGTTGCATAAGATTGTGCTCTGCCGTTATGCCTTCGTTTTAAAAAGTCTGCGACTGTTACCCCAAACCTCGCGACTATCCCTCGTTGTGAGCATCGTACCTTTTGGAGCTAACCCCTACACTTAACAAAAGCCAGTCTCATTGAAATTTTTACTTTCAAAATATTATTCTATAGCTTTCTTATCTTAGCAAATTATGCTGAGTATGTTACTCTTTACAGCAGTTGTATAGTGCAGTCCTTATCAATTTACTCATGACTTTACCGAGAAAAGGTCCGTTATTGGTTCAACCTTTACAAAGTTTAGTGTGATTCGCATGTTTGCTGGTTGATACCTTGGAAAAATATGTAACGCCGATTGTTTGATGTATGCCACATGGCATAGAGTTAGCGTAAAGTCCTGCCTCTGGCGATATTCGGGCTTGATACATTGCTTTCGTCGATCACTTGTGACCACGATGGCATTCCGCCGTGACCCAACTGGCGCGGAAGAGGAGGAATCTTTCTCATCCACATCCACAATGGACTCGGATTATGAAATTCCTGTGGCTTTGCAAATGCTCAATGTGTGGAACAATGAGCGTGTGTCCATCAAGGTCTCACAAGCGCTTAGCACCATGAATACTATCCGCGAAAGCGAGTCCATGCGCTTTAGTATGGTCACGGCAAACAAGTGGAAAAAGATGGGCTATCACCCATACAAGCCTGACGCTTCAGGATACACAGCGTTGCATCGTGCTGCCAAGCGTGGAGATGAAATTGTCGTGACTTCACTACTTGCCATGTACGATGGAAAAGCTATTGACCTTGTCTCTATCAAGTCTTATAAACAAGAGCAAATTGCATTGCACATTGCGGCCAAGTACGGAAACCTTGAGGCCACACGACTCTTGGCCGCACCTGAATTTCGAACACTTATTAATATGCCAGATCGTAATGGCAATACACCACTACACTTTGCTGTTACAAGCTCAAAACCATCTGCGTGTGAAATAGTGGCGTTACTACTCCAGCGAGGTGCAGATCCAACACTTAAAAGCAAGCGAAATGTCTTTCCTATCATTGCACACGTGCTAACGGTACAAGACGACGATCCGGAAATTGTGCAAGTACTTACAAAGAATGGTTGTGATCCTAATACGACCGACACAGCTGGCAACACTGTGCTGCATATTGCTGTGTCACAGGGACTATGGAAGATTGCCGCAGCGCTTGTCAAAGACCAAGCAAGTTTAACAATACGCAACAATCAAGGCATGATGGTTCTGGACATTTTGTCACCGCCACAATTGGCGTGGCTGGCCAAGTTCTTTGTACACCCGCCGGAATGGGTATCCTATGAAACACAACGCTCATGCATGGTTTGCTCGCGGAAGTTTAGTTTTCTTGTTCGACGTCACCATTGCCGACTATGCGGACGTATATGCTGTGGTCCGTGTTCTAAATACAAGCGTCGGCTTCCTTTTACAGATTTGTCCGTAAAACTACCAAGTAAAGGACGTCACGCAATGGTGAAGGTTTGCAGTACCTGCATTGATGTGCGTGAAGCCGCAAGCGAGGATTTATCGTGGGCAAGTACAACTGCAGACCGATTGATTGCAAGTGACGCTATGATCGACTATGACGATACCTATTAGCGAAGAATGACGTGTAAGATATCTGAGTTAACATATTTGCGCTTCAAAATGGTGTGTGCGTCAGGGTCGCTTAACCTTGTAAAGGCTCTAACCTTTATGAGGTACTTATTGTTTATTCCTGAGATGTGTATCAGATCTCTTTTGTAACTTGAAACTACCTGTCAGTGATGCTATAATTTGGTTGCCAACATGATAGCACGATCTCCACGACAGAAAAAACGATTTTCGGCATTACGAACTTCACCCATAAACATATAAGTACCACAGACTTGACAGAGCCATTTTAGCAACCCATGATAAATTGGCCGTTTATTCATTCAGGTCTCCTTTAAATTGTCTGTAACAGCATTTTTGGAAAAGTTTAAGCTTGGTAAGCGCCGTGCGTAGGAAGCATCATGGGTCCTCCTTCTTTCATGCTGTTCGCATTCATATCACATTTGATAAGTCGGGAGGTGCATATTTAGACACTAGGCAGCAACATACCTCTTAAAGTAATAGTAGAGGAAATCCGCCATCATCAGCATGTGGCCAATCTGAACTAGAATAACTGTATAGCCAACGTGCTGACCCGCGTCTTTTTCGCCGAGCTCATGGTACGAAGAGAACCAGAATACCAGATGCAAAAAGCTACCAAACGCCAGAGCATACACGAAGTGTGAAATGCACGAATCCACTGCACCACCTCCCTGCACAACCAGCACCATGCTAAGGGTAAGATACCTAGCATGCCCATTAGAAGAGTGGTGTATAAAAATACGTACGCGTTTCTGGAACATAAACAGTTGAGGCAGGATGGCAAAGGCCTCAATGTACAGCGCGATTGTCCATGACACGTCCGATAACCAGTTACGATTTAGATTGGGGTGGATCAGCTAGAGGATAGAGACAGAATTTCCTTGTTAAGATATCGTGTACTGCCGTAGCAAGCACATTGGCCGCACGCACCATGCCAATTAAAATACAGGGCAGCAATATGTAGAGTGCGCCGAGCTCCGTAGGCACATGAAGCCAACCAAACGTATCGTAGCGCAACTCGTAGCTTGAATTGAAGCGGGTAGTAACAAGATAGATGACACCACAGCAGAGCATGAGCGCCATGATCTCCAAGAAGGAGTAAAGCCAGTCACCACTGCGGTCATATGGCAGGTATCCTTGGTAGCGTAGGATAGAGCTCAGACGGAAGAGAAACACAAATGCATACAGCTCCAAAGTCTTTAGTGATAGACCAGCAACCGATCGCTGCGAAAAAGCTTTAAAGATCAAAAACACGAAGCCAAAGGCGCGGACAAATGACCCCATCGTCTGCATTGCATCAAGTTGACATACGTCAAGCGTTAAAATAGTGTGCAGGAAAAAGTTGTATATCAAAGTTCGAATAGTCAGTACCATGAGAAAGGAAAAGTCGCCATCGCTAAACAAGTGGTAGCAGAAAAACACAACCACCAGAAAACCTGACCAAAGAGCAATGTTACTCTTGTGCTTCGTTAGGAAGGCACTACGGTTGGCAAAACAATGAGTGTGAGGCCAAATCAAAATCAGTGACACAACAAGAAAGATAGATGCGTACGCGCTACGTGACTTGTCTTTACTGCTCAGATCCATCATTTTCGTCTCGAGGGATTAAGTACGTCTGAGAAAACTACGATTATGGATTAAGGCCTACGCGGCACCTTGTCGAAGATTTCTGGTCAATTTTGATTCTGACCCAAGATTGGCCAAAACTATTTATTACGTATGTGGGCACGAATGTTAGAAATAGAAATGGAAACGCATTTTTAGTCAAAAGTTTTATTGTGCTACGATTTAAGACGAAATATTTCATGCATCAGATAATTATCGGATCCTTCAGCTTCTACATGTAATCTACAAACACTGATCCGGTAGGAAGCAGATTCAGTTAGAGCTAATAACTGTAAATCATTAGGGCTCCGTGTTATCAATGGGAAATTTATGCTAAATATACAATGAGTGCTCAGATTGAGTAGGAGAGATGATAATAGATGGTCATCATATTCGATAGAATCAAGGTAAATCAATTCCTCTTTGCGCTCAAAAAACTATATAAACAACATAATGTAATTGACTATTGTAATGTCGAAATGCTGATTCTTCTGGAGGTGTTAGACTGCAGAACGCTAGTCGGCACCTCCCAAAGTGCCCAGCGCTTCTAGCCGTCCCAAGAGACTTTAGCGTCAGGCTGATGGACCCGACATCCACAAGAGGGGCCTAATATCGCCATCGTACGCTAGTACGGAAGACTCAGACGTCGCATCGATGAAGCAACGTGAGCGGCAATTATGGCAATCTATACAACTCAATGATGGAAATAGTCGAAAAAAAGAAATGAGACCGCATGTTGTACAGATCACAATATCGGTGAATGACTGGCTGGAAATAAATGGTGAAAATGATTGGCTAGACTTGCTTGGTAATTTTAACAAGTAATTCCGGTGCCGATGCTAAATTCGAACAAGTTACACTAATTATGCAACAATATTTCAAAATGGAAATTATAAAGATTTCAAGGTAATTTTGAGCAGACCACATATCACTTAACAACGGTAATACTGGGAGGCGGTAATGTGTCTCGCTGGCTTTCACATCGCCTATAAAGACATTATGGTATGAAGACTTAAGAATACACCAGACAAAACCCATCTCAGTCGTGAGCTTTCATGACAGAAAAAAAACTCATAGGAAAAAAAAATCAGGATCTTGCACACGTGTGTCTGCCTGTAATTTCTTTAGACATTGCATGATATCATCCTCACAACTTAACGTACTATCTCCGAAATTCATTTATATTGAGAATGAGTAGAGAGCATCAATTGCAACTATCCAACTGATTGATTGACAGATTCGAACGCGGATATACGATATTCTTCAGGTAAGTACAGTCCCTAATATAATATATGCAAGAACAAAATTTTGAACTATGTATTTGAGCGCACAGCTAGAATATGATACATTGCTCAGTAACAGTAGAGCTGTTTCGTCTGAAAGTTTGGGAGATCCTTGTCAGATGGCATAAGTAAAAAGTATTTTACTGCTGATAAACTAATAATATTTTATACATGTATCTATCTATCGACTTTACTCTTCAATGATCATTTTGTGCTTCCAGACTACTGTGTGAGAGAGACAATGGAATTTAAGTGGAAGACGAGCGTGGAATTGGAGTCGGCAGGTATGAAGCGGCAGAGATTATTACGTGGACACAGGTTGCAGGTGGTGGTGGAGTGGGTAGCGGGTTATGACAGAAGTTGTCGGGTGTAAAGGAAGACGAAGTACTAGGACGACGTGTGAGGTACATTCCACTCCGTGATCACTTTCCCCGCTAACACCACTGGCCACCTCTTTCGCTGGCCGCGTAGTGCTCGTTGCAGTGTCGCAGACGTCCATTACCCGCTCTATCTATGCTGTGTGCTGAATGTTCCGCCACTGCATCACGACTACCTTACATGGGTCCGAACGTGAAGAACGATATGGTTGTAGCCCATCTCTGACAGTTGCCAAAATACATGAGTTGTCTACCCTACGAAGATTTTTAGACTTAGATGTTCCTACACTTATCATACCTCGATGAAAGCAGAAACTGCGCTTTGTCCGTAGTTGGATACAATTTACAACATTTGATTTTCTCACATACGCTGAGCAATATTTTGTCCATCGTCACTTTGTTGGACCCCTTGTCAACAAATAATCGTTGACATAGCCCTACAGCTAGTTGTAGGAAGCAGTGCTCATCTTCGTACAATGATGGTCTCGCCCAAAACTAGAGTAAACCACGAACCACATTACACCCCGATCGCCTACAAGACAGTATGAATGACGACTCAGAATAGTCTTTTGGCAAATAAAGCTGAGATGCGAACAAGCGGCTGCTACCTGTCAATCGTCGATCGATGGGTAAAACTGCTTTACAATGACACTCAAACGACGAATGACGCATTTTTGATCTTCGTCGCAAACAATTTTTGATTGGTATAACGACCCGAAGTTTACATTTGTAGAAGGAAGAACATACATATACCATGATTCTTCGCGAGTATCTTGTA
>NW_020187213.1:268492-269007 GCF_900000015.1 Plasmopara halstedii
GTTATACCTTTTTGGAGGTTTTAAGCATTGTAATTGACTATATTGGGATTGACTTTTTATTTGAGAAAAAAAATAATTAATTAAGTTCGGTTTCGTTGTTAGGTTCGGCTTTGTCATCAATAAGTTCGGTTTTGGGCTTGCGCTTGCGAACACGGATCTGCTCTCTGTTCTTATCGTCGTAGCTCTTTTGATACGACAGTCGAGTTTCACGTGTGCGCTGATAGTAGCGCTTCTGCGCAGCCTTAATCCGCTCTTTGTTAGCGAGGTATTGTTCTGGTGAGTACGCCATCTTAGTATATTACTAATTTTATATTTATCAGAAACAAAAATTGTTTTAGTAGTAGGTTGTGTTGAAACAAGATTAAAAGAAGGATGTGTGGACAAGAATATTCACACGACACTTCAGTTGTTGGCCGGCGAGCCGCGCATGCCCCCTTGCCCAGCTTGGACAGGCGGAGTTTGCTGCCCATCGCATCGGTCTGCTTGGCCTTGATGCTTCTACTTGCCTTTCACAT
>NW_020187213.1:269017-269492 GCF_900000015.1 Plasmopara halstedii
CGCGAGTCGCCGGACGGCGGTCGACCCGGTCGTCACCTCCCGCAACCGACCCCTCTCGATGAGAACGGTGACGTCCACTATCACGTGGAATGTCTAGTGGGACGCGTTGTCACCAGGGTCAGACCTGATATCTGGTGAAGTGGCGGGGATATCCCGACTCCGAAAACTCGTGGGAGTTTGAGTAGCCACTTCGGCAAGATTGCCCAGACGCCGTGGACGCTTTTGATCAGCAAGATCAGGACGCTCCGCGTCATCAGACGCCCCGCGCGTCCCGGCAAAAGCCAGGAAAGTAGAAGGGCCATGAGCTGAGCTCAAGCAGCGGCTCTGAGCTATTGCGGTCGTAGACGCAGAGCTCGTGGGGGCGTTAGGAGTTGATCCCTACGTCGCAGGGCGACAATCCGAAGGGAGTCGACGGCTTGCCTTGAGTTTGGCAAACTCAAATCGCAGGTGTCGCTCCACACGCACGTCCACTTCC
>NW_020187213.1:269927-270078 GCF_900000015.1 Plasmopara halstedii
GGAAAGTGAGTATGACACCGGACAACACGGAGTGCGTGTTCACCCTGGTCTCACCGAGACATAGAACCTCTGTACAGAGGCGACAGCGACGCTGTATGCTGGCTGCAAGACGCCAGGCGTCGACCCTGATCCAGGGTGTGTCTACCGTAGA
>NW_020187213.1:270088-270174 GCF_900000015.1 Plasmopara halstedii
TATTCTGCTTCCCCGGCTTATACTTCAGTTCCGCAAAGAAGGATAGCCATCTAGCCATCCTCTACGAGAGGTGGGGCGACTGAGTC
>NW_020187213.1:270184-271235 GCF_900000015.1 Plasmopara halstedii
GAACTTGAGCAGCGCTCAGTGGGTTACGTGTCACTCCACGATCAGCCCGCGAGCCACGCCCGGGACACCTGTCCGATACACCGTCGGTGTCTACCAACTCGGAGATTCCAATGTCCAGCACATTGGCCGTATTGGTCCAGTGCTCTTGCCAATAGCGCTTTTGTCTTCTAGCAGAAGTGGGTCCATAACTCGCCCTAGTTCCACCAAGAGACATGCGCGTAGCGCCCAAGGTCGTTGACTACCAATCAATCCATGGCTCATGGTGTTCCAACCATGCCATTCCTAGGATGAGGTCATACCATGCATCCAAGTTTAAGACCAGACAGCGTTCCACGCTGTCAACGTCAAGAAACTGGACTCCGAGGTCCAGAGTGACCTTCGGGACCGTAGAATGTGTCCCCGCGCTAAGCGAACAGTGACGATGTCACCCAACCGCGCTATCGGCGCCTCAGCATTCAGCTGACTCCCTTCCATCGTGGCAAGTTCAGCATAATTGCCCGACGCCCCGGAATCGATGAGGACCTTTCATGGCTTCTAGAAGCCCTTTGCGGTCGCCTCCACGAGCAGCAAGCCCGGCTTGCATACACGTTCTGTGTTCAAGAGCACGGAGCTCTTCGAGGCTGGACCCTGTTGACCAATGCCTCCCAGAGGCTCAACAGAAGTCAGTTCTTCCCCAGTAGGTCGCCCGCGCCTACTGGGTGGTGTCGTTTCTCCTGGACGAACCAAACTGGTAGGCATTCAAGCGATGGCCTGAAGAACCCTGACGCGCCTTATGCAGGGGGGCAACCGTTCCGTAAATGATGGGTGTCTCCATAGACAAAACATCGCCGTGTGTTCGTGTGCTGCCCGGCAGCTCGAAGCCCTGCTCCCTCGTCCTCTGCTTAGCTAAGATCCATGAGCACAGGCCGGCTCGACGAGCTGTTGGAGTGTGCATTCCAACCAAGTCGTACCGACTTGAGATTAAATTCGGCAATCAATGCCACATTTACCGCCTCTTCAAATAAAGATGGATGCACACGGAAGACTTCCATTCTGGCCACGCCAGTGCGGA
>NW_020187213.1:271245-272123 GCF_900000015.1 Plasmopara halstedii
CACTGGGTGCAGGCAGTCCATGAGTTTGGATTTTGTGTTTGACCTGCCGATAGATTCGGCGGGCAACACGGGTGTCGTGGTATTCGTCGACCGGTAAAGCAGAATGGCTCATTTAGCGGCGGTGCCAGACACCATCGACGGGTCGAAACAACAACGCTGTCCGTGTTGTGTTTTCCGACAACACGGACTCCCAGAGTTGATTGTCTCTGATAGAGGCCCCCGTTTCACGGAACCATTTTGGCCGACTATCTACAAGGTGCTAGGCACCAAGTTGAATTTGTCGACAGCAGATCACCCGCGGACCAATGGTCAAACGAAAGGGTGAATCGCGTCATCGAAGACGTTCTACGCAGCGTCTGCGCTGAGACGCCGAGGCGCTGGAGTGCCATGCGCAATGTTGCAACTCGTAGAGTTTGCACTGAGCGATGCAGTGCATTAGTCTATCGGCTACACGCCGTTCTACGTGAACGGGCTGATTCACCCTCGCGTTCCACTGACGCCGCCATCCCATGACTCAGTGCTTGGTGGGGAGGAATATCCGAACGGCTAGCTGATGTCAACCTTCTCACCATCCGCATAGAAGCCGATGACTTCTAGTCTACCAGACTGAGTGTCTTGCGACCCGTTCGCGATGCGATGGCTGAAAGCCAAGACCTGCAGAAAGAATATGCAAAAAAGGAAGAGACAAAAGTAGAAACCTTTAGGGTCGGAGACCTGGTTTTATTGAATTCAAAAAGCCTGCCTTCACATGCAGCTACTGCGATCTTCAGGATGAAGCTTCGTCCACGGTTTATCGGACCGTTTAAGGTTGTGGCCAAGAGAACGCGGAAGCGTTGGCGCCGGAGCGGATCCCACGGGCCCTCGGCCACCCAGAAGCT
>NW_020187213.1:272133-274522 GCF_900000015.1 Plasmopara halstedii
TGGCAAGCTCATCTTCCATAATGGCCAAGGGCTTGATGATGTGGAGGTTTAAAGATAGAGTTACCACGTCCTTCGCCTTCATAGCGGGATCCGCCGGGCGGAAGCCATATTCCACACGAGGGTCAATGACCGGCCTTGAATGGGCGCGCTTCAGAGCCGCCTTATGGGCAGCTTCAAGCTGCTGCTTCTGTGCCTCATCGAGGTCATTGGTGATTTCATCACGTTCCTCAGGTGATGAGCGGTCAGGAAACGGACATGGGGTCCGCAAGGCGCGAGCAGGGCTCGTCTCACGCCGCTAGCGCGGCTCGCCTTCGTCGTCATTCCACCCGGGAAAATGAGTATCAGACTCGTAATCGACCACCTCTACATCCCCGACGAGGTCATTCGTCACCGTTAGCGTGCGCGGAGCGCGACGCTCGGGCTCATCGAGCCTAGGATTTACAACCCTCGATGCCGCGGACACACGGTTTGACGTGGCACCGCGTGCGGAAAACGAAGTTGTGCTCTGCCCGTGAGCGCTGTCGGATCCAGTGAGACTTGGAGACTTCGGTGTCGTTGACACATGGCTTATTGAGCACGAAAGCCGCTTCGTTCCAGCGCAGTGTCTAACGGACACGCAAGCCTCGCTGAGGCAATAATCGATTGGAGCTGCAAATGTTCTCAATCTTAATGGGGGAGAGTGTGAAGGGTTTACACATTCCCCGGGAACAGGAGGGTGTCACACCAGATGGGCATGGTGTGACCACACCCAAACAAGAATACGGTACGGGGATGGATAGCCAGTACTTATACATGGACTTAGATTTTACTATACATATTTAGGAAAATCTATGCATTTGAAATTAGGCGGCTTTGCCGCAGATAAAGATAAATATAGTCAGCTTTGGATTTAATCCGAAGAGATAATTAGCCTAGGGTTAAGGTTGTGATTACTCCTGGAGTAAGCGGATTGCGATCCGCTAAACTCGTACTTGTTCTAAGTATAGAGCGAAAGATCGGTGACCTAACTTACGCTCCCTCTAAGCGCAAAGCTACGGCAGCCCCGCCGCAGTGCTAGTCTGCCAAATAGATGATTATTACAAAAGTATCTATAACGAAGATACTAGGCAGGTCATTCAATTGCAACGAAGTTTGACGATTTCTGAGACGAAGACGAGTTTATCTTTCTCGACCTCGATGACAAATTTGACATCATGCTAGGTATAAAGCAATCTCGGTCGTCGCTAAGAAGTTTAACAGCGCTGATTTGGGCTGCCTAGCAATAGACAAAATAGTTTGGCCTTATACGTAAGTTGAAAAGCGCTTTTAGCGGAAAAATTGACTCCTATATGATGGCCCATTTGCTGGACAGGTCAATTTTCATGGAGATAGTAGCTATACGGTCAAAGAGAGATTTCATATCTCGATCATCGTTTGGTTGTTGTCTTTGTTTTCTCATCTCTTAGCTATAAATACTTTACTATTGGTCTCTTGAAAGAAACCCGATCGAACAAATGCACCTTACGTTTCTGAAAAATGCTCTATAAACGCCGTAAACTCTGTGATAAGCATATCAAAGATTATAGAATCCCATAATCAAAAGCAGTTTAAGGCACGAAATTTGTATCTGACTACGAATTCACCATTCATTTATATTTGCACGAGGCTTAATGCAGCGGGGCTGCCGTAGTTCTGCACTTAGAGGAAGCGTAAGTTAAATCACCGACCTTTCGTTCCATCTTTGGAACAAGTACGAGTTTAGCGGATCGCAATCCGCTTACTCCAAATGTAATTACAAACTTTTTCCGAAGCTAGTTATCTCTTCCGTTCAAATCCAAAACTGACTTTATTCATAGCTTTTCCTAAATATGTATAGTAAAATCTAAATCCATGCATAACTACTGGCTATCCAGCCCCGTACCGTTTTCTTGTCTGGTTGTGGTCACACCATGCCCATCTGGTTTGACACACACCCCTGTAACCAGGGTATTTGTAACCCCATTACACTCCCCCCATTAATTGAGAACATTAACCAATCGATTATTGCCTCAACGAGGCTTGCGTGTCCGTCAGACACTGCGTTGGAACGAAACGACTTCCGTGCTTAATGAGCCCTGTGTCAATGACACCGAAGTCTCAAATTCCCGCTGGTTCTGACAGCGCTCACGGGCAGAGCCCAGCTTCATTTCTCGCACACGGTGCTATGTCGGACCGTGTCTCCGCGGCATCGTGGCTCGATGAGCCCGAGAGTTGCGCTCTGCGCACGCTAACGGTGACGAATGACCTCGTTAGGGAAGTAGAGGTGGTCGATTACGAGTCTGACACTTCTTTTCCCGGATGGAATGACGACGAAGGCGAGCCGCGCCAGCGGCGTGAGACGAGCCCTGCTCGCGCCTTGCGGACCCCATGT
>NW_020187213.1:274532-277324 GCF_900000015.1 Plasmopara halstedii
GCAGCGAGAACACTCGTGAGGGCTGCAATTTTAACTCCGCCCAGGAGTTAAATGCAGCTTCGACCGAAGTGCCGCACGTCTAGCCCATTCCCGTGCTCGACTACCGAGCTTTGATATGGCTAGCGCCCTGCGCTGTTGCTCGATCTGGAGCATGGCGGATGCGATGGCCATCTCGACCTCTCAAACCCAGAGCAGGAAAGTCTCTCCATTCCTTCCCTCGAAGACCTTAACGCTCACCATGAGCGGCTTAGGGCGGGGGAAATCTTCCGTCACTGACGGTGGCGTCATGCACGCAAATGATGCCGACATCTTCTGCTGCAGGTGCTCTAGCAGCGCGTAATCGTAATTTGAAAACGCCTCTAGACCGCATCGATTGCCTCGGGGCGTTGCGCGGCAAGGTGTTGCACGCTCTCAGGGTCAGACAAGGACATCAGCTTTTTAAGCCCGTCATTCATGCCCTGGGGCAAAGAGGAAAGTTGTACCATCCCCTCAGAGAATCCGTCTAAACGACTCAGGTGTAAATTGACTACAAGTGCTACCAAATGCAGCGGGGCTGCCGTAGCTTTGCCCTTTGAGGAAGCGCAAGTTGGCTCACCGATCTTTCGTTCAATACTTGGAACAAGTACGAGTTAAGCGGATCGTATTCTGCTAACTCCACGAGTAACTATTGCCTTAACCCAAAGCTAATTAGCTTTTCCGTTTAAATCCAAAATTGACGTTTTTTTATCTGCGGCAAAGCCGCCTAATTTAAATGCATAGATTTGCCTAAATATGTAACGTAAAATCTAAATACATGTATAACTACTTGCCATGCAGCCCCGTACCGTATTCTTGTTTGGGTGTGCTCACACCATGCCCATCTGGTGTGACACGCATCCCTGTTACCACGGTATGTGTAACCCCGTTACAGGGACCATGTCATATTAGCATATTTTATGCTGCAGTTGTACAGGTTGTTAGCCACACCAAGCTACTTTCTAATCTTCCTTTCACACAGAGGCAATGGACAATTTACAATGGTCTTTTTCTTCGCGAGATCTACCTGCAGGCCGTGCTACCCGAACACGCATCCCCAATAGGGGATCTAATTCCGCGCCAAAAAGATATTTTTGTGATTGGCGGATAGCTTATTAATGCGTAAAGGTCGAGCACTGCCAGCAAGTGTCTCCATGTCCGTGCTTTGCAAGACTTTAACAGATATATCGTCACATTGTTGCGCATAGCCACGATGTGACACAACATTTTGCGCGTTTGACAGGATTTTCAGCATCACTAGCCACTTTCAAAGCATCCAAATCGGATTTATCGCCGAAGAGAGAGAGATGAATTGCTGACTCTTACAAGCAGCTGTTACTATTCATCAACCTGGTCAAAAGTACTCAACAAAATGAAATAGGCCATGCGGTGATGCAGCACTTTTTTTGGAAATTGGCGTCTGCGCCAAAATCTCGGCTATATTATTTTTATTATAAACATGCTGTTCGCCGCATGCCGTTCACTTTTCTCCACAAAATGTCATAACGATTCTTCCAAATAAACTGCTACGTATTTTGCGCGGAAGAAAGCTTTAATGACGTCACGGGTTTCTTATTAAGTGCCATTGACGAAAATATGTTTCAGAAATCAAGTCATTACATGATGAATCCGCGATCCGGATACAACACGATGGTGGATCTTCCATGATCGTTCAAATAAAGGATAGAAATGGTTTTTGATGATAGCAATCCCACTCTATACAGAGTTATTGATGACATGACACGAGCTTAGCCTCTCCTCCGTGACCAACCGTACTGTTTCGGTGATGTAGGTGTTTGCATTTTTTGTGCTCATTCTCTAGGGAATATTTTTAGTTCGAACGGAGGTAGTGAAGGAAAACATATCGATCCCCTGGGACTATCCCCATCTCTCTAATCGCGAATGAATAATCGCCGCTCTACTTACCCTTCGACTTTAGTGCTCAGCACGGCGGTGTCTCACACGGCAGTATCTCTTAGTTGGGACTAGGACGAGTCATCCTTGATAACACTAGGACCTGTTCCTTCTATTTTTAGCCCATAGTTATTTTTAATTCAACCGGTTCTAACACAGAAGTCACCAGATCATATAAAGGTCCAACAGAGATATCTTCTGGATGCCACGACAGGCAGTCGTCTTTCATGCTCATCCGAAGACCACGCCATAATAAAATCACGTGGCTATCAAATTTTTCGATAAAAGGCCGTCCGTGGTTCAGGATGGTGTTCAAGCCACGCATACCTAAGGTGAGATTATATTTTGAACTCAGATCCAGGACAAGCCAAAATTCCACGTTTCAAAGTCCTCCAACTTTACTCAATGATTCAAAAAGAATTGTGTGGCTACAGCAAGGTGGCGTGCATCTTGCTCAGTAGAAGCTTATTCTCAAACATTCTGCGTTCACAAGGCAGAAAGATTGCTTCACACGGAAGCGGGACCGAACGTATATTATATACCGTGTTTATTCTTCTATTTCAAAAATAACATTTATATTCACTCAAACAAATACTAAACATATACATTTAACTAAATTCAATAATCAAATCAGTATCGATATTTCGGTACTCTTGAATAGTCCAATTACCGTAGTCAACAAAAAGATTAATTGAGGCATTTTCAAATAGCGATTGAGTTAACATTAAAAGTGACCAATTCGCACTAGAAATTGTGATTATTTTGTGAACTTTTGATGCACCATTTTCAAAATTCAAAAAAGTGTAAAAAGCTTTATTCCAGGTCCAAAGATCGCTGATTGTCGATGAGTGATTGATATACAC
>NW_020187213.1:277334-277451 GCF_900000015.1 Plasmopara halstedii
AAGTCGATATCCACTCTGGTTGTTCAGATATCCAAGCATCTTGCATTTGATGCTGGTGCTGTCGAGCTTGCTCCGTTTCTGTCTTGGAATATGCGCATAGCATATGCTTCCGAACAC
>NW_020187213.1:280636-280767 GCF_900000015.1 Plasmopara halstedii
GGCTACCATCACAGTGCACCCTTTCTTGGCATCCTCGGCTCGGTTGGAGCGGACTCGTCGTACATTCGATGGTGCAATCAAACGGGTTTCTTTCGGGTAGAACTGAAGAAACATTTCGTCGGCATTGACCA
>NW_020187213.1:280777-281047 GCF_900000015.1 Plasmopara halstedii
TCGGTGAAGTTGCCCTGGCGAGCCTCAATCACAATCTCCTTCGGGGCAGAGCTCGAGCTTGCCGCCGAACCCAGGGCAGTTTCAGGGTGAAGTTCTGGAAATGTTTCACGACGAACCAAGCGTGAAACGTCCTTTCCATCCATTTCCTGTTTTCGGGATTTGTCAGTAAGAACCGCTTCTTCTCAGGTGATGAGAGGTAGCAACAACGGTACTGTAATTCGAAATGAACGAAAAATCACAATAACATTAAAAAGTGATGGGATTTATCCA
>NW_020187213.1:281057-281336 GCF_900000015.1 Plasmopara halstedii
AATTCCTTCCGAATTGAAAACCGATGTCTCTCAAGAACACTGGCGACCCATTGCGAAAGGCTTGGTGATATACGCCCCGAATGGATCTTCATCTTCACCTCCCATTCAGTGCGTTCCGCCTCCTGTTCATGGCCAAACCTAGAGATCAGCAGATCGTAGGCTGCCGACTTGCTCAATGGGTTGTCTATTTCCCATTTCATTACCACAGTCGAGATAAGGAATTCTTGCTGGGCGTATTTCACTTTTCTTCCAGAACCGACAGTCTTGGTTGTTTGGAGA
>NW_020187213.1:281411-282071 GCF_900000015.1 Plasmopara halstedii
CGGGTATATCCCGACTCCGAAAACTTGTGGGAGTTTGAAACGCCACTTCGGCAACATTGCCCAGACGCCGCGGACGCTTTTGATCAGAAAGATCAGGACATCCTGCGCTTCCCCGCAATAGCCAGGGAAGTAGAAGGGCCATGAGCTGAGCTCAAACAGTGACCCTGAATTCTTGCGGTCACAGATAGAGAGCTCGCGGGAGCGTTAGGGGTTGACCCATATGTCACAGGGCGACCATCCGAAGGAAGTCGACGGCGAGCTTTGCGTTTGGCAAACACAAATCGGAGGTGTCGCTCCCCACGCACGTTTACTTCCTTGTGGCTCAACTGTAAGTTAAACAGTAAAAACGTTTCCGGTGCCGTTGCACCCATCGCTCAAAGAGCGCTTTGTCATCTGTAGTGCTTTCGCCAGGGGCGAGCATACTGGTATTGTCCGAATTGCGGGTACACGAGAGCCACCTCGTTGACCATTCAGATGAGTGCGTTAAGCTTCCAGCGGAAATTCTTGTTGAACCAAGAAACGAGATCGAAGAGCTTTCCGTTTGGCAAGCTCATCTTCCGTAGTCACTTAAGGCCCGATGATGTGGACGAGTAACGGTCGAGTTACCGCGTTCTTCGCTTCCACAGCGGGATCCGCCGGGCGGAAGCCATATTCCACACG
>NW_020187213.1:282081-283141 GCF_900000015.1 Plasmopara halstedii
TAGGAAACTAGGCCTGTGGATAAAGATATAGGTCATTAAGCACAGTACAGTGTCTTTATTTCAAAAGGGTAT
This sequence comes from Plasmopara halstedii, assembly GCF_900000015.1. NCBI lineage: Eukaryota > Oomycota > Peronosporomycetes > Peronosporales > Peronosporaceae > Plasmopara > Plasmopara halstedii. The sequence continues at coordinate 282,154 of NW_020187213.1, forward strand.
CAGGAAGGCACAGGTGTGAAGTATTACCCATCACCTCGCTTCTTACAAAGATGCCAGACGTTGTTGGAACGTGGGTAGCGTTTAGGGCTGAGAAAAAAGCCTCATGCGTGCCACGATTCTGACGCATCTGAATTTTCGATCGGCCATTTGATATCGGCTGAGCTGTATTAGCCTCTGCATTTGCACTAAGCAGATACCGATAACAGGCATAATCGCGTATAAAAAATTTCCAGTTAATTGACAAGGGAATATTTGCAGTAAAGTATGTTTTAGTCAAGTTCAACCTCTAAGCCTTTTGCGATCTGTACAAATCGAGCGCGGCGACGCCTTCAATACATCTTTCTTCGAGAATGGCAACATGGTTTGCCAAGTATACCTCTGAGGAAAGGTACAAGTCGGGTCGGCTTGATGTGGTGGCGGATTTTATCACCTCGCCCCGCGTAGAAAGTGTTGCATACCACAATGGTGACACTATCAATCGACGAGGCGATACGTGTAACGGAATTTCACGAACCCTGGTAACAGGGGTTTGTTTCACACGAGATGGGCATGGTGTGACTGCACCCAAATAAGAATACGGCATGTGGCTAGCATGTATTTAGATTTTACTATATATATTTAGTCAAATCTATACATTTAAAATTAGGCGGTTTAGCCGCATACAAAAAATATAAGGATCTAAACGGAAGAGTTAATTAGCCTTGGGTTAAGGCAATAATTACTCTTGGAGTAAGCGGATCGCGATTCGCTAAAGTCGTACTTGTTTTAAGTATATAACGAAAGGTCGGTGACCTAACTTACGCTTCTTCATAGCGCTAAGCTACGGCAGCACACTTGATAGCACTTGTAGTCAAACTACACCTGAGTCGTTTAGACTAAAGAATTTTTCTTTCTGCCTCAGGACATGCAAGACGGACTTAAAAGCATATATCCTTGCTTGGCCCTGAGGGCGTGCAACACCTTGCGGCGCAAGGCCCCGAGGCAATCG
>NW_020187213.1:283151-291845 GCF_900000015.1 Plasmopara halstedii
CATACGGCTCCCCGGTCTTTTTTCATGATAAGTATAGAAAGTGACACATGTATGTTTTGAGTGTAAGACATAAATTACTTAAAAACCCAGGGCATTAGTTAAAGTATACAGTGGGAACTTATCGCAAATTTGAAACGTGTTTTCAACAACGTAAAAATATGCATGCGCTGTGGGTATCCCGGTGTGGATGAAGCAACAAGACAAATTTATCCCGCGTGCAAGCCTACTCGTGCTATTGTGCTTAAGCAAAATGCTGTAGCTTTAATTTTGTTGATGAAGCGAAAGAGCGAAGGGTTTTTGGATCCAATTTGGCTATGCAAAGTGAGGGTAAATCAGGTTTGTCAAACAGCGCAAACTTTAAAGTGCTCACATTAAAAGAAATATCGTCTCGTAAGAGTGCGATCTTCACAACTTTTTCGCCAAAAGATTTCGTGAGCTATCCTCTCTGTTTTGAGATGATCGAAATCCGCCACATACACTTGGTAATGTCAATGAACTCATTTGACAAGTCATACCTGGTAGCTCTGTGGAAAATGCCGCGGCAATTCTTTTGTTGTCAAATTCAAAATCCTTTGCTGGTAAAGACTGTGATGTTATTGGGCTCAATTCTATCTTCTTTTGTAATGGTGAATGCGTCATGTTCGAGGCTTTGCTGCCACTTTTCGCTTCTTCTTCGCAAACACTGATTCTCTTTGAGGCCGGATCAATCCTCAGCGAAGACGCCGCTTGCAATGATGAACTTGTAGATGCTATTGTCAATGCAATGGTAAACTTGTTGGTTTCTTTCGACTGTACCTCTACCGTCTCACTTTCAGGGTGCAAGATGAGAAAAGATGAGGAATATTTGCTTGAGTCAGAATTAGGAGTAAAGTCGATGTCAGACTTGTAGTCAATCTTGCTAGCAGATTGAGTGAGACGGCAAGTGGACGGTTGATGAAAAGTTAATCTCTTAAGTGATTCCAAATTGAGCTCTAAACGCTTTGGTGCGTGCCACTTATCAATTAGTAACGCAATGCACTCTGCATGACGTCGCAGTGAAATTGTGGTGCAACATGTCGTAGAAAGGTGAAAAAGCGCCATCGCAGAACGAACACAGACTGCGTAAAACAAAACATTTTTTGTCCTAGCTTGTTCAAGTCTGTCTTGAAATAAACGCAGACATGATAAAACCCGATCCAATGCTCTCATTGTTAATGCTGGTAATCGATGCAACGCTTGAAATTCGAAATTGGCGTTGTCAGTATTACCATGACATTCACTGTCGCATCGTGAATGATTAAAGATGCCAGAATTTCCAGATTTTGTCGATTTTGGCTGCAATAACTTTTCGGTAAGTCGACTACTGAGCAATGGTTCGCGCAGATGCTCAAGCCAATCAAGAAGCAATATTGCGTATGTTGTTAAATTTGAACACAATGCTGAAGCATCTTTCCAATTCCATTCCCCAACATTAAAGCCAACTTTAATTGGAAAAAGTAACTCGCAAGTTGCAACTTCTGGAGCTTTTATAGTCTCAAATGAGTTAACATCCAAATGTGACTCATTCAAAGCAAGTACAATAAATTTTCGGTGTTGATCAAGTAACTCAGTCATCGATTTGGACGACGAACATTCAACATCCTTCATAGTATCATTTGTGCGTGGCCAAGCTTCTTGTTGGTGTATGCACAGGTGATGTACAAACGCTGAAGCAATTTGCTCAACATCTGAAGTTACAGCTATTGCATTTTCAAGCCCTATGCAGAGAAAATCAAGTATTCGTGGTAGATTTGATTTAACTGCGTCTTCGCCATGTAGACGACGATTCTGATGTTCTATCGTCTCGGCAAGTGTAAATTGGTCATGAATTTTTGGCAAAGCAAATACAATGCGTGCAGCATTAATATATGTGTGGAAATCATGCACAAATTGAACCTGTCCGGATGTTTGAATTGAACCAGGCCGGTCTCGACGAACGAGTCGAATCGCAAGCTCTGCTGAAATATTGTGGAGAAATATGAGGGCACAGGCAATCGTGATTCCTGTGCGTCCATACCCCGCATGACAATGGACAGCAATTCTGTGGTGACCCTTGAGCAATACGGAAGCAATCACTTTGACAATATCCATCATAAGCGACAATGTCGGAGTTGTCATATCTTCCCATCCAAAATTGTAAAACTGAACTACAAAATTAAAGTAGGTTAGGCATTGGCAATTAAACTATCAACACCTTACTGTTTCGAGCCATCAAATCCTTCTCTGGGTCATATGGAAAGCCGCTGGTACCAAGACCGTCCCCGCAATAAGGATGCTCACCTGGAAGGGTCAAGTTGAAGACAGCTGTAATGTTTAATCTAACATTGACAATTCACGTGTAAACAGTTTGTCAAAAAAACGACTCGAATACAACTTACAAGTGGAACTGCTGAACGATGTTGTACTCATTCATGAGTCGCGAAGAGGGACGCATCATGGCCAACGCGCAATCTGCCACCCAGTCAGCATGCAAGCCTTTGACCGGTGAGTCCACTTTAGCAAGAGCTGCACTTTCACTGCATCGCTTGCAACGCGCACCACCACATAATCGACACTTTACTGTCAGTGACTTTTCCCACTCGCGAGCTTTCACTGGCGACGCCATCATGATACAAATGGTTGACTGAATACGGTGCATTTGTCCTTCATTTCTAAAAATATGAAGCTTATCATAGATGACACCCAGTCTTTTGAGAATTGTGTCATTTCAACGGACATGCCCTGAATTAGGACGAAAGGCAAGGTCTTTCGATATTACATCCGAAGACCTAACAAACCCAATGATGTCGAGCACAAGTCGAAAACCGTCATCTAGTGCGCTGTTTTGTGACAAACGCTCGGCGTTGACTAGGAACAAAACCCGGCGTAAACCAAGCACCAGAGAAAAAGTCTTCAACAACATTGACGATGGTCCCAAAAGCTCGAACTCTTTGCCACAGCCACATATACTGCCGCCAGGTGGTGGAGAATTGCTGCTTCAACTTCGGCAACAGCAACAAAATCTTGCTGCACTTATGGCTGGTCCAAACATTGCACAAGGACCGTATACCTCCCCACCCTATACTGGTATGGTTCAGCCATTTGTGGCTACATCGTGTACTCTACCAATTGAGAAAAGTGGTCAGGCGTTTGAACAGCTTGGATTGGTGCTAGAACAGATGAAACAAGATTCTGAAGGATCAGCGGCTGCTTGGCGCGAGCAACTTGCAGAGACGGCCCGATTGACAGACCAGCTTGCACAAATGCAGGAACAGCTAAATAGTGCTAAATTTAACGAACGTGCACGAAGCGACGAACTTGGGAATGCTCAGGAAGCGCTGAAGACACTAGAAGCACAGGTTTTACAAAATTTAAATCGTCATCGCGAAGATTTGAGACTACTAAACGATAAAATTGAGCGACAAGACCAATGCACCAAAGAAATGCATGAGGAACATGAGGCAGCACTTAACAGAGTGCAGACGCAATTGAGCAATGTTTGTATCCATCATGAAGAAGAGAAAAGAGTCCTAAGTGACGAATTTCGAAAAAACATGGATCAATGTCAGCTAGCTTATGATGTTAAGATGAAAGAGTTATGCTCACAACATGCGACCGAAGTTCAGAAACTTATACAACAAGCAAATGAACACGAACACGCAAAACTAGAGCTTGGACAGCACCTTTGGAATGTCACTAATGAAGTGGAGGCAGCCTTGAAGCGAGAGCAAGAGCTTCAGATGCAAGCTCAGAACTCTCAACAGGAAGTCTTAAAGTTGCGAAATCTGGCTCTGTCACGAGAAAAGGAGTCGGCTTTACTATCCGAAGCTCTCGAGGACTTGATGAAACAATTAAAAGATACCACGGCTCGTGAAAATGGCGAGCTCACTCAAAAGAATGATTTGAAAGCTCAAATGGTAGCTGAAGTGGCAAATTTCCAAGCGCAGCTTGAGCAAATGGGACAACAACTCGCTGCAGCACTCGCTGGACGCGGAAAACAGGCAGAAGAAGAACAAATAAAAGCTTTGAAAGTGCAGAAAAATACAGAAGCTGAAGTACATGAATCGCAAAGTGAAGTGCGCCATCTTTCCGCGAAAGTTTATAATTTGAAAGCCAAAAAGGCTCGACTTGAAGCTCAAATATCCACAGATAGCGACGCAGTGATGGAACTGACGAAGCAGCTACAAGAGATTAAAATTCGTTATGAAAAGTCCAGATCTCAAGTTCAACAGCTTGCAAGCCGCTGCGAGACCGCAGGAAGCGTGACTCTACAATGTATTAATCTTCTTAAACAAACGAACCTTGGCCTTCTTGCCAACGTGTATACAGAGAGTCAGGATAATAATTCCGATGATCCCTTAGCGCAGTTGCCATTGATTTTTATAGGTCTTGAGCAATTGAAAGCTACTTCAGATGCATTGGAGCCATTGCAACTTGAAATTACACTTTTACGACAAGAAAAAGAAAAAGAGCACGAGAAGTTTCAAATACGTGAACGGAAATTGCAGTTGCAGACTCAAGACACGGAACAAGAACTTCAAGTTGCGCAACAGGATGCGAAAGCTCTTGCGGAAGAATTAGCACAATTGGCGCAAGTTGCTCAAGACCACGAAGCACTGCATTCACAATTAAACGAGCAAATTATCCAACAGAATCAGGAGCTTGTACGCCTTCGATCCGAAAGTGCGTCACAACTTTTGCAACTACAAAAGGTATTAGATATGCAACGTGCACGAAGTGCAAGTCTAGAAAGCGAAAAACGCGATTTAGTGTCGGAAGCTGAACGATTAAATTTAAATCTTGAAACTCAATATCGTGCCGTCAAAGGCAAGCAGTTGGAACTGGAACAAGTGCGTGGATTGCACCGAGACCTAGAGCTTCGCCACGGTGATTTGCAAGAAACTTTCTCTGATCTAGAAAACTCTGCAAGGAAAACTAGTGAACAATTTGTTAGCCGATTGCAACAAGCAAACAAATATACTGATGAAAAGATGCGACAGATTGATGATCTACAAAAGCGATTGGAAGGCATGACACAGTTGTTAAGTAATGAGAGAGACGAAACAGCACGTGCACGCGAATTCGAGCTGACCCAGCGCTCACAGAGTGACGAAGAGATTTTCAAGGTTTTAACTGAAAAGAATCAAAGAATCGAGGATTTGCTTGCTCAGGTCACGCAATTGCAGACGAAAATTGATCACCTTGATCAAATTCATGTTAAAGATAGGGAAATACATCGTCAACGTTGCGATATATTTGCCGAACAATTGTCTGATGCACAAGAGGCGCAACTTCAAGCCGAAATGACGGTTGCGGCAACAACGCAGTTGCATCAAGACACTCAATCAAATGCACAACTTGAAATGGAACAATTGCGGGCGACGTTTCTTCCCCAAATTGCTAGACTGGAAGCTCAGAAAGAGTCTCAAATTGCGGAGTTGCAACGAGTAAATATTGAGCTTGATTGTGTGTCTCGAAGCAAACAGGCACTTCAACATGAGGTCCAGCGAGCTTTAGACGATACACAAGATGCGTTACGAGCTGCAGAGGTCGCACATCGAGACGCACGTCTACAAGCCGAACTGTCTAAAGACGAGATGCAAGGTGTTCGTCTTGAACTCGAAGCTGCTCGTCTTGAAGCTCGAGAGAATGCAACACTCTCCGAAGAGATGCAAAATAAAATGACGACGATTCAGAATGCCGCAAATGCAACCATTGATGAAATAGCTGCAGAGTTACAAAATACACAAGATGCGCTTAATTTGGAACGGGTGCGTGCAAAGAAAGAAAAAGAGGCAGGTGCCACGCGTGCTCAAATACGAGAACTGGAGGATCAGATTCGCCTCCGCGACGCTCAAGTTCGAACAAATCGGGAAGAAGCGACTCGAGCTCAAGACGAATTGGAAGAGCGCGTGAGTGAACTTGGGTTGCAACTACAGCGGACTGCAAACACTCTGGGTAGTAAAAAACTGGAAAGTGAGGCAAAAACGCAAGAAATTGAGGTTTTAACACGTCGTGTCCAGGAGGCTGAGCGAAAATTGCCGATTCTTATTGCAGCTCATGACACGATTCATGCTAGAGCTGTTGATCTAAAACGATCTTTGGAATCCAAAGTACGTGAAGCTCAGGATTGTGAAGAGAAAGCACGTGACGAAGCGTTTCAAATTGCACGCGAGCGTCGTGCGTTTGATCATCAGCTGACAGAACTTCGTGACGAAAACGAAGCGTTGCAACAGCAAATAACACGATTCATACGTCAAGAAGAGACGATAAAACAAGCACTCGAACAAACAAAAAGCGAACTTTATCGTGTGGCGGCTGAGCTACGAGCAACGATGCAAAAATTCGAAAATGTTCAAAAGACTGCAAGTCAAACGATAGCCGACATTACTAGTCGAATGCAACAAAGTGAACGGACAGCTACTCGATTGCAACAAGAACTTGATTTTGAGCGTGATCGACGTAGAGAAGCGGAAGTGCTTCGAGTAGAAATGCAACGCACTTTGCACCATCACGTGCAATTGTCCAGTAGCGATTTGGATGGAAGCATTCAAATACAAGATAAAACGTCGGATCTAAATCTGGATGTGGCAAATCAGACGTCTTTGAGTCGCGAATACCGCAAATTTTACGACAACGAACCTCTGACTTCCGGGGAATTGTCAACTTTGCCAATGGCTACCATCAAAGCTCAACTCGGGCTTGAATTCAGCCAGAACAATATGTGTCTACCGACGAAACCTTGCACCAGTGCGATTATGTTGAAAAGTCCTAAGAATCACCACATGGAGAAAGAGGATGCTATTCCTCTGTTGCCGTTGGAAAAAATACCGCTGTAAGTGTCAAATGTGATATTTGCGGTTAAACATTTTTTTAAACTGATAATTAACATAATAGGTCACCAGAGGATGGCGATGATAGTGCCAAGTCAAACGTAGGTTTGAGTGATAAACGTTCCCGTCCTCAGGTGGTAGACACGACATCATCTCGATCAAGTAACAATAGCCATTTGTTGCTCTCAAGAGACAACGCTGCGTCACTTGTCATCAATACCTGCACAGCCTCATCAACTGGTAAGAGCGCTGCAATCAAGAAGAAAAAATCAAAACCACCCCGTTCAAGTGGGCGACTTTTTACGTCCTATAACTCGTCTAGTATGTCACCAGTAAAAGCCAAAGAGCGGGATAAAATTTTGCCTCGCATCAGCGCACAATGAATCAGTAGTTGCATTGATGTTGCTGCTTAGTATGGATCTCACAATGTTCCATCTATATTCCTGATTTTCTAATCTGCGCCGTCGAATACATCAAATATATGTTCTCATATCATGTAAAATGCGTGCGTAGGTGCGAAAACAGTGCAATACAAATCTCACGTGCCCCGAGAAACATTAATGTCCACGGGTATTTGCAATCAGACAAAAATAGAACTATCATAGCAGTTCCATTTGTAGCCTCGACGAGCGATTGAGTAGGCGTGAAGGCTCGCGCGTTCCCGGCAATAAACATTATTGTGATTTATCCAAATTAGACAGGAGATAAGCAGGACGCTGATTAAGGCGCTGCAAAGAAGGACAAGCATGATTTATGACCGCATGGCTGATCGTGTCCAGAACTACACAGCCGTGACGTACCTCTTCTCGCCCACACTTTAACTTCAAATATCTTCAGCAACTCTACGTTCGGTTAACGAGTCGGCCAGCATACCAGCTAAATCAACATAATTCGGTCTGACTTAATGCGCTTGAGCATCACGGCAATAATTTTCAAACTTACATTAACATGCTCAGCACTCGCAATGCTTAGACCGACGAGACTTGCCTAGGATATCCATTGCTATGAACATAAAATTAACCCAAAATCTGTCGAGCCACCTGCTTGGGAACCAACCACGATCTTTTCCTCCATTGTACACCAGTCTGCTACTTAGGCAACAAGACTACCACTGTATCAAACATGCACATTACGGTCGGCCTTGTCTGCAATGGATTGCCGTACTCTCTAAGAAAAAATGTCGGCGATCTTAAATACCGAGGTTAGTTTTTTTTGTGCGCCTCTAGGACTAGATACCTAGGGCAACCCGAATACAAATATATACAATTTCCGATAATAGTTGTTCTCACAATGAAAGCAGCTGATGCTGTCAGCCAATTAGAATTGAGCGATTTTTGGGGTCTTGTTCATCGCAAGGAAGGCTCCCCATTGCAAATACCCCGAAATCGCAAGTCTACGAGCCAATTAGGCCCTAAAGTGGCACTTTGTAACGCTTCACTATCAATCAGCACGTCAACATGAGAACAGCCATCTTTTTTGGCTTACTTTCTAATCACGTGATCAACTAAGGATCGGACGCTGCTTTTGCTATTTTGACCATGAGAACAACAAAAAACAGTGTCTGTTTTGCTTGACGTGAGCTTTATAGCCCATAACGGAATCCAATCATTCTCATCAAATTAGTTCTTTAAAACTAATAAATCATCATTGCATACATTAAATAAGTAGTGTATATTTCGTACAACTGTACGAAAGTTAAAGGCATATGTACACAACCGCACAGCATACGTCGTTACATCTCTCCTCACAAATCTATTGTAGCGGGGCTGCCGTAGTTTTGCGCTTTGAGGAAGCGTCAGTTAGGTGACCGACCTCTCGTTCTATACTCAGAACAAGTACGAATTTAGCGGATCGCAATCCGCTT
>NW_020187213.1:291855-291976 GCF_900000015.1 Plasmopara halstedii
ATTCGAGGTGAAGTAAGCCGGGTAAGCAGAATGCATTGGCTGATGCGTTGTCACACAGACCAAACTATGAGCTTGCTCATGTTACAACTGTAACGTCGTCTGTGACGGATTTGATCCGCAC
>NW_020187213.1:291986-292282 GCF_900000015.1 Plasmopara halstedii
GAGTTTCCGACTAAGTTCTTACACGACTGCGTTACACGCCAATGGCCCCTGCCCAAGGAGCAATGCGACGTCATTAACGGCTTTTCCGTGCGAAGTACGACGCAGGGATGGTGTGTGAGAGCAAGTTTCCCCTTCGACACCCACCTTTTGTGTTCGGAAGCCGAACGGCAAGTGGCGTATCGTTCATGCTTACAATAAGCTCAACGCTGCCGCCATTCCGGCACAAACGCCAATTCCAAGAAAGGATGTTCTTCAGAACAACATGGTGGGATGTACGAAGTACAGTGCACTCGATT
>NW_020187213.1:292292-292413 GCF_900000015.1 Plasmopara halstedii
ACAGCCAAAACGGGTAGAAAGAGTAAGACTTATCAATCGATTAACTGGGTGGCTACAGAGGAAAAGATTAGGGACATCTGGTATGATGGCGAAAGTAAATCAATCGATGAGAGCAGTTATA
>NW_020187213.1:292423-292843 GCF_900000015.1 Plasmopara halstedii
ATTACTTCAGATCCAAAGAAATCAACGGAATCAACTCAGACCGATTCATCCAAGTCTGCTGAGTCATTAAAAAAACACTGATTAATGGATTCTCCCAAACAAACCCTGAGGTCTCAACTCCAAATGTTTGCCCTGTGATGATCGATGTTGGAGTTGATAGCGGCGTGCAGATGGTAAGTAGCTCAATTAATACTGATCGTGTTAATCAAACTGATAGCGAGACCTCAAACATCTGATGTTGGTATCGATAACACACAGCAAACAGCTGATGTTGGAATCGACAATACTCCCAAAATGTTAGATGCTGAAACAAACATGAAAAAATGGATACCGAAGATCAAGTGGAGGCGCGATCATGGATCAAGAAATTGTTTACCGCCAATCCTAATTGGGTAGCGCTTCGAATTAAGCCAATTAAGC
>NW_020187213.1:292853-293599 GCF_900000015.1 Plasmopara halstedii
TAAAGCCTTGGAAGATTCTCATCGATTTTAGGGCGTCGGGCAATTATGTTCGACGCTCCACGATGAAAGGAAGTCAGCTATACGCTGAGGCGTTGAAAGCGCGGTTGGGTGACATCGTCACTGTTTGCCTAGCGACGGGGAATCGTGTCACAGTCCCGAAGGTCCCTGTGGACCTCGGAGTCAAGTTCCTAGACTTTGATAGCGTGGAACGCTGTCTAGTCTTAGACTTGGATGAAAGGTATGAAATCAATCTAGGAATGGCATGGTTGGAACACCATGAGCTATGGATCGATTAAAGGTCAAAGACCTTGTCCGAGTTGGAAGACACCAACGGTGCATTGAACAGGTGTCCCAATCGTGGCTTGCGGGCTGATCGTGGAGTGGCACGTAACCCACTGAGCGCTGCTCACGTTTTGGAGCAGTCGCTGCATGTCATGCGTGACATGGTCGGCCGAGGGCCGAGGCGTCGAGGGCGAGGCCTTCGTGATGCACGTGAAGTGGCACGTAAACCACTGAGCGCTGCTCGAAAATCAAAGCAGTCGCTACATGTCATGCGTGTGGAGTGGCACGAAAACCACTGAGCCCTGCTCTCGTTGCGAAGCAGTCGCTGCATGCCGTTGATGGCGTGGTCGGACAGAGTCCGAGGCATCTTGGGCACGGCCCTTCAGATGCGTGTGGAGTAGCACGGTATCCACTGGACGAAGACTGCGGGGTTAGCAGTTCTTCGTCGGATGTTGTAGATAACA
>NW_020187213.1:293609-294286 GCF_900000015.1 Plasmopara halstedii
ATAGTAAGTATATCAGAATTCCTGATCTTGATAACAAAACCCTTTTGATTGTTCAACCCAATCGCCGCAAATGCGGACCCAAATGTCAAATCAGTGATAGTCTACAATCAATGATCCGAACTCTTGTGTATAAGAATCATATCGATCAAGCTTCATATGACAAGCTCAGTATCGATGATAGAAAACTGTTCAAAGAGATCCTTGCGATTACACATCTTCAGTATAACTTCCATGACCACCTTGAGGATCCGTTAGACTCTCTAAGAGCTGAATATGACAAGCTGAAAGGAGAGCTTGAATTAGGCAATGATAATCCTTCAATCATCAAGCAACTGAAATCGCTTAGTGTGGATATGTACTCCAATCGTTTAATTTCGGATTCTGAGTTCAAGGATATTATCGTCCGATTGATATAGAGATGTTCTTTTTCAATCCCCGAATTATTTCCAGCTCAGGTGGTAGATATGGCGGCAACGCAGATCTCAACGTCGCAGAGCTAAAAGCCATCATGGAAAATCTTATCATCCATGACCGCCCTCAAAAGACCCAGGCAGCGGTTTGGGCAACGGATCTTGACAGGACGCTCAAGAAAACGGATGCGTCAACCCAGACGGAAGTTGGGAAAGTATGGGCATACTCAACTAAAAAAAATCGAAGTCTGTAAAGACGTTTGCTAT
>NW_020187213.1:294296-294601 GCF_900000015.1 Plasmopara halstedii
TGCTCGTCTTGTCGATCACTGATTTGAACAACCTCGGTGTAGTTTTTAGCATCGGAGTAGCTTTTAGCCTTGATTTGATAGACAGCTTTGGTCGCTTTCATGGCAGCGGTTGCCGCCTTCAACGCTGATCGTGCGGATGATGAGTTATTACCCTTTACTGTTCGCTTCGCCTCATCGTACTTCCTCTGAGCTTCGCCATACTTTTGGAATGCGGCTTCTGACTCATCGTAGAGTTTTTGCAAAGTGACATCGCGATATTGAGTACCCTCTGAGGATTTGATTCGAGCTGATGTATCTGTCGATTT
>NW_020187213.1:294611-296843 GCF_900000015.1 Plasmopara halstedii
TTTTGTCCAAGAGATGCGAACTCTCATCGCCGAGATGGCAGCGGATCCTCTCCCCGAGACGGTCACAGTGACCGTGTTTATGGAGGGTCTCTGCACTGGCGTGGCCAGAATGGAAGTCTTTCGTGTGTATCCGTCCTCATTTGAAGAGACGGTGACTGTGGCATTGAATGCCGAATTTAATTTCAATTTGGCACGACTTATTTGGAATGCGCACTCCAACAGCTCATCGAGCGGGCCAATGCCCATGGATCTCAGCCATGCTGAGGACGAGGGAGCAGAGCTCCAGGCTACAGGGAAGCATACATACGTTCGACGGTGTTTTGTCTGTGGAGACACCCGTCACCCAAGGGACGGATGCCCCCTGCGCAAGGCGCGTTAAGGTTCTTTGAATTATCCCCCCAACGCCTACCAGTCTGGTTTGTCGCGGGAAAACGACACCATTCAGTAGGCGCAGGGCGACTTACTGGGGAAGTTTTGTTGAGCCTCAGGGAGGCAAAGTGCAACAGGGCCCAGTTCCGAAGAGTTCCGTGCTCTTAAACACGGAACGTGTGTGCAAGCCGGGCTTGCTAGTCGTGGAGGCGACCGTAAAGGGCTTCGAAAAGTTATGGAAGATCCTCATGGATTCTGGGGCGTCGGGCAATTATGCTCGACGCTCCACGATGGAGGGGAGTCAGCTGTATGCTAAGGCGCTGAAAGCGCGACTGGGTGACATCGTCACATTTCGCTTAGCGACGGGGACGCGTGTCACGGTCTCGAAGGTCCCTGTGGACCTCGGAGTCAATCTCCTTGACTTTGATAGCGTGGAACGCTATCTAGACTTAGACTCGGGTGCAAGGTATGACCTCATCCTAGGAATGGCATGGTTGGAACACCATGAACAATGGATCGCTTGGAGGTCAAAGACCTCGGGCGCTACGCGCAAGTCTCCCGGTGGAGCTTAGGCGAGTCATGAACTCACCTCTGCTAGGAGACAAAAGCGCTATCGGCGAGAGCACTGGACCGAGCCGGTCAACGTGCTAGACATTGCACTGTCCGAGTTGGTAGACACCAACGGTGCATTGGACAAGAGTCCCTAGCGTGGCTTGCGAGCTGATCGTGGAGTGGCAAGTAACCCACTGAGCGCTGCTCTCGTTGCGACGCAGCCGCTGCATGTCATGCGTGACATGGTCGGCCGAGGGCCGAGGCATCGAGGGCGAAGCCCATGTGATGCATGTGAATTGGCAAGTAAACCACTGAGCGCTGCTCAAGTTCAAAGCAGTCGCTGCATGTTATGCGTGTCATGGTCGGCCAAGGGCCGAGGGATCGAGGGCGAGGCCCTCGTGATGCGCGTGGAGTGGCATTAAAACCATTGGGCACTGCTCTTGTTGCAAAGCTGCCATTGATGGCGTGGTCGGACAAAGCTCGAGGCATCTTGAACACGGCCCTTCAGATACGCGTGGAGTGGCACGTTATCTACTGGACGAAGACTGCGGGGTTAGCAGTTCTTCGTCGGATGTTGTAGATAACATCGGAGCTCCAAAAGAGCGGAAAGTGAGGGTGACACCGGACGATGAGGAGTGCGTGTTCACCCTGGTCTCACCGAGATATAGAACCTCTGTACAGAGGTGACGGCGACGGCGTATTTTGCAAGACGCCGGGCGTCTACCCTGATCTAGGGTGTGCCTACCGTAGACGATGGTGCAGAGTCATACACCCTCGTCAACGGTATGACGGGCGAGAAAGATGGTGACGTCCACCTCGAGGCTATGCCTGCAGTAGATGCTCTTCTTGAGCTGAACGAGATGTCACTTGAAGAGTTCGGCAGTGACTTGAAGGCAGGCGATTTGGCCGAAGTCGTCATTGTAAGACCGGACGGGGAGATAAACTCGTCATCTCTTCTGGATAAAGCTGTCTTGGAAGACACCAAGAGAGTGCTGAACACACGGAGTGGATCGTCGATCCTACTGAATCCTTCAGATCGTACTATCTTTAAATAAAAGGAATTTCGAGAGGTCGTCTCCAAAGACTCGCCTTCGATCCTACCTCCGGACGAGGTGTGCGCCATGAGATCGACCTGGTTCCGGGAACCAAATACTGCGTAACACGTCATTGGCCCCCTGTCCAAGGGGCAGTGCGACGTCATTGACGCCTTTTTCCGTGCGAAGCACGACGCACGTTTGGTGCGTGAGAACAAATCTCCCCATTCGACACCCACGTTTTGTGTTCGGAAGCCGAACGACAAGTGGCGTATTG
>NW_020187213.1:296853-299328 GCF_900000015.1 Plasmopara halstedii
GTTGCCAATAGCGCTTTTGTCTCCTAGCAGAGGTGGGTTCATGACTCGTCAAAGCTCCACCAGAAGACGTGCGCGTAGCGCCCGAGGTCTTTGACGTCCAATCAATCCTGAGTTTATAGAGGGATGCAGTAATGGTCCTCCTAAGCCTGAAGGCCTCCACCAGACCACGACAACTCTGGAAAATGCAGTTATGATTGTATTACGTGAGGGCTACTGCCACGAATTGAAGTGGTCTCTTTGTGGTCACAGCGAGTATGAAGGGCAACGGTCGTACATTAGAATCTTTTTTACCCCGGCGTATCGTATAACTATGCTTGGAAACAAAGTGTTGCTGACATTTTTAAGTGCTTTTGGATGCACTAAATACAAACAATGACTTTGTTGGTTACTGGTGGGGTGGTCGCCAAGAAGAAAGTTACTGTTGATCTTCAATTGATAATGAAGGAAGTATTCACAGACCTCGAGATGGACAAACGGTATGACCTATTAGGTATATCGTGGCTTGAGAAGCATGGTTGAAAACGATTGTGAAAAGCTCACCTATCTTAGGTGAAGTCCTTGGAAGTAGTAAGCCCACATTTGCTGTGCACCAGAAGAAGCGCTCAAGCGCTTGGACGATGTTTGCTGACGGTAACGATCCATACTATGGATCATGCAATTGACAGATTCCCAGATTAAGACTCATACGAAGTCGTCTGGAGTGACATCTGATGGTAGGTGCTCGTTCAATAGGTCAGGTGGTGTCCAGAACTGACCGCTTGAGAACAAATTATTCGTTGGTGACCATGGCGATTATGGTCAACGGAAAGAATTTATAAAGGAGTGCTGCCGGTTAATGCCATCCCTCAAGACAGAAACTTTTCTGTGCTTGATGGAAAGTCAAAGGAACCGACTCCAGCTGTATACGCCAATACTCGCTAATATAGTGGACGCGTCGGATTTTTGGTCATTGGGTATGACTGATCACCAAGGTGATGCTCCCTCCCGTAGTGTGGTTAAGCACACACGCGCGAAAAATTCAACAAAATTTATTGATCGCGGAACTGATACTCCCGCTCTGGATGCAATCGTTTTCGATATAGCTGATATAATATGGGCTAGCCCATAATCAGGACGACATGATAATGCGTCAACTAGCATGTTGAATTTCCCCGGCTTGAACGCGATCCTGAAGTTTTAATCCGTTAGGAATGACAACAAGCAAGCCATCCGCTGAGACAAGTGAGGTGACTGAACTGCATATCGCAAGCTTGCGAGATCTCAAGAGGTGAACACACAATTTCACCGGAGCATTATCCATTGCCAAATGCTCCTTGCCGTGGACAGGGTAGTTTCTTTCTGCTGGCTTCAGCTGTTGCAATGTAACGACACGACCCGATCGTGTCCTTCTGAGTCATTTTGCAATAGTGCACAACAGATTGCAAACCCCGAAAAGCCACCCACCACGCAACACGGCTAAAGAAAGTAATGATGCTTCCATTTAACTGTTTTTGATTTAGGTTATTGCTTCTTCACAAGCGGATGACCACTTCCATGGTACGTACACCTTCATCAAGTTTGATATTAAGCGGTCGGACAGAGTCCGAGGCATCTCGGGCACGGCCCTTCAGATGCGCGTGGAGTGGCACGTTGTCCACTGGACGAAGGCTGCGGGGTTAGCAGCTCTTCGTCGGATGTTGGAGATAACATCGGAGCTCCAAAGGTGCGAACAGTGAGGGTGACACCAAACGACGCGGAATGCGTTGTTCACCCTGGTCTTAACGAGACATAGAAACTCTGTACAGAGGCGACGGCGACGCCGTATGCTGGCTGCAAGACGCCGGGCGTCGACCCTGATCCAGGGTGTGTCTGCCGTAGACGATGTTGCACAGTTATACACCCTCGTCAATGATACGACGGGGGAGGAAGATGGCGACGTCCGCCTCGATGCTATGCCTGCAGTATATGCTCTTCTTGAGCTGGACGAGATATCACTTACACTGTTTGGCAGTGCCTTGAAGGCAGGCGATTTGTGCGAAGTGGTCATTGTACGACCGCACGAGGAGATAAACTCGCCGTTGCTTCTGGATGAAGATGTCTTGGAGGACACCAAGAGAGAGCTGAACGCACGAAGTGGATCGTCGATCCTACGGAATCCCTTGGATCCGTACAATCCTTTGGTAAAGGAATTTCAAGACGTAGTCTATAAAGACCCGTCTTCGCTTCTACCTCCGGACCTAGTTGCGCGTCATGAGATCAACTTGGTTTCGGAAACCAAATACTGTGTAACACGCCAAAGGCCCCTGCCCATAGAGCAGTGCGACGACATTGACCCCTTTTTCCGTGCGAAGCACGACGCAGGGATAGTACGTGAGAGCAAGTCTCCCCATTCGACACCCACGTTTTGTGTTCGGAAGCCGAAAGGCAAGTGACTTATTGCTCATGCTTACAATAAGCTCAACGCTGCCACCATTCCGGCACAGACGCCGATTCCTA
>NW_020187213.1:299338-299411 GCF_900000015.1 Plasmopara halstedii
AGATAAAACGCACGTCTGAGATGAAACGCACGTCTTATGCATTTCAAGCGCTTTCAGATGTGCTACAGCATAT
>NW_020187213.1:299483-300890 GCF_900000015.1 Plasmopara halstedii
CCAGCATCTTAGCTCGCTCAATGAAACCGCAAGAGGGAATAGCATTGGTAAATAAGGGGAAGGGGAAAATGCCGGATGAGAGCGAAGCAGTGAGGGTAGAGGTAAACACGTTGTATAGAAAGGTAAAAGGGGCAACGTCAGATAAAGGCAAAGCAGTGTGGCTAGAGTCGGAAGTGTTTAGCCCGCGAGGGAGCGATCCGTTGATCGAAGAGTCGGAAGCGACTACGTCGCAAACGAGCAAGGCAGTGATGGTACGGTCGGAATTAAGCACGCCTCAAGCGAGCAAATCGCCGTCGTATGAAGAACAGGATCCTGTACAGTATGGACCCACAGCTCTTACGATGTGGGATTTTTGCAGACAGCACCTGATTGAAAAAGGTTTCGAACCGGCCAAGTATGCATTTGAACTTCGTGACCAAGCAATGACGGATTTTGAAGTTGTCGGCGAAACTGTCGAAACGGCGATGCAGAAGTATAAGAACAATCCTGGATTTAGAATTGTGGATTTTTTGCTTGAATTTCTCCCGAGAAAAAGATGGTTTGGCGATAGTACACCAGGCCGTTGGCTCGACTATCAGCTCGACAATTTCTTCAAGGTCTTTGCTGCATTTGGTGAGTCCCCTGGAGAGACACTTTGTCATTATTTCGCAGATGCAGGCATGAAAGAAGAGTTATGGATCATACTTCGAAAGGCACCCCTTTTCATTAAGAGTATAGAGCCTGATTTGTTAAAGAACCTCGCAACCCGCGAACTGATGTTTCGATTCAACATAGAAAATGGTGTAACAGGAGAAGAGTTTTGGAAAGCCCTAGATAAAACTGAAGGTATGCCCAGGGACAAGATGAATGTCTACGTTGACTTTCTAGCATTCGCGTACTTCGCTATACCAGAGCGTTCTTACCTACATGCTACAATTGATAAAATCATTGACACTGGTGACGGGGAGATCCTTCATCAATTAATTTCCGCAATTCTAGAGGATTCGAAAATGCCTGAGGTAGGTCATCCGGAAGAATTAATGTCACTTGATGTGAAAGAGCCTGAGACTGCTGTCTTGAGAGCGCTTGCGTCAAAAGATGAAAAGAAAATCGTTTCCTATTGGATTTATTCGAAGCCTGAAAAATTTATGAAGATCTTTGAGGAGCAGCTGGGCAGTGACGACCAAGTGAGGCTTTTCCAAGGGGTTCTCAATGATAACGATCAAGTGAGATTGTTCAAAGCGGCTTTAAAGAACGACGATCAGGTAACGTTGCTCAAAGAGATTATGCAAGAACGGAGGTCGGTCGATGGAGTTGATACGCAAAGAATGGCAAAGTTTGAAGCGGGTCTCAAGGATGATAGACTGGTAGAGTTGTTCAGAGCTGCTCTCTCGAATGATCGCACAGCAAAGAATTTTCAAGTACTTC
>NW_020187213.1:300900-301230 GCF_900000015.1 Plasmopara halstedii
GTATGGAGATATGTGATAACATCTGATGTCACGTCAAGCGCTTACTTTCTATTTAAGCGTTGCATTGAAAATTAATTCAAAAATATCTTTTGTATTGCCAAAACAAATGAGCAATAGTTAGATACCCACCACGAGACTCTGGCTGTTGTACTCAACTGACATATATGACTCCAGATCAGTGGTTCAGTTAATTGGCATCGCTGAGTTATTCGATACCAAATAAAGAAATATTTCAATTTTCAATTCATTTAAATAAGCTTCGAAGTCATGACTTTTATTTGTTAAATGATTATAATTATGTTGTTGGACCTCAAATCAGCCTATTCGAGT
>NW_020187213.1:301240-301906 GCF_900000015.1 Plasmopara halstedii
ACGGATGTCACGTCAAGCGCTTACTTTATATTTAAGCGTTGCATTGAAAATTTATTCGGAAATATCTTTTGTATTGCCGAAACAATTGAGGCAATGGTTAGTACCCACCTCGAGACTCTGGCTGTTGTGCTCAACTGACATATATGACTCCAGAACAGTGGTTCAGAACATTGGCATCGCCGAGTTATATCGAAACAAACTAAAGCCCTTTTTCAATTTTCAATCCATTTGAATTAACTTTGAAGTCATGAGTTTTATTTGTTAAATGATTAAAAATTATGTTGTCGGACCTCAAATCAACGTGTTCAAGTACCAAAACCATTAATCAACTCAAAACAGTACTGGCTAGCTTATCAAAGTAATAAAATAAGATTGAATATACTATTATCTATTTTTTGTTGAGAACATCGCACAACTTACCGCAAATGTGAAAAAAACACTATCTGGCAGCGGGTATAGTAGACCTCAGACCACTTGATTGCTGCTTGACTCCGCGTCGTTAACAAAGTGTACCAAATTTCCCAAATATATGATTCAACTTACTCTGGAAGCCTCTTCAAAAGCAGTCATTGCAACCCGCCAATCAAATTATGGGTACGGAGATGACATCGATGACGTGTCAACATATCTTTGAGTTAATGAAAAGGGTGTTTCTGCAACGGACTT
>NW_020187213.1:301916-302077 GCF_900000015.1 Plasmopara halstedii
CACCCATACTACCCGCTCCTTTGGAGCTCCAATGTTATCTACAGCATCCGACGAAGTACTGCTAGCCCCGCAGTCTTCGTCCGGTGAATAACGCGCCACTCATCGCGCATCTGAAGGGCCGTGCCCAAGATGCCTCGAACTCTGTCCGACCACGCCATCAA
>NW_020187213.1:302087-302546 GCF_900000015.1 Plasmopara halstedii
TAGGATTGGTGGCTAGAGAACACTGAACTTGACGTAGTCGTCAACGCTAAAGGACTACCTGGCCTCCTTTTAGTGCTTAAGCTTTCCCATACAGCAGAAAATGGCACTGGAACCACAACCTCACCAATCCTCTTATAGTATTGCGACATCATCTTCAGATGTTACGATAGCTTATGTGTCATTTTCTATACAACAAAAGTCACGCGCCACATTTTAAATTTACCGTCAGACTTTGTAGAAATATCTGAAACATTTCTGTCACTGAAATAATTGTGTTTCAAAATGTAGTTGTTATTTTGCCGATTATTGTAAAACTGTCGAAATGCGTGAGAAATTTGGCGCAAAACGCTGCGTGGCATGATGCATGTACCGACTGCTTTTCCTCACGTATTGAATTGCAGAGAAGGCAGGTCAAAATTTGTACCAAGGATTCTATCAGGCACATAATCCTTGCTGTCT
>NW_020187213.1:302556-317829 GCF_900000015.1 Plasmopara halstedii
TCCCGGCATCGATGAGGATTTTCTATGGCCTCTTTGGGTGTGGCCACACCATGTACATCTCGTGTGACACACTCCCTGTTACCAAGGTACGTGTAACCCTGTTTCATTTCCAGTCCCGCCTTGATAAATGATCCCTTGATTACGTGTCGAAATTAAGTAGCGTAGTACACGAATTGCGGCGTTCGAATGTGGCTGCCCGGGATTCTCGAGAAATCGAGACAATTGTGTAACGATATATGCGATGTCTGGGCGAGTGCAAGTTGTAATGTATAGTAGACATCCAATCAGTGAGTATGGTCTTGACCGCATCTCCGAACGCTCAGTTTTTGTACTTGGAAATTGTGACGTTAATAGTTTGAGACCGGACTTAAACGGATTATCAACGTCCTTGGCGTTTTTCTGTCCAGATTGCTCAGCCACGTCGCTAATGTACCGTGTCTGCTTGATCATTAGTGTCGAGCTGACCTGTCGTGGTCGATCTCTATGCCCAAGACGTACTTCGCCATACCGAGATCTTTTATCTTGAAGACGCTTTTTAACATCCCCCTGACCTCTAGAATCTCACTGCTTGTCTTGGCTGCCAACGATCATATCATCAAAATATAGACATACGTACACAAAAACCTTCTTTCCCTTTCTTCACGTAGTCGCATTGATCCGCTCCACAACTTAAGAAATCAGTCTTTTTTAAGGCGTGGTCTATCGTCTTGTTCCAAGCACTTGCAGCTTGCTTGAGGCCATATATCGCTTTGTCCAGCTGACATGCAAATCCTTCAGCTCCCTTAAAAACAATCAGATTCTCCATGTAGACACGATCTGACAGCCAACTGTTGAGAAAGGCCGTGACGACGTCCAGCTGTTCCATTGTGTGTCCTAATACCGCACACACTGCAAGGACAATTCAAATTGAGTTCATTTTAGCCACTGGAGAGTAAGTCTCGATAAAATCCACGCCGAATCTGCTTAAATTCTTAGCCACCAATCGAGCTTTGTAGCGCGCAACACATCCCTTCTGGTCACGCTTCTTAGCAAAGACCTAGCGGCATCCAATCGTACGTCCAACTGATTCTCGTGGAGCGAGTGTTCATGTTTTTCTCTGGTCATGCGATTGTAATTCGGCATCCATCGCTTGTCGCCAATGGCCTGCTTCGTCACTAAACATTGCCTGCGCATACGTGGTAGGCAAGTCCGATTCTTCACCAACATTCACAGCGTAAGCGAGAAGAGCTTTAGCTATAAGGCCGTATTCATCAATTCTTGCACGCTTTGGAATGGGTGGTCCTTCGTTTCCTTCCAAACTTTCTGCGGCATCTGATCCGTTCTCCAGTAACAGCATTGGCTCGCGTGTACGCCTTGAGCGTTCCACTTGCGGTTGAAAAACCAATCGATATTCCTGTGCATCCAATGTAAAAGTTCTGTACTCTGTCAGTTCAGAGTGTACTGAAGCCGGAAATCGAAGTATATCGACCGTTGATTCATTTATGTCGGACTCCTCATCAATCATTGGATCATCTGGAGTTTCTTCTTCTTCTTTATACTCTATAGGCTCAACTTGATCTTGTTTGTGTTTTGTCGGCCCGATCACTGCGCTTTCGTCGTTTTTCTTGATCGTGTGCATCAATTTTACTTGTTTGGGCGGGTACGTCTTATAAATGCCGCGCACTTTACGCTCGTCCAGCTTCAACGACCGTGATGATGAAATATTGTCTTTCTCAAAATCGTAAACTCGGTATCCCTTGGTGTATTCGGCATAACCAAGAAACATGCGCTTTAATCTTTTGGCTTCGAGCTTCGTCCTCTTCACTTGATCGACGTGAGCATACCCATGAGACCCAAACACCCAAACGTGACCCATCCGAGGCTTCATCTTAAATCCCAGCTCATATGGGGTATTGTTTGGGTGCACTGTATTGGGAGAGCGGTTGGTCAGGTACACCGCAGTGCTTACTGCCTCTGCCGGTCGGAACACACTTGAAGTGTAGCATACTCGGTGCCTTTTCGATAATTGTGCGGTTCATTCGTTTTGCAATTCCGCTTTGCTGGGGGCTATATCTTATTATACGCTGATCTATGATGCCGTTTCGCTGACATAACTCCGGAACTGTCTTGTTGACAAACTCCGTTTCGTTGCCCGAACGCAGGCATTTGATACGGGTTCCTCATCGATTTTCGTGCAATGCTTTGAACATCTTGATCTTGTCGGCAACCTCACTCCTCTTCATCAGAACGTAATCCACCACATATCTTGAATAATCATCCACAAAAGTAAAAAAGTACTTAGCACCTCCTTTCCAAAGTGCCTTCATGGGCCCCATCACGTTCGTATGACTAATTCCAATACATGTGACGTCTTTGTCATGGAGCATCTAGGAAAGGCTTCAATCGCTTGCTTGCCCTTCATGCATCCACCGCACAAGGTCTTGATCCCTTTGTTTTGGCGCAGGCATACCTGCGGTGGATCGCAAAGTCTTCACAAAAACATCATGGCTTGAGGAGCTGTGGGACGATAGGAAGTTATGCGTCGAAGGAGCTGGAACAGTGAAGTTTATCGGCTTAGATGGAAGACGCATATCGATGATGGAAGTGCTGCTTATCCCTGGATTTGACAGACGTTTACGGTGGATGGGAAAGCTTGCCGAACGTGGACTAAGCGTGGTGTTCCAGCATGCTTCGTGCACCATTTGGGACAAGAACTATGCTTAGGCAACTGGGACAAGAAATGGAAAAGCAACACACTGGAGTCAGCAAGAAGTGGTACGATCGGTGCAATGCTCGGAAGGTGGTAGTCAGTGGTGTCCCATACGGTCTGCAATCGTCACCTTGGCGTCGGCTTTAGCCGCATGAAGTCGATCAAGTCACTTTGGTAAGGGATCAAGTCTGACGTCGCACCACTGTCAATCAGCCAGCTTGCTGATTGTTCCTCCCCCACAGCAAATCCTGCATCATTACCGCTGAAACGGTTTCTGGAACTATTCTCAGCTGGGCAGCCCGTCGTATGAGACGAGCTGCCCAAATTAAAGTACATGCCCTGAATAGTGCCGTCCTTGCGTGGCGAGTAATTCTTGCGACTACTTCCTCGTCTGCCCTTGATCCGTCCGTCATTGCCTGTGGCGCTAAACGCTTTCTTTCTTTTTTCTTTTGTAGCCTGTCTGGCGCTTTCAACAGCTTCTCCTTTACTTCAAACAGAGTGACGTCCTTGGCGTTCTCCATGATAGAAGAAATCATCCATTAATCTGCCAAAAATGCTGCTCAGAAGTATCACTAGCTGCCTTGATTCATCCACCGGCTCTCCCGTCGTCTGGACTCCCACTACCAGCTTGTCAAACACGTCCAGATGTTCCACCATGCGAGTGCCACTCTCGGTGTACAAGCCTCTACGATAAACGCGTCGTCGAAGGTGGTGATATCGGCATCCCTTTATAAAACCGCATATTTACCTTAAACTTATTACGGAGACGGGTCATCGTGACACGGTTGTGCAGAGTGGAGCGATTGTAGAAATCGCGAAGCGTTCCCATGCCTCCAAGGCACGAGATGCGGACCAAATTTTGGTCTGGTGCTGAATATCGACGTCCTAGGCAGTTATACCCAATGCCTTGGCGTCATTCACGAGTCACGTCTCTGTTAATTCGCCCTCATCCTTTGCGCCCATAACGTGCCCCAGAAGCCCTTTTCATACGAGGACCATCCTCATGTTGAACTTCCAATGGTAGTAGGAACAAATCACCTACGAGGTCTTCGGTGCGATTAGTAGTCATGGCGGTGAGTGTTCTGCGGAGCGAAGCTTTAATTGCGGCTGTTAATCTGTTGAGAAGATGGCAAAACCCCAAGTATATATATAGGTCATTGGTCCGCTAACTTTGTGCTACATCTAAGGCTGTCTTTCTAGATCCTTCTAAAAGCTTCTAGATGTAATCTCATTTTTTCCAGATCAATAAAAGACTACCATTATGTCCGTAGCCTTGAGAGTAATTGTTAGCATGACCGTAATCCTTGTGACGCCATCCACATGCCGTTCAGCGGTGTAAACTTATCAGAATTATTTTGCTCAGACAATCCACAGCAACCACAATGCTGGTATGTTCAGATGCGATTTCTAGAAGTCAAAACTAAGCGTCATATATATAAAACAACAGTCTTTAAGGCTGGCAAAAGATGCCGCCGAATGCGACAAGTCTTAAACGTATCACACCTGCGTACATGTCTTCTTACCCACTTGTACATATCGAACCATCAGTAAAAGGCATTTACCGAGCTGTTTGTATTTTTATATTTTCTCTTACTAGATGGTCACACAACGGATTATCATGTATATCGCACAATTCTCTGTACTTGAGGTCCTCATCGTTAGATCACTAATCGTTCAGTGTCATGTGGATCAGTGCTGTAATACAGTCACGTTAAAAATAGGATTATTGGTTCAGATATGCAACAGAGCGCTTTGATAAGGAGGCATCTGATTTCTCTAACGCCTTGCACCATATTGTGTCTGATTCATTCGCTGTATACAGTCTTAGCATTGGCGACATCATAATTGGTGCAATCGACGATATAAAGCCGGTTGACGCAAAAAACTTCTCTCCTACGTTAAGTTGGCCCGGCTTGTACCTAAATCAAAGGTGTACTCAGCAAACGAGGATTTACCATCTTGTCATTCTCTACGATTAATAAGCTGACGGCGTCGCTGTTTGTAACGATGCATGATCTATGTAGATTAACAACGGCATAGAACAAAGCAGGTCCACCTTGAAATTAACGAGCGTCGACTTCTTCACAGGTATCTCCTCATCATAAGCAAGGTAGTTCTTCTCATTAGCTTTATGCTGGCGAGACTCGAACGCGATCACGTCTTCATGTCCATTGGCATCAGTATGGGACAAAGTGTAGCCTATTACAAAGGCTAAGGCTGCACAAATGACGTTAAATGGTAAATCTCAATTCGAAAAACAATAATACGAGGCACACAAAGGCATTACTTTAACATCTGTTAAGATTGTCACTCGCGTCGCACCAAAGCACTATAATAAATACATTGTAAGAATGTCAATTGGGGTTGAGCCATGTCGGCATAACTAGCGCTGTACTTGTGACAGTAGTCAGCCGGGCCAACGACTCTATGTCGCCCTTTTAAACAGAGGCACTAATGACAAAGGGTCTACACAAGGAATCCCTCAGGCCGTGCTTTCTGGTGGGGCTACCAAGGAAGGTTTCGTCGGCAGCAATGACTCACTTATATGTTTTGAATAATATTTGATCTAAGCACATACAATCTTGGTTTCACTACCGACTGTTCATGCTCTGAACGACTATGCACAACTATATCGTCATGAGCTTGATTGATATAAGAAGGGTCACCGAGTGTGATGTACTACCTTCTTTTAGAACACTTACTTCATGCTTTGCACGAGAATGCGTCATAGCGTCACACAGTTTTTCGGTAAGAGTTATGGCCGTGTGATGCAATATCTGGCTTCGGGAACGATTTCGCTTCATAACGCTATTCTCTATCGGAAAAAAAGCATGGTGGCTCCCTCGTCATTACGTCGCGACATAAAGAAAGACTGATCAATCGGTAGATTTGTTGACGATAGCTCTCCCAATCCTAGTACCCAGTACTCTGCGAGTTTTCTCTATGATAGATTCATCCACGTAGATGACGATCTCAGCTCTTCCAATTTTACCAAAAAATGGTTAGGTCACAGTGCCGTCTCTCAATTTCTTGTATACATCACCGAGGTGTAATACCTTTAAATCGTTAGAAATTTCTGTCGAAGGCAGTGATGGTACATAAAATTTCCTGGTTATTTGGGACGGACGGGCGCGGCGTTTCAATAATGATACGCTTTAAAAGCGAAATATACAATCTCCTTTTTTGTTTCATCCCGCGACCTTTCCAAGCTTTACTCGAGACACCTAGCAGCACCATTACAAACAATTTCAAACAATTTCATGTGTAGCACGGAAGTTAGCGCAGCTATGTGCTTGTGCCAAAAGCGTTTCTGCTTCCTAGAGGACGTGAAACAATGCTTCGCTAATGCTCCACCACGCGAATAGTGTATGGCACGTGGCTTCTCTGGCTTCCAGTTGAACTAAAGTTCTCTTCTAGCTCTCGGGGTCTAGACACGTCATGGTTAACATTGAAATGCATGACAAATGTAGCTTCAGGACGAGGCAACAATCCAGGCTGTAATTGTCGTTAAATTATTTCTTGAAGATTAAGCATTTAATTTAGCTCCATCACAACACGTACGATTAATGTGTCTTCATTTGGTATCATCAATGCCTTTGCATACTTTCCGCTGTTTGTAACAGTTGTTTGCCTTCGTAATTGGACGACGGTCTGAGTCGATCAGAACTTTCCGCGGCTTCACAAATCCCAGGACGTTGATACTGACAAGCATGAATTCAGGGATGTGTGCTCCGCAGAAAAATCACTTTTATTTGAGTTAATTTTCGTTCAATACGGCCTTCGTGAGGTACAATAAGATCCAGCTCTATCCTATTAGACTCTACTGTGCGGATACCCTAGCTCTTTCGCTTAGAGGAAGCTAAGCATAGGTAACCGACCTTACATTCTTTACAAGAACCAGTACGAAAGTAGCGGATCGCAATCTGCTACCTCCAAGAGTATTTCAATCTTAACCACAGCAACGAAGCTTTTCTGTTCAAAGCAGAAACTGAATTTTGTTGTTTTATTTGCGACAGAGCCGCCTATATCTAATACCTTAGGTTTTTCTAATCAAATAGTAATATCAATTTTTATGCATCACTATTCACGTCGTGGCTCCTTGTTACGGGGTGTCCACACCATTGTGTGATTACATTAACTTGTATAGTCCACACCTATGTACGGTCACACCATCTGGTGTGACCCGCCCTTTCATACAAGTGTACGTGTAACCCCGGTGCAATCTTCCAAATCAATTTTGTAAATACCCACAATTCACATTAAACTGTCGCCTCATACAAAGCTCGCATGTTACAGACACCGTAACTTCTTCAAGAACATCCTTGTCCAATGATCCCTGTGTCTGTGATACGAAAAACATCCACCCTAGCTGGTTCCGAGAGCGTTCGCGGGCAAAGCTCTTCTACTTCCTCCGCACGGGTGCATCCCCGAACACTACGTCCTCGGCTTCACGCGAAACACAACCCAAGCCCTCGGCAACCGAGCGCCACACAATCAGCCCGCCTCGGAGACGGATTTCCTTGTCGAGGATTCGAAAGAAGTCGACTACGAGTCCGATACCATGGCAAGACGAGGAGGAGGAGGTGCGCAAACGGCGAGACGTGAGCCCAGCTCGAACTTTTGCTGACACTGTGTCTGTTCCCCGACATCTCGACTTTCGGGAGAAGTGGTATTGAAGCAATCGCCTCGACGAAGCACAGAGGCAACAATTAGAGGCTGCTCGCAGGGCTGATCTTCTGCGCTTGTATCCACGTTTAGTCTTAGACCCCCGTGTGGAATACGGCTTCCACTCGGCGGACCGCGCTACAGAAGCGAAGGACGCGATCACTCGATCGTTAGGCGTCTATGTAGTCGCGTTCCCGGCCACTACACAAGATAAGCCTGACCAGCGGAAAGCTTTCCGCGCTCGCTTCTTAGTCCTCATGAAATCCCAATTGGATAGGTACTGCCTTGACTTCGATCTCATAAAGGAAGTGCCCCGCTACACGCAATGCGATATGTTCCTGTGGTATTCGTCTCTGACGAAGCTACTACAGATGATGATGAGCTCTTTGAGCCATGTATGCAGGACCACGGGGAGTTACCTTGCTGTCTACCTTACAGCGAACACACAAAGAAATGGACGTGCGCGGTTAGCGCCGTCTCCGATTTGAATTTGCAAACTCAGGTCGCAACGCCGTTTTCCTGTGTATTGTCGCCATGCTACATATGGAATCATTTATCTTGCTCCCGCAAGCTCTGTGGTTTCTCGCACAGGAGAGTCTCCGACCACAGCAGCGCAGGGCCGAAGCTTGAGCACAACTCGTGGCCCCCCGGCTTTCCGGGCGACTGATGAGAAGCGCAGTGCGCGCGGCGATGCAGGACGTCATGCTCCTTCTGATCATAAGCGTCAACAACGTCAGAGCAGTCAAGCCGAAGTGACACATCAAGCTCCCACAAGTTATCGTAGTATTCCCGCTACTTCACAAGATGTTGGGTCAAACCCCGTCGACGACTTCGACCCACAAGGCGTTCCAAATGGTAGTGGACGCCACCATTCTCATTATGAAGAGTCGTCGGCAGCGGAACCTGGTCGATCGCCGTCCGTTGACTCGCGATGATCGTCAAGCATTGGAGGACAAGATCCGTCGACTTCGGCAGAATGCCGAGATCGTCTACCGCTGTGCGGCGAACCTCGAAAGCCTGAAGCTCTCCGTGCACGGACTACCTCATGTTGAGGATTATTGTGCTCTGTCAGAGCGGCTCCTAGCGGCCTTTCTCATGTTGCAAATTTCCATGTTTTGCTCCTTGCCGTCAAACCGGCAAATACATCACTTCGTGCGACGTTGGAACGCCTTGCGCCGCTGCATACGGATATTGTTTCACTCTGTGCTTAGAACCAGTTGCTAATTTAGCTTCTGGGTGGCTGAGCGCCTTTGGGCGCCGCCCCGGCGCCAACGCTTCTGCGTTAGCTTGTGCCAGATCCCGGTTCGGCTTAAGTAAGCCCTCAAAAATCATTGGGTGGGCGCGCATCCTTCTCGGAAGGTTTGGCGTATACACAAGGTCTCGCTTGGTCACGACCGTGAAAGGTCTAATCAACCGTGGACAGAGCATTGTGTGAAAGACAGCAGAGACTGCATGTGTCGGAAGATTTTTAGCATTTAATAAAACCAGGTCTCCGACCTCAATGTTTCAACATTTCCTCTGCTTCTTCCATCTGCATATTCTTTCTGCATGTCTTGGCTTTCAGTCATCGCATCGTGAACATGTCGTAGGACACTCGGTGTGGTAGACAGGAAGTCATCGACTTATGAAGGACAGTGAAAGGTTGGCATTAGCTAGCCGTTCGGCTATTCCTCCCTCACCAAGACCTGCGCCATGGGATGACGGCGTCAACGGAACGCAAGGATTACCAAGCACGTTCGCATAGAACGGCGAGTAGCCGGTAGATGGATGCACTGCATTGTTCGGAGGATCCTGTAAGAGTGGCAACCTAGCGCTCCAGCGCTTCTGCGTCTCAGCTCCGACGTTGCGAAGAACGTCTTCAGCGATTTAATTGAAGCACTCAGTTTGACCATCGGTCTTCGGATGGCACGCTGTTGACATAGTCAGCTTGGCCCCCAGCATTCTATAGATTGTATACCAAAACTTCCCAGTGAAGAGCTGGTCTCTATCAGAGACAATTAACTCCAGGAGTCAGGGTTGCCGAAGCACACGATCTACAGACAGCGTCGCTATACCGACATTGTCGATGGTGTCCGGTACTGCCGCCAGATAAGCCATCTTACTCAAACGGGCCACAAAGGCCACCATACCCGTGTTGCCTGCCTAGTCCTTCGTCAGGCAAAGCACAAAGTCCATACACATGGGCTGCCAACACCCGGAGGGTGCCAGTAAACTGGCCAGCGGCGCCGCCGCATTCTGAGATCGTTTCACCCTTTGTCTCGTCTCACACGTGCGCACATATGTGCTTGTCCACTTGTACAGCTTGGACCTCTAATAGTAAAAACTCACCGAGCTTTACGTCTTCTCACGGCCGAGATGACCACTAAGTGGGATGTCGTGGGCCTCATAGAGGATACGGTATTTCAAATCCTGATCGTGAGGAACCACAATTTGTGACGTATCCGTCGAATCGGTGCTATAGTACAGCAACCCGTTATTCATAAAATATCGGTGCAACCGTGCGCACAATCGCGCCGAGTATTTTCTGTCCGAGTTTCCAAACTCTGTGCTTCCAGAGCCTGTAGCAGCGCTACACACATACCATCACCCGCGTATACGGCACGGGTCAACTCCATCACTAATGACGTCACCATCGTGACATGAGCACTCTCATAATCCGATCTGCGTGACAACTCATCCTCAATTTCGCTCTTGGGAGATCAAATGAGCATATCCTCAATGGGTTAGTGAAGCGGTCTCGTTGAGTCAAAATTGTATTTATTCAAGCTGCACATAGAAACTGTTGATCTTGGGCTGATCCGACATGCTTAACAATCTGATTTGTATCGTAGAGAGCAAAGCAAATATCGTTCGCATAGAGGCTATACTATCGATGAGAGAATACCGATGAGACACCTACCATGGAAGGCTGTTTAAATTTCAGCCTGAACGAAAATTCACATACATAGACATTTAGGAGGTTCGTTTCGTTAACAACCTCGGATGGTTAAAAAAGGTAATTGCAGTATTTGGTATGACGTCGTCGTTTGCGCTTTAGAAAGCAATCTAGTCTCTTTATGGCGCGTCCAGCTCCTGGTGGTAAGGTGCATATTTACGTGTGTTTCATGGCGAGGCATCGCAACAATTTCTGATAAAAATGGCACGGGGTGCCATGTCCGTGCTACGGCAAGCCTAGGCGCAGTGATTGCTTATTTTTTGGGAAACGGCTAACTGTTTACTCCGGATGAGGGCTGTTGTATTTATTTGGTATTAGCGAGTCTCATGGACTTTATTCATTGGGGAAATCCTGGTATCCTCATCAAAAATATCTTTGAGCACGTCAGTCACAAAGGTCGCTCTTTAGCGGAAACCCGTTGAGCAAATTGCTGAAATGTCCCAAAAAACCTCCCGGTGCGATTATACTCAATAGAGCAGACACGATGAGGTGAACAGATAGAGAAGAAGTCCAGGCGCGGTGGTTGCACGTAAAGCATTAACTTTTGCGCAGTCCACAATTTCGCTAAGGGGTGTTGTTAGGCAAGTACGAGGAAGTGCACAGCAAACCCCGCTTCAGATCGAGTATCTGCAGCGATGCTGCCGTAGCTTAGCGCTTGTGGAAGCGTAATTTAGGTCACCGACCTTTCGTTCTTTACAAGAACCAAAACGAGTGTAGCGGATTGCATCCGCTAACTCCAAGAGTAGTTGCTACCTTGACCAAGGCTAATAAACTCTTCGGTTTAAATTCAAATCTTATTTTTATTTATTTTTATCTGCGGCTAAATCGCCTAATTTTAAATGTATATATTTTACTTGATACATATAGTAAAATCCAAATACATGCATAACTACTGGCTACCTAGCACACATACCGTATTCTTGGTTGGGTGCAGTCACACCATGCACATGTTGTACGTGTAACCCCGTTACACGAGTTGGGTAGTTTTTGACGCCATTCTGAGCAACTTGAAGCCTATGCAATGTAAATGCTTGATTGCTCTTTTGGACTTGGACTGGCGGTTTGTGGCTTCTTGTCATCGTTGAAGCATTTGCGTGGAGTGACCCCAGTGCAAAATCGCCATGCTTGGCAACACTACGAAGCAAAACTGGTATTTTTATACCCATGAGGTTGAGCGTCATGCGTAGAGGGCGCGACGCTGTGGCTGAGAGCCAGGATTCACGCTAATGACATAAGCGCGAATCAAATCTGCGTTTCTTATTGCAGACGTTGAGCCTCAAAGTTTTTTCCTGGGCAAAGTGTAAGGCATATTCTGTTGGGACAGATAATTCAGCTTTGAGCTTGCTATTCCAAAGCTTTTTCTCAGTCGAGATTAAAGCAGGCGACAGTTTGTTGCATTAAAACTGGTTATGACAGTTTGAACCTGCTGTCTTTAAAGCAATTTTTTGTGAAGACAGTACACAAGTAGCACCTGATGATACTAGTACCAGTCGTGATGTTATGTCTGACAACTAATCTTTCTCGCCATAGTATTATGTAAGCTTCGCAGCAGCGGCAGTTA
The DNA here is from genome assembly GCF_900000015.1 of Plasmopara halstedii. Lineage (NCBI taxonomy): Eukaryota > Oomycota > Peronosporomycetes > Peronosporales > Peronosporaceae > Plasmopara > Plasmopara halstedii. The sequence goes on from NW_020187213.1 coordinate 314,407, forward strand.
AAAGATGAAGTGACGTATCTTGGTCGAAAGAAGCAGCAGCATGCTTCTTACAATTACAAAACACCACTGTCATCGCGGCAATATAATGACCAATTGGTAATCCATTAGACTATTAGAGAAGAACTTGCTGCTATGCTGTTGAAGTGTTATTATGTGAAAGTAGTATATGTCAACACGCACGTCTATCATTTCAAGCTACCGACTGCAGCTTGGCTTGGTGATCAGAGCGACCGCGCTTAACACAATCCTGAAATCGGCGCTTCAGCAACTTGTCATCTGGAGCAAGTTGCATGGCGGCCCACATGGCGCAAGCAGCCTCTTCGTACAGTCCAAGTTTTTCAAGGCACTGACCTTCACGATACAGTGCCTTGGGCCAATCCGGACGTAGTTTCTTTGAGATTCGCACATCGTGTAGGGCCTGCTTCGCATCATCTGCACCCAAATGAGCCGCACAACGATTACTGTATAGAGCCGCGTCGGTAGGTGTGAGCGCAATAGCTTGTGAGTACAGATCAACAGCAAGAGCGTACTCTTTCGCCAGGTAGGCTTTGTTGCCTTCATTTTTAAACTGAGTTGCTTCCGCTATTTGCTCTTCAGTGTTTTCGGTACGCTCGGGAACTGCAATATCTTCATCTTTAATCAGCTCAGCAAGTTTCTTTTGATGCTGAGCCTCTAGTTGTTCTTCTACTGTCTGAGGCTCAGTCACTGCAGCATTTATTCTAGATTCTTTCTTCTTTGCAGCTTCTTCGTAGTATGCATCTAACTTTAACTTTTCTTCAGCCATAAAGTTGTCAATATCAACATTTTCAAAACCTTTCGTAAAAGGTTTCAATAGTGTCACAACCTCGTGATGTCCCATCCCGGCAGCAAGTTGTACTGGTGTTGCCCCAGCATCCGAGACAAGGTTCGCAACCTCTTTCGTATCTTCTGGACGACAGAGTAAAAATGTTTTGACTACTTCAGTAAATCCTGTTTCGGCTGCCATGTGCAATGCCGTCAAACTCCCCTCCATGGTCAGAAACAGCGAAGCGCCACCTTCAAGCAATTCCTTCACCACAATGGGTTTGTTCATAAGACACGCAAGCATTAATGGTGTCACTCCACCTGCATTTGTCACGTCGACTTTAGCCCCAAGACGCAAGAGTTCAGCAACCGTCTTCTCACGATTTTCACTCACGGCAAAGTGCAATGGTGTACCATTCTTCGTCGTAGCTTCCAATTGAGCTTTATGTTCGATCAATAGTTTAATAGTCCTAATAGAACCATTAGCTGCTGCTTCGTGCAAGGCTGTTGTACCGTTCGTCATGGTCGTATTCGGGTCAGCAAAATAAGCCAGAAGTAATTTGACCGACTCGAATTCATTTTCTTTTGTAGCATACAAAAGCGGCGTCGCACCTTCTTCGTCTCGGCATTCTATGCACTCTGGTGCACGGTCTAAGATAAATCGTATGACTTTGCGACGTCCTTTTGCGGCTGCAAAGTGCAATGCTGTGCGTTTATGCGCATCTTTAAAGTCCGTCAGTGCTTCTTTAACATCAGTCACGCCCATACTTTGCAGTGACTCAAGCGTAATTTTCAATTGCTCCAAGTCGCCATCTAATGCAAAGAATCATAATAATGTGATCAATGTTATTACTACCACATTCATAAATTACATAACTTACTTTCAGCACTTGATAGCAATTGACCTACAACCTTTTTCTGCTGTTGGTACTCGGATGCACCTTCTTCTTTCTCTTTTGCTAGCTGGTTTGCCATATTGGCCGTCATCGGATTTCGCTAATGTGATTGCCACTCAAAGTCCATCACAATAAAGCTCTTATGTCATTTTTCAGCCAATTAAATTTATCAAATGTTTTAATCTTAATAGATAGTAGATCAGTATTTCATGTTTAAAGAATGTTAAGACTTGTCGCTCTAACGGTGGCATCGCTTCCTTTTCTCTAGTGTTGATAATGATCAGCACTTCATTTTTTGATCTTAACAATTGCAGTCATGTCGACAGTTGAAGGCGAACCCCGCACTGTTATGATTCCCATCGTAATCATCATCTCAGTATATCATCGACATAGTTTGTAACTGTAAACTCTTGTTTGTCAATACTTCTACTAGGCTGACGGAACGGAAGAGATAGAGGCCATCGGGATTGCTGACGTTCTTACGCGAGGTGGAATGATGGTGACATTGGCCAGTATCGGTCGCAAGTTGCAGAATATTGTGACGATGTCGCAAGGTACAAAGGTACAAGGCGACATCGCGATAGAGGCTTGCACAGAACTATCGTTTGATCTTATCATGTGTCCTGGAGTAAGTGTAGTCCTTACGTCAATGACAAGAATCAATAATAAAATGTTTATACGTAGGGACCTGGAGCTCAGCATTTGCATGACTCGTCTGAGCTTATCAAAATGCTAACGAAACAGAAGCATCAGGGTCGATACTATGGTGGCATTTGTGCAGCACCTGCTGTTGTACTACTTCCTCATGGACTGTTAGATACTGGACCGGCCACGGCGTACCCAAGTTACGCGACTAAGATGACAATGGTTGACTATAAGCCCAATGAACGTGTAGTGGTGAATGGCAAGTGCATTACCAGTCAAGGCCCTGGAACCGCCATTGAAATGGGGCTCAAGCTTGTAGAGTTGCTTTGCAGTAAAGAAAAAGCAAAGGATGTGGCTCAGGCTTTGGTAACGTAATCGTTTCATGGAAGAAATTAAATTTTTCACAGAGATAGCAAGTCAAAAACGATATTTGCACAGATATTATGAAGTAAGAAAACTTGTGTTAAAAGATTTTCGAAGAATAAAGAAAAGTAAGGGTGAGATGATTTATCGGCATCGAGCTCGAAAAACGGTGTTTTCAAGTACATAAATCACGAGTAAAGGAGTACTATCTTTACATGTTGGCACCTACCACTTCATGTAGCCAAGTAGGAACCTAGTTATAAGAGTAATTGTACTCCATACGGACAAAAATGTTTGATCATATCCTAAGGTTCATCACCATAGGGAACATAGTCCTGTTGATTGAATGATAAGGCAAGCTACCACTAAGAAATCGCGTTGAACTAAAAACTATTTTGCTCTTAGTTTGGTGATGACTTACTTTGCAACCAGGTATTACAGCATTACTCTTTCACGAACAGTGGCATTTCAAATGATTCCAGTAACTTATTTCACCTATCTTTCACTTTGATTCGGGACTATTTTGACATTCTTGAGATTCAAATGCTAACAAAGCAGTCAAAACGTTGCAATAGCAATTCGACGCCTTTCCGACGTCCTGAATTCAGTAAAACTTGACGTGAACGTTATATATGGATGTTTCCATGAGCAGATCATAACTCTTAGCTTCAATAATACTTAGAGCTGTTTGTGAAATTAACCTCGTTGAAGTCGCTAGGGATCATCTGGAATGTTG
>NW_020187213.1:317839-320270 GCF_900000015.1 Plasmopara halstedii
TTACATATACGTCGCAGGGCGACAATCCAAAGAATTTCGACGACGTGCCTTGAGTTTGGCAAACTCAAATCGGAGGTGTCGCTCCACACGCACGTCCACTTGCTTGTGGCTCAACTGTAAGTTATACAGTGAGGAAAGTTTCCGGTGCCGTTGCACCCTTCGCTCAAAGAGCACTTTGTCATCTGTAGCGCTTTCGCCAGGGGCGAGCACTACAGGTATTGTCCACATTGCGGTTACAGGAGAGTTACTTCGTTGAGCACACAGACGAGTGCGATAAGCTTCCAACGAATATTCTTAAAAAACGAGCTCGAAGTGCTTTCCGTTTGGCAAGCTCATCTTCCAAAATGGCCTGGGGCCCGATGATGTGGAGGCGTAACGGTCGAGTTACCGCGTCCTTCGCTTCCACAGCGGGATCCGCCGGGCGAAAGCCATACTGCACACAAGGGTCAATGACCGGCCGTGGATGGGTGCGCATCCGAGCCGCCTTACGGGCAGCTTCCAGGTGCCGCCTCTGTGCTCCGTCGAGGTCATTGGTAATTACACCACATCCCTCAGGTGACGAGAAGTCAGGAAACGGACATGGGGTCCGCAAGGTGCGAGCAGGACACGTATCACGCCGCTGGCGCGGCTCGCTTTTCTCGTCATCCCACGCGGGAAAAGGAGTGTCATACTCGTAGTCGACCAACTCCACATCCTCAACGAGGTCACTCGTCACTGATAGCGTGTGCGGAGCGCGACGCTCGTGCTCATCGAACCTAGGTGTTATTCCCTCGATGCCGCGGACGCACTATCCGACTTGCACCGCGTGCGGGAGACGAAGTTGGGCTCTACCCGAGTGCGCTGTCAGAACCAGCGAGACTTGGCGACTTCCGTGTCGTTGACACAGGGCTCATTGAGCACGAAAGTCGTTTTGTTCCAACGAACCAAGTCGCAGTGTCTAGCGGACACGTAAGCTTCGTTGAGGCAATAATCGATTGGAACTGTAAATTTTCTCAATCATAATGGGAGAGAGTGAATCGGGGTTACACGTACCCTGGTAACAGAGGTGTGTGTCACACGAGATGGGCATGGTGTGACTGCACCCAAATAATAATACGGTTCGTGGCTGGGTAGCCAGTAATTATGCATGTATTTGGATATGTATTAGGAAAATCTATACATTTAAAAGTTAGCAGCTTTGCCGCAGATAAAAAATAAATAAAGCCAGATATAAATTTAAACGGAAGATTTAATTAGTAATGGGTTAAGGCAATAATTACTCTTGGAGTAAGCGGATTTCGATCCTCCAAACTTGTTCTAAGTATGGAACGAAAGGTCGGTGACCTAACTTACGCCTCCTCAAAGCGCAAAGCTACGGCAGCCCCGCTGCACAGAGACCCAGTATTTCTGCAAAGTTTGGCAAATTTAATATAAAACATTCTTGACGCCACAAACAGTCAACTGCCACCCACCCACAACCACAGGCTAGAGAGAATATTGCGCTGTGGAGGATATTCTCTGGATAATTTGCGTAGATGGACCGCAATGCTAAAGCGAGTTGCTCCTACATATTGAGTCTGCATTCAACGACGCATTTAATGCCTCTATAGGCTTTGCCCCAGTTTTACAAATAACAAGTTGGTGAACCCCTCATACCTTGATAACGCAATGCATCGAAGAGGGGAAGGAGCTGTCGAGCAAAACTGGCTAGCTCGCATCAACCCGGCCACAGAAACAGCGACTTTATCTCCATGAGAAGAAGCATCGTGCGCAGCGTGCGCAAGTTAGTCAAGAACGAATAAGCAACTCCTCGATGCCCAATTTGGGGGAAACGCACACAAATTTATTGTAAGGCAAAAGTTTATTGAATACATCACACCCATCAACACCTGCAATACTCGCGATCCATAATGTTGGAAAAAGGATCCGGAAACGATTATCTGGATGGCGGTTGGCAGTTGAAATGACCGTTGGCGGTTGAATGGCCTAAGGAATCGCGGGAATTTCTCTAGGCCTCATAGGGGGTCTCGGTAGGTGCATATTCTAGGAGATAGGTGCAGGGAGAATGCCTTGGTTCTGATAGATCAGTTTCTCTTTTACCATCCAAATTCCAACAGGGTTATGAGCCCAAGCGAGTCGCGCTAGGGGAATAACGATACAACACCAAGGAACAATGGATAAACAATGCGATGACATGCTGGTGCTCTTGGACAAGGCCAATGACCAGTGGTCCAGCAGCTTTCCTCCAGTTCGCGACGACAAAGAGATCGATTGGCGTCAGCGCAAGTGGCTTCTGCGCACCTTCAAGGAGTATGGGATCCTCGACACCGCAGAGGCAGGCTTAAGAGAGACCAACTCAGCACAGCGGAAGGGAAGGTAGCTTTTGATCGCCAGCAGTGCAAGATCCAGCGTATGATCGCGTCGGCGATACCGTCACACCGCCTGCAGCAGG
>NW_020187213.1:320280-322487 GCF_900000015.1 Plasmopara halstedii
CAGCAGGTGCACCCTGAACTTGACAAATGCACACTTCATCGTAAGTAATTTCATGTCGTGGACTGAGTACTTCTTCTCCGCAGCCTTGCGCTGGCGAGATTCGAACGCGATCACCTGATCTCACCCGTCGGCGTCCGCTTGCAGCAGTGTACAGCCGATGGCTTAGTCCGAAGCGTCGCAGACGACACTAAAAGGACGATCGAGGTCTAACAACGCCACTATTGGTGCATGAAGTAGGCTATCTTTGACCCTGCCCGATGTTCGGTGTCCCAACACCATTTTGTATCCTTCTTAAGGAGACTCGACAATGGCTGTGCCACTTCCGCACAATTTGCGCAATACTTGTGCAAGTAGTTGGCGATGTCAAGCCACTTGCGCGAGTCCTTTTGTTTCTTTGGATCAGGTCAATCCACAATCGCCTTGAACTAAGCGGGATCCGCTCGAAGGCCACGCTTTCCAATAAAGCACCCTAAGAAGGGAATTTCGTTCGTGCCGAAGATGTACTTATCGGCATTAGCATACAGCTTATTCGTGCGCATGCACTCGAGCACCGCTCTCAAATTGACGATGCGGTTTTCCTCGTCTGTTCTCCCGACCGTGCCGAAGATACACTTATCGGCAAAAGCACACAGCTTATTCGTGCGCATGCACTCGAGCACCGCTCTTAAATGGACGATGCGATTTTCCTCATCTGTCCTCCCGACCGTGGACGAAGAATACGTCAAAGTGTGTTTCTGCAAACGCCCGGTGGTGTCTGAACAATTGCTTAACAAGACGATTAAATGTTGCTGGTGCGTTTGGCAGCCCTTGGAGCATCACCAGACACTCCCTGAGCATCCCACTCGGAGTACTCACCGCTGTCAGCGGACAATCACTCGCTCTCACGAGAAATTGGTAATAACTATCGATCAAATCGAGTGCACTGTACTTTGGACAGCGAGCCATCTTGTTCCGGAGAACTCCCTTCCTAGGATTCGGCGTCTGTGTCGGAATGGTGGTAGAGATACGCTTATTATAAGCGTGAGCGATACGCCACGTGCAGTTCAACTTCCGGGTCAATGACGTCACACTGCTCCTTGGGCTACGGGCATTGACGTATTACGCAGTATTTGGTTTCCGGAACCAGGTCCCTCTCATGACGCACATCTCGATCCGGAAGTAGGACCGACGGCGGGCTTTTGGAGATGACGTCTTGAAATTTCTTTACCAAAGAAAAATGCGGATCCGAAACATCCATCACGATTTACGATTCGCTTTGTGCGTTCAGCACCCTCTTATTGTCCACCAGGACAGCTTTATCCAGAAGTTAATCCCTTCTTTCGGTCTTATATTGACCACCTCGGCTAAATACCTGCCTTCAAGGCACCGCCAAACTCTTCGAAGGACATTTCGTCCAGCTCAAGAAGGGCATCCTCCGGCTATATAGCCTTGAGGGTGACGTCGCCGTCTTCATCTCCCGTCATACCGTTGACAAGAGGATATAGCTGTATGCTATCGCGTACGGTAGACACACACCCTGGGTCATAGTCGACCCTTGCGTCTTGCAGATATCATGGGCTTCACCCTCTCCTCTTTATAGAAGTTTTACGTCTCATCGGGACCATCGGAACACGTACTTGGCGTCGTCCCGTGTCCCCACTCCTTGCTCCATCGGAGCCTTGATGTTAATAATCGCATCCGACGAAGAAATGCCATTTTCGCAGTCTTCGTCCAGTGGATAATGTGCCAATCCACGCGCATCAGATGGACCTTGCCCAGGATGCCTCAGACCTCGTCCGACCATGCCACTGTTGGCATGCAGCAACTGCTTCGAAAAATGAGCAGTGCTCATTGGAATACGTGCCACTCCACGCGCATCACAAGGGCCTCGTCCTTGATGCCTTAAACCTCGTCCGACCATGCCATTCTTGGCACGCAGTAACTGCTTCGTAACGTGAGCAGCGCTCTGGGTTACGTGCCACTCCACGTGCATCACGGGGTCCTCGTTCTTGATGCCTCGGCCCTTGGCCGACCATGCCACTATTAGCATGCAGCGACTGCTCCAATACTTGAGCAGCGTTCAAAGGGTTACGTGCCACTTCACGTTCAGCCCGCTAGCCACGCTCGTGACTCTTGTCCAAAACACCTTAAGTGCTTGACAGCTCGGATACTCCGATATCCAGCACATTGACCGTCCCGGTCCAGTGCCCGCGCCAATAGCGCTTCTG
>NW_020187213.1:322497-323469 GCF_900000015.1 Plasmopara halstedii
AACCGGTCAAATCACCGTCACTTCTGGCGTAGGATGCAATTATTTCCAACGCACATGAGTTTCCTGATATATATCTCAATTGGAGATACGTACTAAAAAACATTGGGCTATTACCAGTTTCAAAGGTGATTAGCTCCTTATGTTTGCCGATGAGGGATTCAAATAGGCGTTTCGTGTACTTGTGCGGTGGAAACATACTCATCTTGCTACTCATCACTAGAACACTGGCCTGACTAGGAATTGTAACACTCGCGTTCCAGTATCGATCGCGCTTATAATTGATTCCGCGAGCTCTATACTTGCCAAAACTGTACCTGTCGCACACCTTTGATTGTTCTTTTGAAAAAGCACAATACAATTTTACATCGGCGTATACGCCCCAACCACCGACACTGTTCAAAAAGCGCTTTTTCAATTCCGCTAGCGAAGGTGTCGGCCTTTCCCATATTTCCAAGAAGACGATGAGGTTGTACAACAACTCGGAGCTCTGCCCGCTAGGATCTGGATCAAAGAGACCGTTATCTGATAAATTGTTAATGTATGTCGTCAAGACGTCCACATCATGGGGTTGACAGCGCTTGAGGCGGTACACAAACTGAGGAATTGTCATGTACAACGATGGAGTCATCACCAGAGAGAATACGAGTTTTCGCAATTTGTGGGAGGCTGGCCAATTATGATTGATAATTTTCATGGTGTTTATTATTTCAAAGCACGCTGAATCCGGTTGATTGTCGAGAGCGGTCAAAACATCTTGAAAAACAGTAATTAATGTATTCGGTTCTTTAAAGTGGGAGCTGCAGACACGGTCGTGATCGCAGCGTTCCAAAAAGGTTCTTGCCACTTCGTCAACGATATCATCGAGATCTGTAAAATAATTATATACTCCCGTAGTACTTACTGGCGAATCTAGAATGTATCCAGTAACTTCTGGAGGGGCAAGATGCATGAGACGTTCCACCATTAACGCTT
>NW_020187213.1:323479-331105 GCF_900000015.1 Plasmopara halstedii
TAATCCGACTCCAAGAGTAATTATTGCCTTCCCACGGTTAATTGACTCTTCGGCTTAAAATCCAAAACTGATTTTCATTTATCTTTTCATCCTAATTTTAAAAGTTCAGATTTTCCTTAGTATACTGAATATGTATAGTAACAGCTAAATACATGCATAACTACTGGCTACCTAGCCCCTTACCGTGTTATGTTTGGATGTGGTCACACCATGTACTTCTCGTGTGACACACACACCGGTTATCAGGGTTCGTGTAACCCCGTTACACCAAGAGCGAAACCGAAAAATCTGCCGTAACTAGTTGCCTAAGTTGCTCTGCTATTTCAAAGCTGACATATGACGTGTGCTCCTCTCCTCGTCTCATCATCGGTATAAACACCAATACTTTTGTACCTATGAATATTCACATTACATAAAAGTGGAATGTGAAATTCGCACATTTCTTGTCTTCGTAAGATGTGTACATTTATTTGCACAACAGTCCTGATTGCACCCTGCTTTAAAACTATTACAAATAAAATCTCATTTGCCTAATTCAATAATGTTTAACGCAATAACCACACGATTATATTTTGTTGTCTCCTCACTATGACAGGGTACCAGAAGCTTACTGATATAGTGCCTCGTGGTCTATAGCTGAGGTATGCTGTCACACACAACCAGCCTTAACGCCATTATATGTCAAAATGCTATTGATGGTGATAAGATGCATGAACGTCTTTTCCTTTCAAAGCTGTACCTCGCAGTATTGATGCAGCTTGTATTTTATCACCAAGAGTGTTAATCACACACACATTGGCGAATCGTGATGAATTCAGGCTTTCGAGTCAGCATCAGTATTTGCCTTAGATATTTATTATCTATGTGGATGCTATACAGACGCTGGCATATTATCAGAATAATATGAGGCCAAGTTTGCAGTACGATTAGCTGAAGATATATGAATGATGTGACATTATGGCAATCTACAATCTCTCAGCGCGACTCGCAATGAAGTGTTTGGCGTTCAGCACCGATAGATAACAAGTGAGCATTATGCTGTGACGTAATGAAATCACAAAAAGTCATCAACCAGACCAAAGAAAACAAAATGACGAGTATATAATGACGCAAGTGACTTGCGTAGGTTCCTAATGCCAAAATATTCGTAGGAGTTTCCGGAAGAATTTTTTTATGGCTTTCGTCAATGCTTTTACTCCACCGTGAAACTTTGAGTATGAGGCGGCATTCTTAGTGCTGCTAGATCGTCTCGTCATGAGTGGGAGAGCGCCGTGCTTAACTCTGTTCCACGTAGGGTTCACTCCGCGTAAGTACATGACTGTATTGAAGGGCAATCGATAAACGTCCCTCACAAAAATTGTAAAAGGAGACCTCTCTTCTTGGATGTCATAGTCGCCGCTGTTTTTCTTTGCAACTGTTGAGCCTACAGGCCTCCCCGTTACGCGATACGTTCTCATCGACCGCCAGTCGTCATCCACAGTCTTCTCCTGGCTCGATTGCCTTAATCTGTTCGACGCCACCTTCTCTGTGAGAGTCTCGTGGGAGGCGACGACTTCGTCATAGCCTGATAGCAAACACGCAAGTGCTACAGTTACAATGTAGCTGAGTCGCATGATGATTCGCAGACGATAAAAATGTATTAGTGGCTATTAAAACGCACAGTTTTCCGGCCCTGCGCAGCTGCAATTCTTCAGATGATGCGGTACTTTCACTTCAAGTCGAGCTCCTACTCTCCTCTACATACCTTATAGAAAACAGCCGAATATCGAACCTGATCCGACAGATCCGAATAGTGCTGCAATCGTGCTACAACTTTCCCTTTTTATGCAGAAGGATCACCTTCCAGCAAGCGCAAGTGACGCTGACTCGATCACAGCTTACCGAAATCTTGCGGCGTGGCAGGCAAGCCATAATATAATAATTTAATACTCTTTTATTTATACAAATTCAGTACAGTTCCACGCCACAAGTCCCAAACCTTTTTGTTATACGGTATTGAGTACAATCAAGTATCCAAAATCATGGTTACTAACACATTGATACGCTTTAAAATTTATTTGTGGATAATATTACAAAAAATACAAAAAATCTGGTCTTGAAATGACCAAGAGTCTTGACGACTATCTACAATAAGTCAAACGTTCGATATAGCTACATCAAATGTTGCTTACTTTCATGTTCGTTCATGTGATATGTGCTCACAGCAGCAAACAATAGATTTCGATAAGGCCCAGTCCACAGTAAAACCCCCACAACTTGTTTATTCATTGTTAAAATCTCGTCTTGTCGTGAGGAGATGTGTCAAGGCACGCACGAGTCCCACAACATTCCTCCGATGCCTGGTATTACCAATTATTGCAATGAGATGATCGATATATTTGCCGTTACGGGTGACTCAGCAAGTGAAATATCGTGCGCTATGTTCGAAGAGAATATGTAAAAGAACGGGAATCGATCTATCATCAGTGTTTATTGCGAAATGTTAGTGTTTGAGGAGCGATTCGATCTGCTGGATAGTGAAATGTACGCACAGTAGTGGAATTGGCAAAGTGGCACTATATGAGCATAGAAAATCAAGTTTTCGTGTTGCCATCGGCTATGGCGATGAGATGGATTCAATGAAATACTTGAATATATTGCTCTTGAGAGTCAGACATACAAACCGAATTGTGCAAAGTGGGACCTGATTCTGTAGGACCCCGAAATCGATCCTGAATTGCTGTGTGTCGAGCACCATCTTGCCCATTTGCTTCATCTCTTTAGCAGCCACTTGGCAGTCCCTGGCCAAAGTCTTGTGCAATCGATGGCGTGCTATCACAGTTGCTCATGCATTCTTCTCACCACCTTCAGTACATTAATGCGCTGCCCTTAAACATTATAAGATTCGCTAGCACCACAAGTATGCGCAGTACGACCTTTTTTATCTTTGCGTCGGATCGGCGGGCGTGCATAGCGTCTTAATGCGCCGTCACATTAGACTTTATTTCTAAACATTTTGCAAAATTAGAGCAACGAACCCTGTAACAGAAGTCGCGCTTTTGCATAGAAGTGTTGCGTGATGGGAGAGCATTTGCGAGGCTGTTTGAGATTTCTTCGAAGTGCACATGCAGCTTCGTAGCGGCTGTCCGCCCTGTAGCACAATCCTTTTCAGAGCGATACTTGGAATAAATTTTGTGCTTTTTTCTGCTACTTTTGTTAGTAAGTCCAGAAGATATGCTCAATCAATCTATTGACTTTCACAAAGCATGTGTTTCGACTTGTGATAGATAAGTTGGGGCGAAATGGCCGCAAGGGTAGAAAATACATTTAATCACGTATGTTGTTAAGCACGAATGTCAATCAATGCTTCTGTTTGCTCAAGTTTCTTTTACAGTTCAGCATTACGTGACTGCGGGTCAACACACCGAATAGCCTTCTCGGTAGTACGAGTCCGGCATGTCAAATCGTGACAAAAACAGTCGTAAATCAGTGCAACCTTTGAATGAATCTTGAACTTTCTGGTGCGAACAAGCCGGCTTTCTAAACGAGTCACTTTTATTGCTTTATATCAAAAGAAGGCTGTTAAGTATAGCACGTTCGATGCAAACTGTTAGTGTGTTATTCGTGATTCACAGAATGCAACGTTCATGTTGTTCCTCTTGAGATTTTACATGCATACGGAGCTAACCTTGACGCTTTGAGGTCATATTTTGCACTTGAGGATTCTAATCAATCTCAAGATGCCTTCAGTGATATCGCTTTAAGGAAAAGTGCCACGTTCGAAATAGAATGAGCAAACCTTTATCCGATGCTTAAGAAGGCATCTTCCTTTTAATGTGGTTGTCACCATTCAGTTGATCTTACTCAGTACTATCTTCAGTCAATGTCGTGCAATTGCATATCTTGCAAGCTATGCTTTCCAGCGCGACTAGATAAAATTTAGCGGTCGCAGACGAATAGACTCGATAATGCAGAAAGTTTTCTTAACGTTGTTGTCTATCCGACATCAAAGGCATCTCTGGGTTTTGAACACGTAATTTCACAATGATTGATTATTTAGGATGGACGTACATATCTATCATGTTCTAGAATGGAGACGAGCACTTTCAATATGAATGGCTATTGTAAATTGATTCACAGCGCGTAGCCTGAAAATAGCAAAGGATAGTTTCTTACGTGGCTGACTTTAAGAACCTGTTACCACACTATTTGCTATACAAAGACCTATGTTCGAGCACGTTGACAACTAGCCTGACATGTTAGTTTTATAGCATCGGCAAGCTTAGACTCTCTCTTGTAACACCGATAGATGCTTCTTGCTTCCAATGGATCGTGTTTCTGGCAAAATCCTCGCATCCAGCACTTTTTTCGCGACAAAAGTAAACTTTGTTGATTACACTATCCTGAAACAAATGAAATTTTTGAGAGATTTTTATACTGACCAAAATTATTAGGATAGTAGTAAAGTTGGCGGAGTATATTGGCACACAGTTGACGCATATTACATCGGACTACTCTCTACAAGTGATTCTTGAAAATGCTTGACTCATAATATTACAAGCCAAAGAAGAAAATGAACAATGAGAAAAGCATACGAGCAGCTTGAGTTTAAAAATACGAATACGTTACGTGAAAACAAATTAATGTCGGAATTATTTGTAACAAGACCATAGTATTTTTGTCTTCACTATTCTTTTACCCAGGAAGATGTAATTTTATCTATTTAAGACATAAAATATTGCTTAATGTCTTTTTTATTGTTTCTAAAAAATATACCTCCACAAATGGGCATTCTAAAATTACACATAATCCTATCATAAGGCCACCATGTTTGATAGTTCTCTTCACGCAAAAATATATTTTGAGTAGTGGTTTTGCTGTTGCCTCCGTCATGGGTTCGATACCTTACGAAAATCACATTTGAACTTTGTGTGGCAGCTGATCTCTTGCCAGAGAATATTTTGATGTGGTATGTCTCGCTGTCGTACTAATACTCGCAAACGTACAAAATACTTCTTGCTGTGAAATGCTGTCGAAAGATAGCGTTTTGAGTCAGACGAATACGTGATGAATAAAAAACGTTTGTTTTTGTCAACAGTGATAGCACGAAGGACAAGTTTGGTTCCGAGTCCATTGACTATTCGGATTCCATCTCGCGCTGTGAATCAGTCCCAATATAATTGGCGAGTCGTGATTTCGACGGAGTGTAAATTTTTGGCACTGCTGTCGATGAGTTGGGTATCGCACTTACTGACTTGATGTACTAAAACAGACACTGATAGATGGTGATAGTACTAGTATTTAATTCTCTCTGTTGCAGTGCCAACAACAACTCCACCGTATTATCTAGCTATCCTCACTAGCTGTACATTCTAGAACCCTGCTAAACTTGATCGATTCTTCGATGGTAGTTGACTTAGTTAGTTTGTTTACATAATCTATGATAAATACTAAAGCAATTGTTTCCAAATTTCGAACCTAGCAATCTCATGGCGAAGATTGCCAATGCATCGATTGATGTATAACGTATAGGCTTTAGCAAAAGTATGTATATTGAAGTTTATGTAAAGTCTGTGCGTATCGATAATTCAATTTGAAAATACTACAAAGCAGAGACTTATTTTGATCAATTAAATTACTTTACACAAAACATGACTTTGGACGATAAGAACACTAGTTTTAATAATCAATCTTTTAGATGGGAACCACACTGATTTACTGAATGTACCTCTTACCATCCTGGTTGATTATTATTCGCCGTCCGCCGGTGTCCAAGGATCCGTCTCAGCGTAGTTACTGGCTTTAAGTATCTGCCATTGATTCAGACGAGCGGCAACATCTGGGAACGACTCGGTGATTGTTTGATTTAATTGCTGAAACACCGCTAGATTACCAGAGGAAGCGAGATGCAGACCGTCTGGTGACAGCATTGTGTTTCGTAAGTTCTCGTCCATAGCGTTGAAGTATGAATTGATATCAAGCACTTGGACACCAATATTCCTAGCGGTCTCCACACAAGCTTGAGCATATTGCGTCATCACCGCATTAGTACGGTCGATTGATGCGTTTATCTCTCGAGCACCCTGAGCTCTTGCGATTTCATTTATGGGTGGAGGAGTGATGAGCAAAATGTTGGCGTAGGGTGCTGCAGTCTGCAACCGGCTCACAAGTGTTTGTAAATTCTTCTTATAGTCTGCAATGGGAACATGTACATGCGCATTGTAGCCGCTCGTTAGAGATGCGTCATTCGTACCAAACCAGACCGTAATCAACGATGGGGTTTTGTAAGTGTGAGTGATTTCATACTCGACAGTGGATGGACTAATTTTCAAGAACCATTTCGTGTTGTAGCCCGGAGCCCCACGTGTTACAACTTCGCCAGAGGCAGCGTATTCGTATTGCAGCAAGGCAGCCCATCCATTATTATCGACATCTAGACCACGCTCGGTGAGTGAGTCGCCCAATAAAAATAACACTGGGCGTTCCATCATTTCTTGTGCGATGACCAGCTGTGCACCGACTATAGCAGCTGCAAATTTACGAATTAAAAGAGCCATTGTATGGAGAAAATGTTTGTGTTGTGCTTGGCAAATTGGATTGTGGTCATTCTCTGTGAAGAGCTCTAGAAGCTTGGATCGTTTAAAAGCTTTCAACTTTGATTTGTTGGCCTCTGTAGGTACTGTATAGCATGATTTGTAAACTACAAACTGCATTTTTCACAACAACATGCTTATGTGCAGCGTAGGATTTTGTCCAAAGAATACAAGACATCGTTTTTTAGCTCAGATAACGCTTTAGGTTTTATGTATGAATCCCCAGCAGCAATATGTGAAGGTCAGAAAAGGCCGAATTCTGCAGTGTGGAATTTTATCCTAAGAATACAAGACATCGTTTAGATATGTTTTGTGTATGAGATTCCCAGAACAGGCCGAATTCTTCAGGCTCATATTAGTGCGCTCATGTATCTTAAAGCTAAAAGGACATCAGCATTAACGAATAGAACATCTCCGGGTTTGTTATTTCTCTAAATTAAAGAAAAGTTATCATGTCGACAACGCAATACGTGACCATTTCTGCTAAATGGTGCATTACATTTTTTTGCCTCGCTTTTTCGTCGCCTTGATTACTTTCATACTTGCAAATGCCCATGATTAAAAAGTAACAACAGCCACGATGAAGGTTTACAATGCCGGTACATGTTTGCGTCGTACACTCAGAAAAGGGGCCGATTTAGCATTGCGCAGGGGCCATGCTAATCTTCTTTGTATCGTTCCAATTTTTACGGATGACCACCGAAGTGGTTCCTGCCGATTTAGCATTGCGACATCATCATGCATTTAAGTTTATTTCCACGTGCCTGTTTATTGCCAGGTTGTGATACGGTCTTAGCCAAGATAGACCCATGACCAGTCTATGGATGACAACTGGCCATCGCTTAGTGCCTAGAAAGACTCAGATGGTCAGCGTCTAAGTCTTTTATCTGAAAGTTTGTAAAAAAATGGTGGCTTGCCCTTCAAAGCGGTTATGTGCATACGCAGGATCGAAATCAATTATATTATAATTCAGACACTGCAGTCATGCAGTCAATGGATATGAGACAGCGTCAAACAAAAGAATGCTAATCAACCTAGGTACGAATCGCGATTT
>NW_020187213.1:331115-337595 GCF_900000015.1 Plasmopara halstedii
TGCGAGGATTAAGAAATCCGCTCACGTAGAACGCCGTAAAGATGAATGCACCGCATTGTTCAGGGCAATCACTACGAGTGGCAACATAGCGCTCCAGCGCTTCGGCGTCTCAGCCCAAACGGTGCCAAGAACGTCTATGTGGCTCAATTCACGCGCTCAGTTTGACTAGCGGTCTGCAGATGGTCCGCTTTTGATATAGTCAACTTATTGTCCATCCCCCTGAAGATTGTAGACCAAAACTCCCTAGTAAAGCTTGGATCTCTATCAATGACAATTGACTCCGAAAGTCCATTTTGTCAAAGACACGATGCACAAGCAGCTTCGCTGTACTCACATCGTCGATGGTTTTCGGCACTGCCGTGGAATGGGCCATCTTGCTCAAACGATCCCCAAAGACCATTATACCCGTGTTGTCCGCCGAGTCCTTCGGCAGAGCAAAAACACAAACTTCATACTGATGGACCGCCAAACCCGGAGGGTACCGGTAAACTGGCCAGCGGCGCCGCCGCATTCGGAGAGAATTTTACCCTCTGACAAGTCTCACACGTGCGCACATATATGTGCTCGTCCGCTTGCACAGCTTGGGTCACCAAGAGTGGCAACTCACAGAGCTGTACGACCGAGGTAACCAGGTGACCACTGAGTGGGGTATCGCGGGTCTCATAGAGGATACGGTTTTCAAAATCCTCATCATAAGGAACAACAATTCGTGACGTATCCGTTGAATCGGTGATATAATACAGCAACCCGTTACTCAATAAATATCGGTGTAAATGTGCGCGCAAACGCGCCAACAATTTCTTGTCCGAGTTTCCAAATATCTTGCTCCCGAGAGCCTGTAGAAGCGCTACAACAATACGTTCACCCGCGCATGCGGCGCGGATCAAATCCGTCACTAACTACGTCACCGTCGTGACATGAGCAAGCTCATAGTCCGGTTTGCATGACAACGCATCAGCCAAAGCATTCTGCTTTTCTGGCTTATACTTCACATTCTGCAAAAATGAGAGCCACCTGGCCATCCTCTGCGAGAAATGAGGCGACTGAGTCGCAGTGCATAGTGACGCATGATCTGTGTAAATCACATACGGCTTTGAGCCCAGCAGGTGCACGCTGAACTTGACTACTCTATAGCAAGATAAATCTTGTCATGGACTAGGTAGATCCTCTTCGCAGCCATAAGCTGGCGAGATTCGAACGCGATCACCCGATCTCGTCCCTCGGCGTCTACTTGCAGCAGTGCACACCCGATGGCAAAGTCCGAGGCGTCACAGACGACACTTAAAGGACGATCGGGCTTTGGCAACGCCAGTTTTGGTGCATGAAGGAGGAATCGACCAGTTCACAATGGCCTTGACCTTAGCGGGATCCACTCGAAGGCCACGCTTTTCAACGAAGCACCCTAAAATGGGTGTTTTCTTCGGCGCCGAAGATGCACTTATCTGCAGTAGCATACAGCTTATTCGTGCGCATTCATAGAGCATTGCTCTCAAATAGACAATGTGGTTCATATGTCCTCCCGTGCCCCACACGGCTGTGGATGTAGATGACGTCAAAGTATGTTTGTGCATACGCCCGGTAGGGCCTAAACAATTGCGTCACACAACGATAATATGTTGCTGGTGCATTTGACAGCACGAAGGGCATCACCAGCCACTACCAGAGCATTTTGCTCGGACTACTCACCGCTGTCAGCGAAATATCACTTGCTCTCATGAGCAATCGGTATTACGCATCGACAAAGTCGAGCTTGCTGTCATATTTTTCTGGAGAACATCCTTCCTAATTATCAACGCCTGTGTCGGAATGGTGACACCGCTGAGCATGTTGTAAACTTGAACGATACGCCACGTGCCGTTCGGCTCCCGGACACAAAACGTCGGAGTCGAACTGGGAGACTTACGCTCACGCACCATTTCTGCGTCGTGTTTCGCACGGAAAAAGGCATCAATTACATCACACTGCTCTTTGGGCAGGGGACATTAGCGTGTTACGCAGTATTAAGTTCCCGGAACCAGGTCGATCTCGTGATGCACACCTCGGTTCGGAGGTAGTCTTTGGAGACGACGTCTCGAAATTCCTGTATCAAAGAATAGTACGGATCCGAGGGATCGACGATCCGATCCGTGCGTTCAGCACCCTCTCAGTGTTCCCCAGAACAGCTTCATCCAGAAGCGACGACGAGATAACCTTCTTGTTCGGTCTTAGAATAACCACCTCGGCTAAACTGCCTGCCTTCAAGGCGCCGCTAAATTTGTCGAAGGACATCTCATTCAGCACAAGAAGATAAACCACCGCGAGAATAGCCTCGAGGGTGACGTCGCCGTCTTCCTCCCACGTCAAACTGTTGACAAGGGTATATAGCTGCGTGCTATCGTCTACGGTAGACACACCCTGGATCAGGGTCGACAGCTGCATCTTGCAGATATCATACGGCTTAGCCGTCTCCTCTCTATAGAAGTTTTACGTCTCATCGAGGCCAGTGGGAACACGCACTCGGCATCGTCCAGTATCCCCACTTTTATTAATTGAGTCGAACGCAGAGGATTAGAAAGAAGATGGCTTGTGGTCGAAGAGGTAAAACCAAAAGTGATGTATTTAAGACCCAGTTCGCACTACTGCTACTTCTAAGCTTACTTACAATATCTACATACGCAACCATGAAGAACATTCGGAGAATATTCTGCACCCACTATCTGCACCCATTATAATCCCACTCTGAACTTATATTAATGGGTTATGCATCCACAGTAACGGGTTATGAACCCTTTCCAATCACCTTCAACAACTTGCGCAGCCGCAGCCACAGCATCACCATCAACACTCTCCCTTGATGCGTGCGTGCATGTGTATGATCGTTCTATGCTGCTAGGCAAAGACTGTAGACGAAGCCTGCATGCTTGACTCGACCAAGCGCCGTTGTCAGTCCGTCGTCCATGTCTTTTGCTGCACCACTGATTGGATCTCACTTTCCATTGCACACAGCCACTCCTCTCTGTATTTGCTTTGCTGCACTTGTTCGAACGTCGACGTCGCTCTCGCTGTCATCTTCAGCGCTGAAACAGTACAACGCGTCGTGCTTGGCTTTATAGTAATCCAGGCTGAACTCTCCGCGCCGCAATTTGGGAACTCATGCTCGTAGCGCAATACTCCTGCTTCTTGCGCACCGGTCGCACATGCGACTCTTTCTCAGTGTCGCGTCCTGGTGTAGTTGAACGTTGTGTTGGCACAGCGACTCTTGAACGCCCATTCAGCACTTCCTCGACACGTGTCGATGTTCTCTAGGTTCTGTTGGTGGAGTCTGGTAACTCTCCCTGGCTTTTGTACCGCTTGGCTCTTGATCATGCTCATCATCCCCTACGACGTCGATCAGACTTGGCGCACCCTGTCTGTGAATTTTTATTGTTGGCGCGTTCTTCGCAAATGCCACGCTGCTCGAAATAATAACTGCTTTCATGCTTATATTCAGCAAACGATACGCCTTGTGCTGCTTTGAGTAACCGAGCATCAGACAGCGTACGCCTGAGTTGTCGAGCTTTCCCCGCACTGCCTTGGCTGCGTGCGCGAAGCACTGGCTGCCGAACCCGCGCATATGCTGAATGCGTGGCTTGCGTTTGAAGACGAGCTCGAATGGGCTCGCGTTTGGACTCGAAGCACTTGGTACCACGTTGCGGATGTCCACAGCAGTCATCATAACTTTGCATTAATAGACCTTGCTCATCTTGGATTCCCTTAGTATGGAGCGAGTCATCTCGATCAACGTGCGATTCATGTGCTCTGGGTTGTGTGGCACCGTGAACACTAGCTTGACTTTTTGTCTTCGACAGAAGTTCTCCATCTCTGAGTTTCGATACTCGCCCCCATCGTCGCACTCAAGCTTGATGTCGTGGTAGTATTTTTTGAGCGCCTCCGGCACGTCGCTTTTCTTGCGTAGTGGGTAGAATCTTACAAAGCGACTACGCATCGCAATGAAACTTACAACATAGCGGTGTCCGGACTTGGATGCCGGTGAGATACACACGTCGCACACAGCACTTGCATCCATTAGTCGCCATTAATGTGTCCGCACTTGATTGGTCTGTTCACCGTCGTGTAAGAAACGCGCCCAAGCCGGCGGTGCCACAGCTCGGCCTCATCTTCGAATGTGTGGCACTCAGCGCTCGGCTCAACGTCTAGGATCATGAGCATGCCACGCCTCGATCCCGTCTCCGTTTTGTTTTACGACGCAGCCGTTGCAAGAGATCTCGACCTTCATCCCACGCGCTGCTGCCGCTGTTAGCGAATACAGGCTCTTTGTTAAGTCTTGCACGTGTAACGTATTCTCAAGTCGCGCTTTCGTCCATCTTGTGCCATTTCGGCATATTCTAAAAAAAAAATTTCACTAATACTAAATGTATGCGTTTCTGAGTTTTAAGTTTCAACAGTTCTTGCCTTGCCTGACCTGCATCGATCCAAATCATGTCCAGTATGACAATTATATTATTGAAGGTTCTAGGTATCTAGAAATTGAGAGATTACAAGCAAAAGCGTTCTGTTCAGCATGTGAGACAAGACGAGGACATCTCATGACAAATGTGCAACGTCACCGTGCCCTGTTCGAGCATCTTCAATTGTGCGCTGCTTTTTGCACTCGATACGATGCGCGCCGTCGTAGCTGCCAAATACTCGACAAACGCTTCAAGTTCTTTGCACATATGTGCTGTAGCGCCACTGTCCACTACCCAGCAGTTGCCCGCGCCTCTTCGCTTGCGCTGAGTGCCACGTTTGAGTAGTTTTCATGCTGGTTGCCGTTGCCACCGTTACCGCTAGCCTTCGCCCAGCAGTCGCGCGCGTAGCGTCCGCGCTTCCCGCAATGGTAGCACTGAACTTTCGCTTCGTTTTTGCGCTGACCGCCACTCTTTCTGGTGAACTGGCGCTTTTCGTGTTGCTTGCCCACGTGTAGCGCTCTCAATGCGGCATGATTCCTGCTTGCGCACCTCCTCGGCGATCAGCTTGCTTACGAGGTTACTAAAGCTGAATTGAGTCACGTTCATGCGATATACCTGCACCAGGCTCTCGTACGCTGCTGACAGGCTGCGCAGCATCGTCGCGCACACATCCTCCTCATTTGGCTCACAATACGCGCTTCTCATCTGCAGTACTAGTTGCTCTAGCTCCATCACGTGCGCGCTCATGTCCTTTGCCGTATACTTGAATGAAGCAAACTTCTCCTTGAGCCATATCCGGCTTGCCATGTCCTGCGTTCGATAAAACCCCCTCCAGTGCTGCCCAGGTTTCGTGAGCAATGGTTGCATTAATGACGTGAACCAGCTGGAGTCCTTCAAATTGAGCACGATCGCAGTATGCCCTTGCTGCTCCTTCATCGCCGTGACGCCTGCTCCACCAAGCACTGCATCCCACAGTCCCTTGGACATAAGGTACATCTTGATCTTGAACGCTTAAAGCGCGTAGTTTGACCGGTCGAACGGTTCCATTTTGAGCGTAGCGTCCGAATTCGGGCTCATAACCTCTTAATAATTGAGTCGAAGCTCTTGTCGAAGAGGTAAAACCAAAAGTGATGTATTCAAGACTTAGTTCGCACTCCTGCTACATCTAAGCTTACTTGATTTATCTACATACGCAACCATAAAAACATTCAAAGAATGTTCTGCACCCACTATCTACCCCCATCATAATCCCACAGTGAACCCATGTTAGTGGGTTGTGTATCATCAGTAACGGGTTATGAACCCTCTCTCACCACCTTCAACAATTCGCGCATAACACACAGCCGCAGCATCACCTCCATCACCCACTCACTGGGTTACGTGCCACTCCACGTTCAGCCCGCGAGCCACGCTCGGGGCTCTCGTCCAATACACCTTCGGTGTTTGACAATTCGGATACTTCGATATCTAGAACATTGACCGTCCCGGCCCAGTGGCTGTGCTAATAGCGCTTCTGTATTCTAGCTGAGGTGGGTTCTTGACTAACCAAAGTTTCTCTAGGAGACGTGCGCGTAGCGCACAAGGTCTTTGACCCCCAATCAAATAATGACTCATGGTGTTCCAACCATGCCATACCAAGGATAAGGTCATACCTTGCATCCATTTGTGAGACTAGAGAGAGTTCCACGCAATTTAAGCCAAAGAGTTCGACACCAAGGTCCACAGGGACCCTCGCTAAGCCAATCGTGACGGTGTAACTCAATCGCGCTTCCAGCGCCTCAGCATATAGCTGACTTCCTTCGATCATGGAGCGTCGAGTATATTTGCCCGACGAGCCAGAATCGATAACGATCTTTCATGGCTTATCCAAGCCCTTTCGGTCGCCTTTGCAACCAGCATGCCCGGCTTGTACACACGTTCCGTGTTCAAGAGCACGCAGCTCTTCGAGGCTGGGCCCTGCTTCCCTCTACCTCTTTGAGGCTCAACACAAATCAGTTCCCCCCCAGTAGAGAGCCCCGCTCCTACTGGGTGGTCTCGTTTTCTCGTCGTATAA
>NW_020187213.1:337605-348018 GCF_900000015.1 Plasmopara halstedii
GCAACGATGTTAGTGAATCGTGTTTTTCGACAACACGGACTTCGTGAGTCGATTTTCTCTGATAGAGACCCCGTGTCACGGGAAAATTTTGGTCGACTATCTTCAAGGTGTTCGACACCAAGTTGGATATGTCGACCGCGGATACTCCGCAGACCGATGGTCAAATCGAAAGGGTGAATCGTGTCATCGAAGACGTTTTTTGCAGCGTCTGCGCTGAGACGAGGCGCTGGAGCGCCATGTTGCCACTCGTAGAGTTTGCACTGAACAATGTTGTGCATTCGTCTAGCGGCTACACGCCGTTACGTGCTGACTCACCTTCGCGTCCAACTGACGCCGCATCCCATGGCCCAGGGCTTGGTGAAGGAGGAATGGCCGAACAGCTAGCTGATGTCAGCCCCCTCACCATCCGCAAAGAATTCGATGACTTCTTGTCTACCAGACTGAGTGTCTTATGACACGTTCCCGATGCGATGGCTGCAGGTCAAGACATGCAGGAAAAATATGCAGTCGGAAGAAGCAAAAATATGTTGAAAAGGCCAAGCGGGCCCTTACATTTACGCTAAACCTTCCAAAATGGATGCGCACCCACCCGGTGCTTTATGTGGACTTGCTTAAGCCGAACCGGGATCCAGCACAGGTGAACGCGGAAGCGCTGGCGCTGGGTGGCGCTCACAGGCGCTTGACCACCTAGAGGCTGAACCAGCAACTGGTTTTGAGCACAGAATGGAATGAACCCAATTTCCAATGGCGCTGAGCGCTTCACTGTCACCTGAAGCGACGCATTCATCTGCTCAACGGCTATGAGCCGCTCCGACAGAGTCCGATAGTCCTCAACTTAAGGCAACGTGCTCCAAGCTCTCTAGGCCTTCCGCGCAGCGGTATGTGATCCCAGCATGACGCTCAGCGGAGTCCCAATGACAACGAATCCGTCCTCATGAGCTTGAAGAGCATCACGAGTCGCCGGATGGCGATCGACCCAGTCGTCATCGCCCGCCGACTCTTCTTGACGAGATTTGAGGTGTCCACTGTCACGTGGAACGTCTTGTGGGTCGACGTCGTCGCCAGGGTCAAACCAGTATCTTGTGAAGTGACGGAAATACCCAGACCACGAGAACTTGTGGGAGGTTGAGGTGCCACTTCGGCAAGACTGCCTCGACTTCGTGGACGCTTATGATCAGAGGGATCATGACGTACCGTGTCGTCGTACGCCCCGCGCTTCTCGGCAATAGCTAGGGAAGCCGAAGGGCCATGAGCTGAGCTCAAGCTATGGCCCCGAGCTGCTGTGGTCGCCTCGTCGGGCATTTACGTATGCGCAATCTTCAAAAGGTATACTAAGTGTAAATCCCAGAGCTGTCTTCATTTTGGTAAGATGGGTGTAACGAAGTACCTTCTAAATTAGATTGTACAGACACATGACAGGTCCGCGCAATGCGCAGAGGTAACAACATATCGGCAATTTAACTTTGAAACGAAGAAGAACGTAGAATACGTAAATCTATCATCCTCACGCCATGCCATATATACAAGTTTAATACAGGACATATGCGCAAAGTTTGAGTCTAAATTTGAGTTGATGATTAATACATGCCACTCTTAAAACAAGACAAGATAGAGTAGAGAAAGTCAAATTTTTTGAAGGACTCGTGATTCCGCTCCTGGGTATAGCGTACAAATCAAATTTCTGGACGTTGAAAACGCAAATTAGTCGAAGCGTAAACTCAAATCATTTCAAAATACATCCGAAATTGTTTGATAGACTTTTGCTTCGCTCTTAAGCGAGCGTATAATCCCATTATTATGATCTTTGAGTCAAACTTTCTTTGTTCAAGGTGCGAGGCAACCCCATTGTCTTTTGATCATCGAATTGATCTATTGCTATCATAGAAGGAGTGTAATGAATCTCAATTTTTACGGAGGAAGCTTGCTTATCAATAAGAATACTTTTGCTGAATGTTTTGAAGCGGAATAGCTTTATCTACTCCAAGAATTCTACAAAAGTAATAGCCGTCATGTCGCGTGCATTTACATCTGGTGTAGTGAAACGTCACAACGCCACCACATTATTACTGTTACGAGAGACACAGAGTTCAGGAATACATCAAATGAGCTTGATCGGTATATGCTAGCACTTTAAAAAAAAACTTGTTTGGTCTTTCTTGAAAATTGTGATCTGGACAAGTGCAATTGTGTCATGGTTGACGGCAATTTAATGGCAGTAAGCCATCATCTTTTCTAGCATAATCAAGACTTTGTGCTCTTTCGAAGTGCGTGACCATACGTCAATAGCTACGGATGTTCACGGCTACTTTATCAACTTAGACGCTCTTTAGCACCACAATCGTATCAACCCAACCAGATCCATACCACGTGGTCGTACAGCAGAGAGCACTGACCGCAAATTACCATCCATGTCTTTTCCGAGCAAACTTCAACGCACAACGGCTTGAACATTCATCAATAAAATCTGATAGTTACGAGAAAGAGCTTGCAAAAATTGCTCACCGGGCTTGCCAAAGGCAACTCGGGCAGTTTCATTTCTTGCGAGGATATCAACACTTATGACATGATTTCTTAATGCCACCTCTCGTGAGTCTGCCAAATCATTGATGAATTTGCTGATGTGCACACTGTTAAGGAGGTGACAATGTTTATTCTAGTGGACCCCTTTGCACACACCACTTCTATGTAACATCATTCGCCACTTGGAGACGACTGAAGGATAATAGAAAAACGTGCAGGTTATCCAGCACGAACGCGTGGTAATATATACCGAAAACGTGATTAGCATGAGCTTTTTCTAAGGTTAATCGACAATAACCTTTGTTAGATAAGCATACGGCTCGCCGTTCGTTGGTTGATTTTTTTGCCTTTTTGAGACGGGCAATGACATGTTTATGAAATATTTTGCTTGATGTGCAAGAACTCAGAACCCTTTGAAAAATACAGAGTCAAATTCTGAGGCCTTTTGCGCAGAAGTAGGATTTTAGTTACCAATTGCTTACTACATTTTACAGCTCTATACACGTATCCTACCTTATTCAGAGAAACCTTTGTCCGAATTCTTTTTTCGCTGTCGTTACTCAATATCCAATAATGAACAGCCAGGCCCTCGTTAGTCGTGCGCAAGACATTAGCACAGCATTACTAGCAACAATCTATCGTTTGCCATCTCGTATCTTAGCGCCAACAGTGCCATAATTTTCACAGTGTATTGCTCCGTTAAGTTGTAAACGCACGTCATCGTTAGCGTTGGACTGACAAAAACTACACTGAATCCATTATTCGCGCGATTGCCTGCTTCCTCAACGATCACAACCACTGACTTAGCGACTTTTTGGCAAGTTTCAAAAAATGGACTTAATTGGCACGCCTATTACCCGTCCCGGTGTCTTCATAATGAACGCATCGTTCTTTAATGATCAAATCCCAAGTTTCCATAATACAACATGGCGTCACAAAATGCCTGCCCACCTGCGTCATTTAGACGTCTGATGCATCTCCTGATCAGTGGCTCCTCGAACTTTTTGACACTAAACATCAGCGGACTTGATATGAGGACCATCGGCTCTTCACCAGTGTTCGATTGTGGCGTTTCTCAATGTGCCTCACCAGCGCATTCACAAAGCTGTTAAGCGCTTCCAGACGAGCGATTTACTCCTCCGGCGATTTAGCCACAGTATTTGTAATCCCATTGGGATCCACGGCAGACATAAGCTTGATATGCTACTTTACTATTCCCTAGAATAGGTACTCAAACGCTGAAACGTTTTATGTTCCATCCTCGCAGAGGATATTATGCCACGACTAAGTCGCTAAATTGTTCTAAATTGCTATCAAGTACAATGCAATTGCTGTACACGTAGCACAAAGGGAGCTTTTGTTCATCATGTCCGCGCAAATAAATGCAAAGAGGTTGGGCTAGTACGCCCCTACCAAAAGTGTAACTGAAAGCTACCACGTAATTTTTTTTGTATCTACATATTATTCCCTAAAAGTATTGGACTTTACCCACAATTTCGTCATGAGATCTGGCTCAGTGGTTTGGAGTGGTGGCTCCAATCTAGGGCTCGAGTCCCAAAACGGTCAAAGTTAGGAAGCGGTTACTTGGTGTTTGGGGTTCCCCACAAGGAGTCACGTCCCCCGACCGATCTTTTAATCTTTGATCATACGATTTATAGGTGCTGTACGAACTTTCAACTTAGTAAATCTATCTCTCTAATTTCAGCTACGACACATTGCACGCACAACTTTAGATACATCGGTCCGATTAATTATCTAATACTTTTTTCATAAATTCCTCACGCTTCGTGCACTGTAGAGGACCACTACAACACGACATTCCATCTACTTGAGTCAAGAAATTTCTGTTCAAATACAATCACATCGTAAGAATAACTTTTGATTAATGACACTTCTACATTTTAATTATATGTTCGCCAGAAGATGACTTCCAGCGTCGAGAAAAACAGGCCAAGCCAACGATGACGGCTGCGGCGATGGAGACAAGCAATCCAGCCAGTGCCATGGTGCCGCTCCAGTCGATAGCCACATTTAAGAAACTGTTGCGGCACTGACCGTACGGCGCGCCGTCATATACAGCACCGCCAGATGTCGTAGCAAGGAATCTAGCACACCACTGACTTGTTTGCAAAGTTCTCGGACACTTACTTTCCGCCCAGGTAAGAATCTTGTCGTATTTGGTAAACTTAGCTGACATGTTGCAGGCTTCGCACACCTTCGTTAGGCCTTCCACCATCGATAGACTTGTCATTGTGTTGGGATCAGCGCAGACGGATACGATGCCAGTGATATCAGGAAGCATGCTCACTATTGTGGGATTAGCAACAGGAAAAAACGTCTCGTATGATTCTTTTGCAGTAGCGCTATTGCAATAGTAGTAACCCTCAGCGTAACAATACACCTCGTTAAATGTTCCGGCCAGCTTGCTCTCCTGATCGTTTGCTGGAAACGCTGTATCTTCCCACTCAGTCAGCTTGGTTTTGAAAGTAAAGGCCGTGCCGGCCAAAACACCAAAGGCTGACATAGCAGCGACCATGATGAGCGAGTACAAGAGGAGGAGCAGGCGATTCTGGATAATAGCGCCTACGATACCAACCATTGCCAGCGTGATAGCCGCAATTCCAAGAATTTCTGCAGCTGAAGTCGCAGCTTCAGCAATGTAATCATATTCGGTATCTGCAAGGGCATCAGCCCAGCCACTGCTATCAAGTATCGATTTAAAGTGTATCAATAGGGCGCCAGCCACCAGAAAACCAATGTTTACCAGGATCATCAGGCCACCTGCAGCTGTCAGTCGAGGCATGGTGCTTAGTAAGAGAGCTTGGGCTTTGGTATAGTGCTGTCTACGAGTCGATACAAAAGTCAGTGAATCTCGTGTTTGGAGCGCTCGAACGGAATTTGATCTCCTTGTGTGAGTTACGGCGGCACAATCACGATGGAAATACAGCTGTATCTTTGATAGGAAACATCTGGAAAATATATATTGATTTAGTGGATATTCGATGTTTGCATGAAGCTGTGTGGCAAAATTATTTTAACTTTCTCGAATAATACATTTTACCTTACTTCCGACCATAAAGATCAAATTGCAAGTGATTCAATATCACTGCTTGATAATGTTGTTTAATGACTATTTCTTATTTGCCGTTCGTAAGCTTTATGCTCTACATTCCTCAGGGTGAAGGATACTAGCTAGTGTTAGTTTTGCCCCTGGTTCTGCACACCTCTCTCTAGTTTGTGAAACTTTTTATGTGGCAGTTGGTGAGCTCAATAAAATTTCACTTTTGATGAGCATTTTGAGTAAAATAAGCTTTCAACTTAATCCTCATTTTTAATTATGTGTGCGTAACAACGACACCTGTCGTCACAACACCGCGATTTCGTCTTCTCGCATTATTATAAGTTTATCTTAATCGATAGTTTTCCACTTTGATCTTTTGAAAGCCGCAAAGTCCCTGGATTCTGGCTTGCTCTATGTGGCTGATTTTGTGCACCACACAAGCTGGGTAGAACCCTACTGCATCATTTAAGATGCTACTCTGCGAGGTGGGTGTCGTAGTTCACCGCAGCAGCGCTCGGAGTTATACAAACTAGTCTACTTCGGAAGAGCGGGGCTGCATAGAGTGCACGGATTAAAACCGTGCATGTGCTGTTCTGCCTCATATTTGTTTGCTCGTTCCTGCTCTGGTAAGTAAGGCTGGACAGATAATACCTACCCGGCTATCTAACCGACATTAAAGTAGGATTGCATTCAATCTATTGCTAGCGCAAGGAATGTACATACGTAACAAAGGCTTGTCTTTGAAGAGCCAGCCATGAGCTTTTTGGACTTAAACTCGACTATTGTTATAGACCGTCAAAACTTCAAACGTCAACGCATTGTGCAACAAATACCTGGGTAACTTCGAAGAAGTTACCGATGTGTGTGGCGGGTTTGATGCAGCACAAAGGGTACGTCGGTTCTGTCGGTGCGCGAATTGCTAATATAATGCTAGAATTTTGACGTGGTTTGGCGATTCATTTCTCGGCGAGATCGACGCGAATACATACGACCACAAGGTACCCTACGCAAAGTGTCATAGCGCATTTATAGAGCTTTTAACCAGTATTATTGTCGCTGTCGAGACATCATTTCTTCATGCTGATTTTTGCGCCGCGACATACGCATGGATGACGTGTATAAAACGCTGCAATGAATATAGAGTCCAGCCGATTATTTTTTGGTGAACATGACAAAGTGTGCCCTATAGGACCATCCAGTCGTAATTGGACAACCTTGAGTCTTCAAGCGATTATGAAGTTACTGTAGCCGGATAGGCGCAACGCTAAAGTATCTTCTGGGTCGTGCGACTGACGGTAATTAGATACCTGCTGAAACGTTCGTTTTCTTAGTGGCGCGAGAAGTCTTGATGGCTGGGATGTTTTTGTTCAAATTTGAACACTGTGACTTTCTTTCCGTTATGCAAACGTAGTTGACAATCTCCTCGTCAACTCAAAGCAAACAGCCGACAAAATTATGGAAAGGTGTTCCTGTCTCGCCAAATGCGTGAGCGAGTTGATTTTGGTTGCGATCAATTTCATCCTCGCAATTGGTGGCGTGTTTATTTTATACTTTGGGATATCTCTCAGCTACATGGGATGGGTGGAAGTGATCAAAGGCTATTGGTCTCCAATCGACGCCATAATCACTGTTTTAATCGTTATTGCCAGTGTCGTCATTGCACTAGCTCTGCTAGGATCACTTGCGTCAGTATGTCGCTGGCGTTTGGGCCTGTGTATTTATTCAAATGTGATCATTGTGATCTTTATATTGTTTGTCTTTGTATCTGGCGCAGCCTTATCGCTACGTCATCAGGCCGCCACTTGGGAAGGCTCGACGTTTCCGGCCAGCAGCAATGAGAAAATCGTGAAAGAAAACTTCGACCAAGCCTTTTGTTATGCGCAAGGTGCATTTGTTTGTAACCAAGCATCAGTCTCGGACGCGCTTGCGATGTTTGTACCGACACTTGACCTGTCCACTCTATCGCACTTCAAGAACATGTCCGGCGGTGTTTACGCCTTATGCGACGACCATTCGGGTGACTTCGACATGCTGTCAAGCTTATGTAAGGGATGCGATCAAGCATGGCAATTCAAAACCTTTTCGTCTCTACTTGATTGGGCGGACGAAAAATGCCCTAGATCCTTAGAAACTTGGATCTGGTGTGGGATTTTCCTCAACACTGGGGAGACAAGCACTTCGCATGGAACGGCTCCCTATACTGAATGCCGGGCGGAATTTCTGGATTTGGTGAAAAAACACTCATTTTGGCTTGGTGTCTGTAGCATTATCGTGTGTACAGACGCAATCATGGTTTTGACATTTGCCTGTATTCTGCGGCGTCGTGACCGTCAACCCACTTCCTTAGTAATGCTTTCGGTTTACGGGCGCATTTAAGCTGAATTAGAGACTTGATTATAGGATATATTAGGGCATGACAACTTCAACAACACTTCCTGCTGATTGTTTTAGCTTTACACAATTTCAGGAACGATGGTCATGAATTTTGATCGAAAACGTCGCATATTGTGATGCTATCTGTAATACTTAATTTTAATACAGTTTTTTCTCCCTACAGTCATAATTCGCCTGGATAGTATAGGGAAGAAGCCATGCCTGCTATCTGGATTGCTCATACTGTATGTAGTTCGTCAACGTTTGTAGGCACCAGTTCAAAATTTGCGCGACTTTTGTGCAATGAAGATAATTCAATTTTTCAATATATCCGCGACACAAATAATTCTGATCGCTATTAATTGCGTCTTGGCATCCGGTGGCGCTTTAGTATTGTACGTGGGCATTTACTTGCGACATGCCGGCTGGGTTGACGTGATAGAAGGTTACTGGTCGAGATTCGACGACGCCGTGACGGCTCTCATTGTAATTGGAGCCGTTATTATCAGTCTAGCCGTGCTAGGGTCCATTGCTGCGGTCTGTCGATGGAGATTCGGTCTCTGCGCGTACGCTATTCTGGTGCTATTATTTTTGATCTTGTTCACTGTCGTAGCAATCGCTGCTTTCGTCCTCAGGGCGAAAGCTGATGACTGGAGCGATAAAATTTATCCGGTGGAGAGCACAGAGGAGACTGTGAAAGAAGACTTTGATCAGGTCTATTGCTACGCGCAAGGCGTGTATATGTGCACTGAGGCGACGGTTGCAGAAGCGCTGATCATGTTCGATGTTGAGCTCGACACGGTGACGATGGCACGGATTGCTAACGTGGCGGGTGGCGTAGCCTCGTTGTGTAGCGATTACCTCAGTGATAATAGGCAGCTTGAGAGTCTTTGCTTTGGATGTGACACTGTGCGCGAGTATGAGAACTACACAAATGTATTTGATTGGGCAGACCGTCAATGTCCAAGAACCAACGACACTCTCATCTTTTGCGGACAGTTTTTGGTAACAGGTTCATTGTCGAACATTGTTGTTGGAACAGCACCGTACACGCAGTGTCGCGCCGAATTTCTGGACCTCGTCAAGCACTATTCGTTGCACATGGGCATCGGCAGCGTCCTCGTGTGTCTTGGTGCGCTCATGATCATTGTCAGTACTTGTATTCTGCGTCGTCGTGAGCACCATTTCCGCAATCGTGATAATTCGCTTCATGATCCAGTCACCCCGTCGGAGGAACATTCTCATCAGTACACCAAGGCGTAGAAGTACTTAGTAAATCTATAGTATCAACTGTTTTACTGTTTTTTATAGTCATTTCATGTCGTCATGTCGTTCGTTGATGTCAAATGTGTAATCAAATTGTTGGGCGCGAGATTAATGCGATTCAAGTGCGGAAAAACTTACATGATCGGTGGACACTAAAAATTACTGAAACATGTATTAGTCAAACTGAGTTAAAGGTCTGACTTGCTTGCTCCATAAATTCGAATAATTCATTCGTCGAGATCGCATTACAAAATCTTTATCGTTGTAGTGATCTTCGTACATTGAAAACAAAGCTGTGACCTGTAACGGGATTCAAGCTTGTTTATCGTAGTTAACATGTTTCTCTGTTTTGCACGTTAAGAAGCATGATATATTTCACAATCTCTCCTTAAGTTGTGATTAATGTAGTGGTCTATTGCATCACAGCGCCATTTACGTTCGATTGATTTCCGCACGAAGTCGCTCGTGCTTTTTAAAACTATATCTTAGGGCTTAAAAAAGCTCTGTTCGGGTCATAAAGCGTTGTGAGAATGTTTGTCTGGCCAAGTCGCGAAGTCGCAGTGCCTGCTTCCCATCAGTACGAGTAATTGAGTGCTAATGCTTTGCATTGAGCATCATAAGCTTCTCATGCTTTTTTTCTTACTTGCACCGTCGCTCTATCTGACTGCTAAAAAGATCACTGCGATCGCCACTTCGATTTCATTATGGTGACTGCGGCATTAAGTATTTTGCTGTATTGAGATATGGCATCCTATATCCTTGAAGCGTATCAACGTGCAAAACGTTCATCTATCTACGCCGTATAAACCCATACCGCAGCTTAGCCTGTGAGTTTTGTCGAGAAGGCCAGCGAATGCGCGTGGTAAAATACCTTCAAGTGCCGTGACGAAGTGACTTTAAGTCTAGTAATGGGTTCCTTTTCGCAGGCATTAGTTTTGTGTCGTTCTTTATATAGCTAAGGTTACGCGGCTATTGTAAAGTGACGGATTTTCACGAATAGAAGGCCTTCTACTATTACAAGCCACCATCGAATTTTTGACAATGTTCTAGAAATAAAAGACCTCTTCAAATAAAAGGCCGCTTAGCATTGGGCCGTTATTTTGAAATCGACCATGCGTCAAGCAATTAGGTTCGAAAAGAAGCAGGAGGCGATCAAGTGGATCGGCGAGCAAGGTGGTGGCGTGCCGAGTCGC
>NW_020187213.1:348028-363572 GCF_900000015.1 Plasmopara halstedii
GAGAGCTTGGGATGCGCTTACCTTGAAGCCGCGGACGTGCTGTTCAAACTTGCACCGCGTGCAGGAGACAAAAGAAGTGCTCTGCCCGCAAGCTCTCTCGGAACCAGCGAGGCTGGGTGTCGTTTGTATCCTCGACACCGGGTTCATTGAGCATAGAATGCGTGCAGAAGGTCTTGGAGATGTAGAGGTGTCTTAGTCACGCGAGCATCGTACGAGGCGACACTTAAATGTGAATTGTGGGTGTTCACAATTTTGATGGGGGAGAGCGTAAAGGGGGGTTACTCGTACACTGGTATGAAGGGGGTGGGCTCCACAAGATGGTGTGACCATGCAAAGGTGTGGGTTACACAAGACGGTGTAATCGCATAGTGGTGTGGCTAAAATTTAACATTAAGTCTAGACTGCCAGTGGTTATGCATTTGAATTAGGTTTTCCTGTTGAGTTAGGAAATAGATATAGATATAGGCGGCTTTGCCGCAAATAAACCAAGAAATACAGTTTACATTTGAGCGGAAGAGTTTATTTGCCTTGGGTTAAGGTTGAGGCTATTCTTGGAGTAAACGGATTACGATCCGCTAATTTCGTACTGGTTCTAAGTATGGAACGAATGTCACCGACCTTAGTTTAGCTTCCTTTGCGCAAAAGAGCTACGGCAGCCCCGCTGCAATGCCCACCGACGAATAATTTGATTTCAAGCGCCCAGATCCGAGTACCACTTGATCCATCGGCACACTTCCTAAACGACTACTCCATACGACTCCGTATCTTCACTAACCTACGGAATGTCAATTGCATGACATATACCAATGGAGAGTAGATCATTTCTAGCAGCATACCTGTACTTGAGCACTTCTTCTAGTGCATCGTGAAGATGGGTACATTACTCCCACGAGTTTTGTTACGCCAGAAGCGCTTCTTTCATTCGTTTTTGATCGCCAATCAAATCATGGCTCGTGCATCTCAAAAAAGCCACGAAATACCTAAACCGAGTTCATTCCGTTGTCCGTCACAAGGATTGCAAATTTATCACTTGACTTAAAGTCTTCAAACTTCATTTAAATATCAACCGTAATTTCCTTCGCGGTGACCACCGCAGAAGTGGCAAAATTCACTGAGATAAAGTCATTGCTGCAATCTAGTGCATTCGAAAGCACTGGGTCGTTTTCAGCAACACTTTCATTCCGCGAAACGCCACATTCGGCGAAAGGAGCATTGATTCAATGGCCTTTTTCAATTATATCCATGTGGCAAAGTAGCCAGGGCTGTTGACCTCCCGCGTCATCGCCCAATCCTTCGCAAAGTCATCCAAAGGCCACATGGCAAAGGCCACTTGACTACGGTCATCACAAATTTAAATTGTTGTGATAGCAATGTCCATTTCCCGCTGCCAGAACTCAAGATTTTCATCTTTGTTCCCTTGCAGCTTTTCACCTTGATTTTTACGGGACGTTCCGTGTGTATTGACGGTGTCCCCACCACTTGTAGAGGAGGTGACGGGACCAATTTTCTGCGATATAAATTCCAGTAATTCTTGCTCATACACAGCAAAATTTGATAAGCATTGAGTTATCGCTTCTTGATCGAATTAAAGACCGCGTGATATCCGATTTAGGCTCGCAGCTTCACTATTCACTCCCATTGCAGTGTGTTAGGAGCGAATATTCCTCCCTGTTGTTCCGAAGACGATCACCGCCTGTAGTGTCCACCTTTTCCATCGAAAAATTCGTCGAGTAGTCGGCGTTGGAATGACTACTAGTGCTTCCAAGTGCAACGCGAATTGCCCGCCCTTGTACACACACGTTGTGAGGAAGGCTTAGGTCAACTGCCACGCCTCACTGCGTGTTGCTCGCTTCCAGTGGGCCAATGACTTACGCAGAGGAAGGGAAAGGTAGATTAACATTTCTTACTATAACCAATAACCTCCATAACCTGATAACTACTTCCAGTTCTGATACAACAGAATTAAAAGGGAATATACAACTATACAGGTGTATACTCGATGAACTTAAGTGTCAAAACCGTAGAGAGTACGCGGGTGACCAATAACAAAAACGAAACCGATGTGTCTTACGACAAACACATGTCGAATGGCGTACTGATATTTCAAGTGAAGTTTGATGTCTCTGACCGCGTTTTGAGCCGCGGACCAAGACTCGAGAGATGATCCCATCTTTGGCATAAAGTGACTGTAACTCCAAGAGCCATGGGCTGACAGGGAGTCGAAGACGCAATTTTCTCCTGGTCGAGCATGGCGAGTCGTGAACCCACCTCTACCAAGAGACAGAAGTGCTACTGGCACTGGTACAAAGCTTCGAACCCTTCCGAACAGAACATGAGATTGTCTAAAATTGATGGTAATGTTATTGCTAGGTGAGTAGAAGAGCTTGTAAGGCAGAAGAAGCCGTAGGTCGAGATCCTAGAATGGGGCGAGAAAGTAATATATGTCTCGATTCTCTTAATGTATCTATTTGACACGGAAAGAACGACTGTATGTTAGTTCGTCAGAGTGTATCACTGGTGAAATGAAAGATAAGAGCATTGATCTATTGTCTCTTGGGCCAGAGACCATAGAGAGTGAAAGCGGCTGTGTGTGGCGGTCTCCCGTGTATAAGGCGGTGAAGTTGAAGAGCGACGGTAAGTCTCGTGAAAAAGCCAGGCACAGGTAATTAGAAGGATGATTTATCTTTGTCAGAATTTGACAGTAGTGCTCAGTCAGCAATACCGCGTTACGGGCTCATGTGCGGGGTAGTGAAGCTACACGGCTAAGTGGCGAAAATTCGTGATAGGAGTGACTGGGATAGTTCTATCTGCGCTGTAATATGGCTGGAAGAATCATCCTCCGGATTATGTGCAAGGTGTGTAAGGCAGTGGGATTGCTGAAATGGTGCGGTTGGAATCGACGAAGGAGCTTAGTTCATCATCCGTCGTGAATGAATCTGCCATTTAGGCGGCCACTGGGTGCGAAACGTTTGACCGCTACCTTCAAGGATTATACAAATCCTGTCTATCCTGACAAAATATCACAACATGATGGCGAGAGATCCACCACGCATGTTGTTCACGGATAGGGGTGTGTTGTTAAAAAAAATATGGCTCCCGGAAGGAGATATTGCACCACACAGTAATGGCCTTTCCCAAGGGAGCAATTTGACGCTAATGACACTTCTTCTCGTGGTTTCGGCGCGAGAAAGTAAATCTACATACTTGTCGATCTTTTGTGTCCGAAAGGCCAACGGCATGTGGTGAATTGTGCATGCTTCTAACAAAGCAGATGCAGCCGCGATTTCGGAGTAAACGCCTATTTCTAGAAGGTAGGTGCTGCAGAACAGCATAGCGGACCGCACTTTATCCAGTGCCGCATACTTGACTTATGTTTATTATCACCTGCTAAGAAAAGGTAATATCTCTCTCACTGCGGTGTATACTCCAGATGAGGACTGTAGTAACGGCTGCTTATGCTAGAGTGATTGTCTAATGCCCCAGCGATGCTCATTTGCCTAGTGGCACAGCTGTTCGGGCCACATCGTCGCTATGCATGGGTCGATTTCAAAGATATGTTCGTCATTTTTTTTGTAAACACGGGACGTTGCCGGTTGTGTAAAGCCACATTGATGCACTTGCGAGCGGATAGTCGAGTGTATGCGCCAATTGAAGCAATTCGCCAATATCGACAGATGCGCCGACGGCCCCCAACCAAGTCTGCTTTCTCGCTACTTCATTGTAAATCAGGGTCTGCAGAAAGATCGCGCAAAGATTTAGGCAACGGAACACTGTCCAGTGCCTCTGACCGACTGGGGAGAGTGGATTTGGCCTGGCCAACTTCTACTGAGCAATTACAGTGCAAACTACACCACCCCTTATCAATCGTCTTGAAAATATTAGATGGTGCCGGCGTGCGGTGGATGAGGCAGATTTTAAGGCTTCAAAAGAAAATATCATGCATACCCGATTCAATTTTTACAAATCCAGATCAGCCATTCCACGCCGTCTTTGACGATTTAGCCTCTGCAATAGGCTGCGCTTTACTTCGAGCACATGAGCGCATGATCAAGTCTGGGCATCGCCAGCTTAAAGCTGCTTAGTAGAACCACCCAGCCCATGACAAGGATTGCAGTATACCCTCATCAAGCTTAGGGTGTATCTGCTTAACTCTGACCCTTTTATGATCTGTACATATGCACTGTTGCGTACGGCAACGCTGTCACCTCACTCCACAGAGAATGGCAAGATATCTAACCTTTTTTGGTATAACTTTGAAGTAAGGTATGAGCCTAGTCGGCTTAAATATCACCCATTGATGAGGAGAATGTGAATTAGATGCAACATATGCTGCTTTTCTAAAAACCTTTACAAAGCAAAGTGTTTGAGACTCAGATGTTGCTTTATCAAAACATGCGGTTGCACTATGCTTGGTTCCGAGAATTATTGTATTACAGCACGAATTTAGATGACAATCAGCTTATAGTGGTGCCTCACGATGATGGCCTTCAGCACAAGTTACCGTACGAGACACACGATATACCTTTGTGTGGCCATTGCAAAAGATAAAAGGCATACGGCTAGGTAAGCGCTGCCATGCAGGCGTAAGCCGGTAGGAACATATATGCGCACGTGTGAAACGTGCCAGCGGGTCACACTCTCGCCAAATTCGGCGGTATTTTTTACCAGCCTGCCAGTACCAGCAGAGCGCTGGTAGTC
Source organism: Plasmopara halstedii (assembly GCF_900000015.1). NCBI lineage: Eukaryota > Oomycota > Peronosporomycetes > Peronosporales > Peronosporaceae > Plasmopara > Plasmopara halstedii. Next base: position 352,727 of record NW_020187213.1, read on the forward strand.
CTTTAATATAGACTTTATTTTTGGTCTTGTGAAAGACATACCTGGTGATACCTGTACTGTGGTCATTGCGAAACGTCGGAGTAAGATGGCTCGTGCTGATGTGACCAGTGGCGATACAGCAAAGATGTTCCTCAACAAAGGGCTTCACTAGCAGTTTAGTAGTTAGTCATTGGATTGGATTCAAATCCGCACTTTACAGCAAAATTTTGAAAAAAATTCGAAAGAATCGGCATCAGATTGGATAAGTCTTCCGCTGACCACCACACAAGCATATGGTCAGCGACAGTGCGTGAATGGATTTGTAGATTACATCCTCCGAATCTCTTGCGTAGAAAGATAGCGGTACTTGAGCGAGTTGTTATAGTGTTTGCGTTTATTATTGCAATATATTCTTCTACAGGCGTTACCCTATTGACACCGTCACAAAGTTCCTACGGTCTGTTAAGAGTCTATATATCATTTCGTAGCAAAATTAGTGCGTTTATTCTAATGACATTGAACATCATTTGCAGGATGCTGAGCCCTATTGCTAAGAGCCACGGTATACAATTGCAACATGCTGATGCCACAGGCTGGCGAACATAAACTAAAATGCTAGTTATATTCAAGAGTGTTTGACCTATCCAGAATTGTAGTGTATGCAGTCGTAAGATTAAGTTGTTTTCACGCCACATCACAACACTCACGGTTGTAACAAAAAATGTATACTATTATATACTTTATTTCCAACCAAAATGCAAATGCATTCAGTGCTTTATGTGACTTTCTAAAGCCATATCACTATCCGCTCGTACGATCTAATGTACGGGTAGATATTAGTTCAGACGTAGTAACGTCGTCGGTAGCTGAGATACGCTCTGCTCTAGATTAGGGGCGCGCTCTGACTCGCATATGATGCCTCACGTTAAGCAGTGCGACAGCGAAGCATAGAGAGTGTAATCTAGATCTAGCCTCAGATGAACGTCGTGGCTCTCAGGGAGAATCGACGTGTCACCACAACCAATAGAACTCACGGGGGTGTGGTGAAGCTCAATAGCACTGTTTGATGAGAAAAAGCGGCTCACTCTCGTGAGGCGTTTGACTTTCCTTGGGTATTACACGTATCAGGTGAAGAAGTAAGGTTATCCTGAGCCTGAAAATTTGTGGGAGTTTGAGATACCACTTTAGCAAGATTGCCGCTACACCGTGACTACTTACAACCTGGAGCATCCTTAGTCTTTGCTGTCCTTTGAGATGAAGCAGGGTGGCCCGTTGCAGCGCGCTTTTCCCTAGTGGGGTGCGATCTACCTTGCAAATTATAAGGGAAAGCGATCATTTATACGGCTAAGCTAACGCTTTCTAATCACAATGTTGGTCTCGAGTGCGAAGTTTTAAATAGGAGTGATGGTATTTCTTCATGAGCATTGTCGGACTGGCGGTTGTAGATCCACCAGCGTCGGTAGCTGTTATAGCTGTCTCCTGGAGACGGGCGGGGCTGCAAGTCACAGGAACTTGAGGTGATGGGTTGTAGCCTCGACTGTCGCGTTTAACCCTGTACTTTGCAACAAAAGCATGATGCAGCGCTCAAGAAAGACATCCGCTTTGCGAAAGCCGGCTTATCAAGCCAGCCTTAAGCAGTGTTCTCCTCATGTAGTGCCCAAGATAATTGGCAGCATTTTTGCCAGCTAATAAAATCCGAAGTACACCCTCATCCTTCATGATGGCGAAGAGTTTCCCCATCCGCAGCTGTTCCATACACGGACGATAGTCCTGAAGATGGATGACCTGAAGATTAAGAAAACGCTCACAGAGCTACTGCCTCGCGCTAATCTCTTCCGGAGTGTAAGCGGAAGGCCCACCCACATAGGCATAACGGATCTCCGCATAAGCGCGGCAAGCGACTTTGGACGATTAAGAACCGAAATCACAGCGTAGTCTGGGCAAGTGTTGGTGTGACTCGTGAGCTTGTTTAGAGCAGTCTAGGCTCATTAAGCCAGGAGCATTTTGCTGGTTTTGAGCTGAAGTTGTTGTGGGGTCCACGGCGGGGTGTCAAAAAACTTCTTCCCAAATGAAAAGGGGATCATGAGAATACCTCATAATCCTCACCAATAAATTTATTTAGGGCGTCGGTCGCCGAAAACGCGCGTTTTGTGGGGACTTGTTAAGCCATTCAGTTTGGTAGAGAATGGAAAGCAGGATGGAACACCAGGCGCAGCAAATGCTCGTGGAACATTACTATTGCAAAGTGTGTAATCCAGTGTGGCCTTCAATTGAGTAGGGTCGGTGTAACGGATCAAGTCTTGTCATTATGTGTACTTGACTCTTACACATTTGGTACGATTTTACGAAAATTACATTACAATTGTAATAATTAAGGGTTTGGAACCCAGGATGGAGGCGTCCGAGGATCACGTGTGGTGCTAGATGCGTTTAAATTATAAGATGTATCCAAATATGTAACGGGGTTACACGAACCCTGGTAACAGGGGTGTGTGTCACACGAGATGTGTATGGTGTGACCACACCCAAACAAGAATACGGTACGAGGCTAGGTAGCCGGTAGTTATGCGTGTATTTAGATTTTACTCTATATATTAAGTATATTTAGGAAAATCTAAACTTTAGAATTAGAATAAAAATATAAATAAAAATCAGTCGATTAGCCTTGGGAGCGCAATAATCACTCTTGGGGTAAGCGGATTGCGATCCGCTAACTCATACTTGGTTCTTGTATAAAACGAAAGGTCGGTACTTATGTACGCTTCCTCAAGCGCTTAGCTACGGCAGCCCCGCTGCAAAATCTGTATATTGAGGTATATTCAAAATGTAAGCATTATCTATATGATATAATCAAGAAAAATTCAAGATGTATGTACTCGCGAAATATCAGAGCGAAACTTACAGTGTTAGTAGGATAGAGGCTCTCGGCTCTGCTCCTGACAGGAGTGGACGAACCCATCCTCTGTGCGCTATTTAAAGCGGACAGTGAGAGTGAAAGCCTTCTCTGTGAAAATGCAAGGCAACCCCGTTGCAGAGACCGAGAGCCTCTTGGATTTTTATTAGTCAACGTGCTTTGCTATTTATACTGATTCTTTTCAAATCAGTTCTAAACATATTTATATACGTTTATTGGCTCACGATAAAACTGCCTTTATTACCGCATGTACCAACTTTATATATTCCAATATTTTGAGACATTTGAATAATCACAATTACACCGAGTCTAATATGAAATTCGTATAATTGTACCAGATATGTAAGGGCAAGTGTACATACCTCGTCTTCCGGGTGAAGCATACAAGCCCACCTTTGTAAATGTGGACAGTAGATTCTGAGCTTTCTCTGTGCGAGGTGCACAGCACTCGGAGTTAAATATCTACTCGAAATTGCTCATTGATGACGTAATCATAGAGTAGCAGAATATGACGGAGGACATCAAATTTATAATAATCCAGTACATGTTCTATTGTCAAAGCGCTGCTCCTTGGCCTCTGTATAAATACACAGCTCGTTTGTTCGGCTCGCTGTAGTCGACAGCATTGCTCCGACTGTTTAATTACTTATTCAAGCGTAAGTATTCAACATAGCACAACCAAGCTGACTGATTAGTGAATGTGTAAAGACTGCGCTATCAAAAAGCGCTGTGCACTCAAGTGCACCCACTGCTGCGTTATCGTTATCGTAATCGTCTCAAGCCTATACAAAAGGTAGAAACATTTTTCCCATCTTGCTTCTCAGGATGTGCAAATCAAAGTAAATCAATTGGCCCAAAGAATTGTTGAAGAAACACTGAATACGAACATACCCAGCACAATGTGGCATCATTAACCATTAAGTGCCTAACACTGGTTTCTAGCGTGCATTATTCGTCATCTACTCCGCTTTCATCTACAACGATAGCCGCGTTTATTAGAAAACGCACCTGTTAGTACGAATTCAAAAATCGGGAAAATCACGATTCAGACTTATGTTTACGGCCTGCATTTTTATTGCACAAAGCAACAACTAGTCAAGTGGATCGCTACCGAATTATCACATTCCGAAAGTGAAGATCATGCGGCAAAACTCATTTGTAAGTTGCTTCTCTCTTTTTTCGAAGAGGTAAGTATTCGTTTAATCGAACTCTATGCTGGAGTTTGTGTCGCATTGTGGGAGGCAGCTAGCTGTCTTGATGTATTGCCTGAAAATGAATGGGAATACAGAAGAAAGAATGTAAGATCCGGTCCTGTTATCACATGATGGAAGGGCCGTCAACGCATGTCAAAAATCTGGCACACCGGAATTTAGTGAAAATTATTAATCAATCTGCTCGACAACTCAACAATCATATTTCCATGATCTCGATGGAGGCCTTGATTCTACATCCTTGCAGTATTCTGATTTTCTATCGTAAACCAGAGAATTTACTGTATAGATAATATTGTCGTGAATTCCGTAATCGCTTGAGCAATAAACAACGTTTTCTTAGTCGGACCGAGAAGGAGGTAGGGTAGGTAATGCAAGTCTAGCATTCACAAAACATACCAACGCTGAGCACCCGAGGAAGCATTAACGGTACGGCCTCAAAATAAATTTGCAGCTCACGCATAGTCCCGACTAAAATACTCCCGGCATCTCACCCGCTCGCAACTCCAGCCCAAACGCGAAAAAGTCGCCTGCTAGTTGCATTGAGAAACAACATTGTTTGCACTTAAGTGCCCTGAGAAAGTACATACATTACTACGCCGTCAATCGGGGTAAAGCTAGTCAAGCTTATCCGTCATACTTTTCAAACAAGACTCACTTTGATATTCAACAATTCCTGGGGAGGACAATTAAATATGGACCTCGCCATTCGTGTCAACGTACGCTACGCTGCCCCCGTCAACTCACAGATAAAAGACGCTTTACTGCTATTTAAGAGCGCGCGCTGGGTGCATTCAATCATTCGCTACATTATCCCACAGCTTAACAACGTATCGCCTGCTGCGATACACCTCCTAGAGACGATTAAAAATAAGCCAGCAGATGTCCGGCAGCATAAGAACGGAGAGAGAGCAGTCTGTGTCGTGTGCATGGAGGCGCTTGTATCACCTTGTGCTGAATTGCCAACATGCTGCCATCAATTTCATGAGCGTTGTATTGAGCCCTGGCTTAAGATGCACAGCACCTGCCCCACGTGTCGGCACCAATTGCCTACTGATGCCCACACAAGCTACAGTGTCTACGCTATCAATACTACTATTGTCTTACAGCAGTCTCAATCCAACATGCCTGCAGCCGAATTGCTCGATCTATCGGCGAGCAACCAGGTTATTCAAGCTATTGTGAACGCACGTGTAAGACGAAATGCAGCTTCAACGTCAGCAATTGACTCATTCATGCGCAGACCGAGCGACATTTCAACAGAAGTACCCGTTTTGAACGCAAGTGTCTTGCAACACAGCTCCAGGATGACCGCATCACTACCTCCTTGTATCACTGAACCTGTTGTGCCAGTCATTCACCGAAACGCATCACGTCGCCGTTTTCGAGAGCAGGATGCCATTCGAGCGATCGGCAAGCGACGACGACTGAGTGGACACGATATTGCAACCTCGTGAAGTACCAAGTTTTTGCCACAGATAGATGAAGTAGTCAGCATATAAAATGACAGTCAAGTCTTGGCCACCAGTGGCGAGAATCTCGCTATGCGTACAATACAACACTTTACTGTTATTACCCCTGGTCATAATTTTAGGCTATTATGCATATTGTCATGTGTCAAGCTCTCCATTATATCGATATTGATTGTCATGACTAGCGCGCTAGTACTTGAAGCGTCAAAACAAACTGTATCGAGAGCACTCGCATGAGCTCGTAAAGGTCAGCGATTGACTCAGTCGTTGCGCTTGGAGGGTGGTCTACAATCCAGGCGACAATGCTACTAAACGACGTGTCCAGATTCGCGACGACGACCGGTAAACGATATGGATGACGCTCTTTATGTTGGAAGTGCCTGACAATTAACAGCACCAAGCAGACAATGTGCAGCAGCATCTCGTAGCGATCGTCTTCTCTGCGACTTTTATCATCAATATTTTTGTCTGCTATTAATTGGGATCCGCAGGCACATGCCACGGGTACAAGGAACGTTAAGGCGTGAAACCACTCTAGAGCGTTGGGCATACCCGACTTGTGCGACTGTGCAGCGCTGTCGTTGCCTCCACAAATCAGTATCAAATTTATTAAAATGCCGAGACATAGTGTTAGGGTAGACACGGCGGCAAACTCATTTTTTCCATCAGCAAAGTCGGCACAAATGGTGCAACAAAACTGCATTAAACGCTGCAAAACCTTTACATTTTTAGACATGATGGAAGCGCCGTCTGATAGTGCGCTAAGCTGAAGCAATCCTGGCAACAGAAAGTGAAACTGGTCGATGCTACTGTCAGTCTTGTAAATCATTGCAGCCTTTAGCCTGATCCGAGAAACGGCGTCGACGTCGACGTCGTCGTCTGAGTCAATTTCTTCATCGGAATTGCATGATTGAATACTTTTCAATTTACAATTTTCAGAATCATCGTTCATCGTCCAAGCCAACGATGATTTATAGCACACCAAAAAAGGAAGCAATTGCATTACTAATTCGGCATGAGTGTCCGAGTCTTCTGCAATCCAGGCACTAACGATACGTAAACTAGCGCAAATTACAGCATCCAAGTGAGAGATTGAATCAGCATGCGCCTTACGCAGCTCTTGGTAGCGATGAGTCTGAACATAATCCTGGGCTAGTGTTAGCAGCTCGAACACCACCATAAAAATTTGACTAAATGTCCCTTTTATCTCAAATAAAATATCGTATGGAAGCGTGAGCTTGCCTTTGTTGCTGGAAACAAGACCACTAATAATCAATTCGAGGATGCCGTAACAAATGGGCAGAATGGCGAGCACACGTTGAACTTCTTTTTTTCGCCTTTCCATCTCCTCCATGGACTCATTCTTTGTTTCATCAACTTGAATCAGCGACAGTTCCACTTCATCTAGCATAATCTTTATCTACGTAGTATTTGTAAGAAACCCGATTCAGTGCAGATATGAGCCCGACTTACCTCTATCGCGACGAGTCTCAGTAACAAAAGTATAAATTTTTCGCCAGACATTTCCTCATGCAACACTCGGCGTCGCAATGTAGTGCTAGGAGCCATCCATGAGAAACCCGATTGTTTCATTAGTTGAAATATAAGTCGCAAACATTGATCGCGTACTTGATTAGGCAATTTTGCGCGCATTAAGCGCAGTGCGCCCGCCCGAATACCAGAGAGACACTGCGAGCTAAGAAGCGCGACCGGTGCTTCGCCCAGCTCGACGGATGTCATGTAGTAGTTCAATACTGTTAGCACCTGAATAGCAATCTCAATCTGAACGTGCGCGAACTTTAAGCATATAAATTCAAAGTGATCGCTGTGAATATGAGTCCAAAACTCTTTGATGCTTGCAAGCCCGTTCAAAATGCCCCACGACGTCGCCGAGAGAGACGCCATCGATTTGTCTTGAGCTGCCGGCTTTATATTTTCAATCAAATCTTGATTTGAATGCAATCGACCCAGATTCTCAAGAACTCGAAACATTCCATCGAGAACTTTTTCACGCATCATGACCTTAGCAATAGCTTCGTCACGCCACTTCTACAAACATGAGTAAGCAATCGAGTGTCTTGTCTTACCTTTGACCCATTTTTGGTCTGAACCATGCATGACAAAATGCGAGCACAGTCCACAAAAGACTCATGTGCTGTCGACTGCAATGCTAGCTGCTTTAAAAGAAATCTCACAGTGTTCTCCTGTGCAAATAATTCCGCCAGGGATGAGTCCATGCAAAAGCTGCACAAATTTTATAGTATGCATGTGCTTGTCAAATTAGCAAAATGATATTTTAATATCCGAAGAGTACCTCGCTATCAAATTCAATCCTAGTCTTTGATAGGATGATAGCATCTGGACATCTTCGGGGTCTGTAAGCACGAATTGATGAGTATAAATAAATTAAATACTGTATCACAGAACCATTCAACGCCATGTACGCACTTCTGGTGTGTAATAGGCGTACGAAGAAGCTCATGCCCACGATTGTAAGCACCTGTCGCCTCACCCGCTGAAGCTTGTCCGCTGGCAGATCACCCAGCTTGGTGACCATAAGCAAGCCCGCAAATTTGTGCTCGTCAGTGTTGCCCGCCAGCATTGTCATGCATTCAGCTATTTTCTCATCCATTGCAGCGGCAGTTGTCACTGCCTCTCCAGTATCCCTTGTTGTCTTTGTAGCGATCATTTCAAACTGGCTGATAATATGACTGGAAGGAGGGTCATGGTTAAATTACCGTAACGTGAAACAAAATATTTGCTTTAACTTATTGCTCAATTACCAGATCATTTAAAATTCTGGTAGTGTTTTGAGCGAACATTTGATGTTTCCAACTCTTGCCGGTACGAAGTTTTGGATTTTAGTGCATCGAATTATAACTCAGCTATTAGTAATATTTTTTTGACCCAAGTACAATCAATACGGTTAATATTCACAAGCACTGGAATATCGGAAAATGAACTCCCAAACAGAGGAGCTAGTCCACGGACGAGTTAGAATACATATTTAATATCAGCTCGGATAATCTTGAATTAGCGGGTCAAACTAAAAATGTAGACTCTCGGTTTCGCTCGTGGTTTGAGCGCAAGTAGCGTACCTCTGCGCGTTAGTGAACGCAGATTCTGAGAGTAAAAGCTTCCTCTGTGCAAAGCGCATGGCAACGACAACCGTTGTGCTTGATGGCTACTCTAGTCACTCCCACGATCAAGTCGTGGAAGATTGTATTCTCGTGAAGACGGAACAAGAAATGTTCGATTACCTGTCCCCAGAAAAAAATGGCCAGCTGGACAAGCTTTGTCTTGATGGTGTCCCGAAGAGATCAGATTGATTACTGGCTAGAGGACTGGTATACGCTCGCTTGGAGGCGCTTACCAGATTTGAGAATACAGGTCCAGTAGTACCCTGACCAAACGCCAGAGGGTCTAAAAGAGACAAGCATTCAAAAGCTGGAATGGAAAAATCTTGCCCTCTATACGAGGAATGCTCTGGAAGTTGTGGATTCGACCATACTACGGATCCAGAGCGCGTTGTGCTTGCAATCAAAATCACGCTAGAGAATGGGCACTTAGGTGCAGTATCTAACTAAAGAGGCGTGCTAAACGCGGGTCGATCTTTCGTGACAGAGATTCGAACGCGATCACCCGATCTTGCCCCTCGGCGTCTGTTTGCAGCAGTGCACAGCCGATGGCAAAGTCCGAAGCATCACAGACGACACTACAAGGACGGTCGGGGTCTGACAACGCCAGCATTGGTGCATGAAGGAGGCTGCCTTTGACCCCGTTAAAAGCTTGTCGATGCTTGGTGTCCCAATACCATTCAGCATCCCTCTTTAGGAGATTTGACAATGGCCGTGCCATTTCCGCATAATTTTTGTTGTACTTGTGCAAGTAGTTGGTGAGGCCAAGCCACTTGCGCAAGTCCTTCCGGATTTTTGGAAACGGCCAGTTCACACTGGTCTTGACCTTGGCGGGATGTGCTCGAAGGACACGCTTACCAATATAGCACCCTAAAAAGATGATTTATTCGGCGCCGAATATGCACTTATCTGCATTTGCATACAGCTTATTCTTGCGCAAGCACTCGAGCACCGCTCTCAAATAGACGATGTGAATTTTCTCATCTGACCTTCCCTGCCCAGCTCGAAAATGTCGTGGAAATTATGTCTGTGCATACGCCCGGTGGGGCCTGAACAGCTGCGGCATGAGACGATTGGATGATGATGGTGCATTTGACAGCCTTGGGGTATCACCATCCACTCCCAGAGCATGCCGTCAGGAGTGCTCACCGCTGTCAGCGGAATTTCATTCGCTCTCACGAGCAACCGGAAAGCCCCATCACCCAAGTCGAGTGTACTGTACTTTGTACAGCCAACCTATTGTACTGGAGAGCAATAGGAATCGGCGTCTGTGCCGGAATGGTGGCAGTGTTTAGCTTATTGTACGCGTGAACAATACGACACTTGCCGTCCGGCTTCCGAACGCAAAAACGTGGGTGTCGAAAGGGGAGACTTGTTCCCACACAACATTCCTGCGTCGTGCTTCGCACGAAAGAAAGCGTCGATGACGTCACAATACTCCTTCGGCAGGGGTCATTGGTGTGAAACGCAGTTTTTGACGCCCGGAACCTGGTTGATCTCTTGAACCACACCTCGGTCCGGCGGTAGGAACGACGGCGGGTCTTTGAAAACAACGTCTTGAAACTCCCTCACCAAAATATAGCACGGATCCGAGGGATTATTTGGGATCGAAGATCTACTTCGTGCGCTCAGTACCCTCTTGGTGTCCTATAGGACAGCTTCATCCAGAAGCGACGACAAGTTACTACTTCGGCGACGTCGCCTGCCTTCAAGTCACTGCCGACTCTTCGAAGGACATGTCGTCCAGCTTGATACCGCAGGAATAGCCTCAAGGGTGACGTCGCCGTCTTTCTCCCCCTCATACCGTTGACGAGGGTGTATAGATGTGCGCTATCGTCTACGGTAAGCACACCATGGGTCAGGGTCAACGCCTTGCGTATTGCGATAAAATTTGGCGTCGCTGAGCGCGTGTTCCCACTCTCTGCTCTATCGGAGCCTTGATGTTACAACATCCGACGAAGAGCTGCTAGTTCCGCAGTCTTCGTCAAGTGAATAAACTGCTACCCCACGCGCATCGGAAGGGTCTTGCTCAAGATGCCTCGGTCCTCGTCCGACCATGCTACTCTTGGCAAGCAACAACTGCTTCATGGAGTGGCGCGTAATCCACTGAGCATTGCTCAGTGGATTACGCGC
>NW_020187213.1:363644-392603 GCF_900000015.1 Plasmopara halstedii
TTGCCGTACTACACAAATGGGTTTATCAATCATTGCGTCCCACTGACGCCGCCATTCCATGGCTCAGAGCCTTGAAGTGGGGGTGTCCGGCATGCATTTGCATTCCGCAAATCTGCTCGACGAGCAGCTGACTGATATGACCATATCAGATGGCACGTTGAAAATTTTTTCTAATACATTGAGGTCGGAGACTTGGTTTTATTAAATGCTCAACACCTCCCTACACATGCCGTTCTGCTGTTTTTAAGACTAAGCTCCGTCCACGGTTCATTGGACCTTTTAAGGTCGAGCGTAACGTATACGCTAAACCTTCCAAGAGTGATGCGCACCCACCCGGTGTTTTATGTGGGCTTGCTTAAGCCGTACCAGGATCCGGCGCACCCAAAGGCGCTCGGCCACCCAGAAGTTAAACAAGCAACTTGTTCTGAGCACGGAGTGCAACAACTTTCGTTTCCAACGGCGCAAGGTGCAAAGTGATGTATTCGCCTGCTCGACGGCTAGGAGCCGCTCCGACAAAGCACAATAATTCTCAACGCGAGTTGGTCGGTGTACGAAGTGCTCCAGGCTCTCGAGGTCTTCTGCACAGCGGTTCGCGACCTCGGAGAGATGCTCGGTAGAGTGCCGATGACGACGGGCTTTGTCCTCCAGTGCTCGATGAGCATCGCGAGTCACCGGACGGCAATCGACCAAGTCGTCATCGTCCGCTGCCGACTCTTCTCGATGAAAAGGTGGCCTCCACAATCCCGTGGAACGCCTTGTGGGTTGACGTTGTCGACAGGGTCGAGCCCAATATCTTGAAAATTGTAGGGGAATTCCTGACTCCGAGAACTCGTGGGAGTCTGAGGTGCCACTTCGGCAAGACTGTGAGACGACAGTTAAATGTAAATAGGGGATTTCATAATTTTAATGGGGGAGAGTGTAACGGGGTTGCACGTGCCGGTGGGTCTCACGTTCGTACATAGGTGAGAATTACACAGTTAGTGTAACAACTCAGTGGTGTGTAACAAGAAGCCACCACATGGCAGGAGGATTGCCAGTAGTAATGCGTACTACTGTATTAATTATGTTTTGCTATATTAGTTATGTATTACTATATTAATAAGGAACCAACAAAGAAGTAGTGGATTGCAATCCGCTACACTTGTACTGGTTATTGGAAAGAACGTTAGGTCGATGACTTTAGCTTAGCTTACTTTAAGCAAAGAGCTACGGCAGCCCCGCTGCAGATCATACAAGCAAATCTGTACAATAAGAATAGTGTATCTAACATCTTATTGCTATAATACATTCACTCATGAATACAATTATTAAAGTTCAGACGGTGAGCGCTTGATCCGCGAAGTCCCGGCGTAAGAACGCTTAAGTACGGTAAATGCGGACATGGAATCTTCTGTGGGGTCCACATAAATCTGGATGAGTGCAATTTGCTTACTTAACCATTACACGTTTGATACGATTATATGATATAGAAAGAGTACAGTAGCGCAAAATTCACATGAGATTGAGAATATTCATAAATTGCGGTTTTAGTTAAGATTACGGAGCTCCGTAAAGGAGGGGTTTGAGGTACATGTGGGAATGTTAAAAAAGAAACGTAGAGAAATCATAAGCGCATGATTTTAGTAGTAAAATTTTAGAATCGATTTTAAATATATACTCTCTTGAAATAGCAAGCAGTCAGTGTTACTTTCGATAAAAGCTCTCATCTCCGCTTCATGTAGGAGCGTACGAACCAAAGCTCTGTACGCTTAGTAATACGGACTCTGAGAGTCAAAGCTTCATCTCTGCTAAGTACCCAGTAACCCTGTTTCACGTAGCTATTCAGATGGTTTTATTTTGGATTTAGAATAGCCTTTACATTCAATCTTAGGTATGTGTCACTCTTAAATTAGTATATCAAAATTTAGTACTTTACTACTCTAAATGCTCTTTGCTTCACTTCTGTGCGCATTATATACGCGGACTCTCGTATGATTAGTGTCTTTCGACATACTGCAAATTATCATCTCGATATTTTACTAAGCAGGATAGTGTGCATCGAACACGGCGCTTCTATGATATACGCATGCACTATCACCGCTTCTCTATTCTATACTGCTTAATAAACTCTTAGCTGCTTGAAAGTTACACTGTGCGATAGCCAGGGCCAGATAAATGACAGAAAATCAATATCTAAGTTCTAAATAGCATGTTATTTTTCGCACGACAGTTCTGAATCAGAGTTGAAAGGTTGTGTAACAGTCGAGTCAGCGTGTCATAGCTGTACATAACACGGCTTTAGTATTCAAACCATAAGTTGGATGTATTTTTACGTATGATATTAGTTGCTAGATATACCGCTCACTATATTAAGCGCTACGAATTTGCTATAGATCACCTGTTATCCCTTATGTTTTTTTGACATTATATATATCTCGTCTTCATATTGACTGTCACGGTCTCTCTTTGGCTTTGAATGATTGCGTGGCTCACTCCCCAATCAGTCCACCAGGCCATAGACGACGGGCAGTAGTGTGGCGTAACAACAGCACGAAGACGCTGATTTGTACTCCGTGGGAGTCTTGCACACATAGATATATTTACATAGCAACAATGACACAGCTACAGAAGCCCCACATGACTGTGGGAAATGTTGTGCCGGGCTCGATTAAATATAAGCCGGCCCTAGGTCCCGACGCTCCCGGCCTCACATGTCTTGGAAATGATGTTAACACGACGTTTGTGGCTGAGACAGCACTACCTACAGACGCTGGGATGTTTCGTGTGCGTGCGTATCGTTCCGTTGGCTCATTACGGGAGAGCGAGCCTATAGCTATGATTACGGGAGATGTGCGCGGAAAGCGCAATGTACCCGTTCGTGTGCACGATCAATGCTTTACGTCGGAAGTGTTTGGATCGCTAAAGTGCGACTGTAAAGAACAATTGGACTATGCAAAGACGTATACAAAACAACATGGTGGCGTGGTCATTTATATGCCTCAGGAAGGTCGGGGAATTGGCCTAGCGAACAAGATCATGGCTTACTCAATGCAGGAATGTGGTCTAGACACAGTGGATGCGAACCGCGTTCTGGGATTCAAGGACGATTACCGATCTTATGAGCCGGTTCTTGCTATTATTAAAGACTTGGGAATCCAGTCTATTCGGCTTTTAACAAATAATCCGCGCAAGCTTCGGTTACTGAGTCAGCTTGGTATTATTGTTGAAGGGCGGCTGCCTGTGATTATTCAAGGTGGTGAGCATAGCCAAGGATACTTGACGGCTAAGGCGCATCGAATGTCGCATATATTGCCTGCGTTTTTGGCGGATGGTAGTGGGGAAGATACGGCTACTGATGAGAGTCAGGACGAAGAAGAGCAACAAGTAAATCCTCAAGAAGCTGTTGCATCTTCTTCTCCAACGGCATCCCTGGCCTCCTCCTGTGCCGGATTCTAGCCAAATTATCTGCTAAGATGACGGACATTATCACTATTAAATACTGGAGACGGTCACGGGGACATCGACGACCTTAGTGCAGTACTCTCCGGCCATCATGATTGACCAAACTTGCCCCCCCCTCTTTCTCCTGAGGCCAATGCAGCGCTGAAGTTGCTGACGTTGAGCAAACTGAGCGATTCCCGTTTAAAGTGGAATTACCCGCAAATACGGCCACAAGGAGTTGAAGAAGCTGTAGATTATTTAGCATGCCCAGCAGCGCATTGAACAAAACCATCATTATTGCACAACGAAGACTCCTCATATGGATCTCATTGTTGACATTATCAAATAATAGTAACTTTTGACCTCTTTTCAGCCAATTACTGGTTGACAAAATGTTGTAACAATATTATCCAATGTTCTTGCCGTAATCCAAAGTCTTGAATATCAAGTTGTACAGTTCACTAACTTATCTCATTAACGACTCACTGAAGCTGCAGGAACCGACATGCTAGACGACAATCGTAAAATCGGCACCCTGTTATTGGGTCTGGGCTTTGCATTTCTGTTGCTAGGTGTTCTTATGATCTTCGATGCAGCTATGCTAGCGCTAGGTGATGTACTCTTTTTGAGTGGTGTGGCGCTTACTATCGGTTTATCGCGTACGGTGCGATTCTTTACACGAAAGGAACGATGGCGCGGTATCGTATGTTTTCTTGGTGGAATTTTGTTGGTGATGCTACGCTATCCAGTAATTGGCATGATCATCCAGAGCTTTGGCTTTCTTAATCTCTTTGGATCTTTCTTTCCCGTTGCTGTTGTCTTTTTACGCCAGACTCCAGTCATCGGCAGTGTCCTCAATTTACCAATTCTTTGTGATATTGTCGATCGACTAGCGGGAGCACAGAAGCGTGGCTATCAAGTGTAAATGCAGGATTAAGAATTCGAAGATTATGTCATTACGACACTATAGAAAGACTTGAGTTTTAATATATTGTTTCTACCATTAAAATTGTTCGTAACTAAAATCTCTTTTAACATAATTTCCTCGACTTCAGAGTGGCGACTATTTTTGTCAACTGTGATGGCTATTACGTCCGTTTTCTCCATAAGATCATTTTTGAGCTTGGGAAGATGAGAGACGTTTCTTAGATTTTCAAAGTTTGAAGTACTACATGGCAGAAAAAGAGTCTCGACTTTAGTAAGGAATGCCACTTGAAGACCTCATTCCAATTGGGATCTCTAGAGACTCAACAAACATTAAAAAAGAGAATGATCATAGTCTTACAAGTGGTTTAATTTCAATCCCTAAAAGTCGGGATAACGATGTCGATATGTCTGACTTTGATGTGGGTGATCTCTTAGGTGATGACTCGAGTAAAAGTTTATCGAAAACATCATTAAAGAGCAAACATGACAAGAAAAAAACAAAAACAAAAGACAAAGTCAAGAAGTTGAATACAAACAAAGCAAAGACCAAGTTGAAATCGAAGAAAACATCACATCATGATGAAGATATGGCAGACAATTGGACGTCTTCAACCAAAACTTGGGATAGTGCTGCTGAACTCGAATTGGCAGCAGCAAGACGAAAGAATGGAAGTGGGAAAATAGGAAGTGGATTAGATGATGAATTGACAAAAATGCTGGGCGAGAATAGTGGAATTGGAGCGGAGTTTGGACAAGCGAGATCTATACAAATGGAGATATCGAAGTTTGATAAAAACGATAGTATTGCTGCTAATGAAGTTGGAAGTTTGGATACTTTGAAAAGACGAGGTCGTCAGGAAGTCGATACAAACAGTTCTGCTATTGAACCTGATGGTATTTCGGCGTCGTTTTTTAATGATACTAAAAGTGATGATATGAATGCCACATCGCGTTCGTCTCTTCTTACAGCTGAGCGCCGAGGAGGAGCTCGTGGTGGGAGGCGACAAGCAAGTGCTGAGGTATCGGATCCGTTTGGTATTGGAGCTACAACGACAAGTTCTGATTCACCTTTTGAGATGCTTTTTAAAGGTGCTAGTGGTAAACGACGTGACTTTGACGATCTTTTTTCCAAACCTGCACGGGATTTTTCAAAAGACATTGAGATGAACCAGCAGCAGGATGTGATTGGAACGACCAACGCAAGGGAATCTGATGACACTGTACATACCGAGAAAGTGTCAGTTAAAGATGATTTACTTGCAGATTTGTTTGCATCTGAGCCCCGCGGCTCTCGTCATCAACAAAAGAGTTTTATTTCAGAAAAAAATAAAGTTATTGACGATCATGACAAGACGAAAGTAAAAAGAGAAGTTGATGGATCAGATCAAGCAAATGAACAAAGTGATCGTTTAGTAGCGCAACATGTTGCACCACAATATACAAACAGCACATCAGAAAAAGAGGCGAAGATTCAGCTATCGACAGAGGAGCATCGATCGTCGTATCAGGAAAGCAAACCTTTGGTTGCTAGCGCTGTAACCCCTGCAAGTCGAATTGATGATCTTGCTAGTGCAAAGGAAAGTCTTTTAATGGATTTACTAGGAGACATGTCAATTTCCAAGACTACTGAATCACCTTTACAACATCGTCGGAGCAATACTAACATTAATATCGGCTCACCCATTGAGGATACTGAAGGACCACAGAAAACTTCTTTACCAGTAAAAGCTCAACTTCCTGCAACGATTGTAGAAGCTCCACCTCAAATCTCTTCAATAGCTCATCCGTCGAAGAAAAACCTATTCAGTCCACCATCACCAGAACATCGGCTCTCACCTACTCTCAACGTAAATAGTGAGAAGGAATTTGAACAAGCAAAAGATAATTTGCTTAAAGAGATTCTACCTTTATCGCCATCCGCTTCAATTCGTTCCAGTCCAGATCGACGCAATTCATACTCTCAATCATTCACTACAGAGGACGACGTTCAAGATATTGGTCAAGAGATAATACACGAAGAAGTCAGAAACGATAGATCAAAGGTACAAGTCTCCGTCACAAACTCCGAGTCACCAAAGCTACACTTACTCAAAACTCCTCATACCAAAATTACCTCGACGACTACATCTCCTGTATGTAACTGCGCTGAGCAGATAGCAAAGGTGACTGCAGCTTTTGATTCAGAGCGCTCAACTTTTCAGCAGAAAATTGAGGCCCTCGGTCAACAATTAGAAGCTCAGACAACAACCAGCACTCAGCGTGTTAACGAATTGACACAAGAAGTGAAAGACCGAGAAACGTCATTAAAACAACTTTCCCAACAGCTTAATGTTGAAACAGCGTCGAAGGTTGAGCTCACTGAACAATTAGCGTTAGTAGAGCGTGATAAACTCCAAGCAGATCACGCAGCTGCAAAGTATAAGGAAAATGCTGTAACCTTACAACATCGCACAGATCTCTTACAATCAGAGTTACAGACGCTACGTGATGAGCTATCACGCTCGAAATGTGCTTGTCAAGAGCTTGAATTGACGCTAAATCGTTTGAAAGCTGAACAGGATGAAGTCAATCAATTGGAACGTCAACGTGAAAAACGAGCGTTTGAAGCTCTTAGTATGCAGATGCAACGTGCCTTAGCTCGTCTGAGTATTTCTCATCAAGTATATGAAGAAGGATCAGGACATGATCAGACTGCAGCACGTGTAGCAGCTGAAGATGAAGCACGTCTTCGTGTAATTGCATCGCTTGAAGGAAGTTCGAAACGTGCAGCACAGCATGCTGAACAAGAACGTGTGAAACTCACTGAGCTCTTGCGCGAGCTTGAAATGGGTGCACGTCATGCTCGACAAGGAGCGTTTGAAGAAAAGGAACGATTGCGACAGGAACAAAAACGTTTAGATGCATTAAGTGCTCACTTACAAGCACAAGCGTCTGTACTCCGTGACCAAGAAGCAGCGCATGCTCTTTATATGGGAAAACAATTAGCAGAAGCGCGTGAGGACATTCGTATACAGGAAGCACGACTTGCAACGAGACGAACGGAATTAGAACGGGATGAGCGTGCATTGTATCAAGTTCGAGCTGAATTTGCTGCTTTTCGAGAACAAACTGCGATTGAAATGGAACGAGAGCGTACAGAACTTCACTCATTACGATTGAAATTGGACGATGAATGGCGAGAACTTCACACTGATCGTGAAGAGTTCGAAAATGAGCTTGCAAGTCATGACGGGGAATTTCAAGCTCTTGAAAGAAAGAGAAATAATCTTCAAAATGCAGAAGCGCAACTTTGTGAACGTACACAAGCAGTTGTGACACTTGCTGAGAAACTTGATGGAGGAATTCGCGAGTTAGCCGAACGCGAGCAACTTGTAGCACAAAAGGCTGTGACTGTCCACGATATTGATGCATCGTTTCAAATGCGAGAACAAGCACTTGAACGTGCAAAGAATGAATTGCAAAGGCGTGAACAGCGTCTACATGTTCAGATTCGTCAATTGGATACAGCACGTGAACGCCTTATGCATCAGCGGCAACAACATTTGATAGTTGGAAATCAAAAAGGTGCGAAGCAATCATCAGGTCAAGTGATAGACAACAACAAACCATGGCGCGATCAAGGCTATCACAACAATTTTAGGCATTTAAAAGATAAAGTGCAGAGTAAAGTGTATAGTCTCGAGTCTCGAGTAGAGGAGGATCCGTCTGGATTATCCCCAGCATTTCGAAAACAAATTGAAGCGAACTGGCAACGGCGTGATGTCGATGACAAGCTCATGAATACTCTCAAGACTTAAAATGTAAAGGCTGCAAGATCACATCAATCGTACCATTCAGTTTAAATTTCGTCTGATCCTTTCAGGCTATTGAAATGACAGTCATCTGTATTACCTCCATCTTGTGTCATCAATTGCTGTCTACGCGCGGCAATTTTCGATGTTAAAGATCATGATGTCGGTAGCTCCAACTTCATGAAGTTGATCCATGACATTCGACACATTGTTCACTTCAACCATTGCTGATACAGCGTAATCCCCTCCTACAAGACTATTGATTGTTGGAGAGCGTCGTCCAGGTGTAATTTTTGTAGCTTCATCCAGCTTTTCCTTATCTACATTGTAAGACACCATTCGGTACTTGGTAGCTGTAATATAGCCCAAAATGCGCTGATGAACCTTGTGTACCAAATCCTTTTGTTTTGAGTGAGGATTTGCAATCAGCACAGCTTGTGTCTTTAGAATTGTAGAAATTAATTCTAATCCAGCAGCTTTCATAGTTGTTCCCGTCTCCACAAGATCAACAATTCCATCAGCAAGTCCTAAGGAACATGCAGCCTCTACAGACCCTGAGACGTACTTAATCTTCGTTACTCCCGTTTCTTGTGTCTCAAATTGTTTGAAATACTCGCGCGTGACTTCAGGAAATGACGTGACAATGCGCTTGCCTGCTAAGTCTCGTGGTGATTTAATAGCATCTTTAATTGGAGTCTGAACACTAAGCGAACATTGTCCAAAACCTAAGGATAACAATTCCTCCACATTTGTACAACTTTCTGCAATAATGTCTTGTCCAGTAATTCCCAAATCTAAATTTCCTTCGCCAACATACGTTGCAATGTCTGCTGCTGGTAAGAACACGAGAGTAACTGGCAAAGTCGAACAGAGTGCAATATCCACACGATTCGGACGGTGATAATCTAATCCTGCACCTTTTATAAGCTTCAGGATCTTATCATGTAGACGACCTTTCTTCGGTACAGCAAATAGCAGTCGATCATCGGGAGATACGACAGGTGGAGCACTTGACATGGTGAATAGTAGTATGATGATAGAACTACTACTTTGAAGAATAGTACTAAAAATACTGCTTTTCTTTTGCTATGATATTTTTTGATCAAATCGTAAAGCTAAAGCATGGATGATCACGAGTTTCTGCGTCTGTTAGACAGCTACCCAGTAGTACGAAAGAAGACACACTGTCGTGTACAATGGAATGATATGGTACATGATCTGTTAAAGTTGTAGTCTTGCTCGATTTCCTTAAACCTCTAATTTTTTACTGTTTTATAGCATGATAAATTAGCTGCACAACCTCTGAGCTCTGGTATTTTTATTCCAGCAGGACAAGAAAGCGTAATATTGCCGACAGATACGGTCGAAGAAGCTATAGAGAAATTTCTTGCGCCTTGTTTCGCTTCGAATGAGACGACAAAGATTCAAAAAGAGTTTGAAAAGGTGCTGAGTGACTTACGAATCACTAGATATATCAAGTTATGCTAACTTATGAGTGTATGGATGTTAGACGCTAAATGACTTTGTATCAAGTTTAAATCTAGAGGATATAAACGATCTGTGTGCACAATTTGTCGATTCAGAGTAAATTAGACAGACGTGATCAATTATTAATAGTATCCTTCACACATGAGTGAGAATATGAGTAGGCTTTATTATGCATGGAGTCGCGACGAGATTTGATGACGCTAATATAAAGAAACGATGTGAGCATCTGCTTGCGCTAGAAACAAAACTCGTCCTACCTGTTGAAAAGCACGACTTTGCGCAGGATCTAGAAAAGGCGAGGTACTCCACGAAATCACGAGCGTATTCAGCTCATCACTTGTCATTTTAAATGAAAGAGATCGTAATAGAGCTTCCTAAACTCGTAAACAATGCGTAACTCAGTAAAGAAAGTTTAGAAGCAAGTTCAAGAAACGTACAATATGTTGATACTCTGCTTCAAACATCGCGAGCTCTTGATTGATCATTTGAAAGTAATCAATGGATCTTAATTTTGTTGATGGAATGCATTCATCATCGTCATCCTTTGCATCTCGCACTATTTAACAAACACAAAATCAGAAACTTCTTCAATTTCTAACATCAGCAATACCTGTCAACGATCGTACCAAGATCTCTCGCTTTTGACTGTATCGTGTACATTTCTTCAATTAAATCTTGAAAGCTTTTCAACAGATCTTGTACTTGCTGATACAATTCTTCAACTAGCCATGGATCAATCTCCATATTCTTTGCAAGTCCAGCGACCATCCTATCGTTCTTTTCATCTATGACATCAACTTGAGCCTCTCGAAGCGCCAAAAGTGCTGATTGAAAGTGTTCAATCTGTTTCATGCCATCACGTTCAAGATTGTACCAATTTGTACCTTTTGTTTGCATGAAGGTAAATAAATCACTAAGACATTGTTTCTCATCATTTCCAGCCTCACATTTCTTGTTTTTCTTCTTCATCCTCACGTTTTTATTATCTTAAGTACGAAGACGACAAATAGAAATCATGCAAGGGGTACGAATTACGATTCTATGGTGTATCGTGCTCGCAACGATTTATGCCGAAGAAGGACCTTCCACGCCACGAGATGATGATCCTGTGATCCAAAAAGTGCGTGGGTTACGCAATGCTGGTATGAAAGCAAACGATGAACGAATGTTTAAAGATGCGATTGAGAAACTTCGCCATGCGATCTCCTTGCTTCATAATCGTGTCTTTGGAGAAGAACGCGCAGCGATTAAAGATCCAACAGTTATATCACAAGATGCAGCATTGTATGCTCAGATTCTTAATGATTATGGCTCGGTATTAATTCGTACGAAACAATACGATGAAGCTATTGAAGTGCTTGAAGATTCAGTGGCAATGATTGAAAAGATTTATGGAGATAGTCATCCATCATTAGGTCTCTCTCTTCGTAGTTTGGCTGACGCATATATGGAAAAGAAAGCTTTTAAATCGGCGATCAAACGCTATAAGACATTGCGAAAACATGTGAAAAAAGGATTGGGCATGACACATGAAGCGTATATCGAGGCATCGTTGAAGATCGCAGAAGGATACAAGAAGTTGAACAAGAAAGATACAAGTCGAAAGGTACTGAAAGATACTTTGAAAGCACAAGGTGGTGAAATTAATGGCTTAACAATTGGCATTGCTGAGCTTTACATGGAACTTTCGTCAGCACATGTGGAAGTTGGAGAGATTGACGATGCATTACGAGCTGCTGAAACTGCGTCTGCGATTTTCTTACAACGAGAAGGAAAAGACACGATGGCGTATGCTTTTAGTTTAAACGCATTGGCTGGAGTGAAGATGCAACAGAAGAAGGTGGATGAAGCGATTGATTTACTTGATCGTGCGCATAATATTGCTGTCTCGATTTATGGAGAGAATGATCGGATTACATTAGCGAGTGCTAAGACACTGCAAGATGTGAAAGACCACAAAATGAATCTGCTGGCTGCAAAGGATGAATTGTAGAGGGTTTGGTAGAAAGATATGTAGAGTTTATCGTTTTAACAAGCTTTGTGATGCTTAAGTGTTGTATTGTATTGGTCGTATATGTTGGATGTGACCGTCCAACAATAATATTGGCTGCCATCATGGTCGGTGCCTTTTTCTGGGAAAGGCTCGTAGTCCTCACGTACTTTTCTCCTTGCATTGACTTCTTCAGTCTTTAACTCTAGCAACGTCTCGTCCACATATACATGGCCATGAGTCTTCAGTTTCCATACTACCCACTGCACTCTCAATATGTGGAAGAAGAAACATTAGACGAAACTCAGCCGCTTGAGGACAGTGCGTACAATTTCCAAGTAACTGGAGTCTCGTCGTTCTTTCCACCGTACAAGAATGAACGTACCTTTGGATTGACATCTCGAAGTCATGGACCTCAGATGAGTCCACAAGTCAACTGGACGCAACTAGAAGAGACAGCAGCAATTGATTTACGGCCATTTGTACCCAGAGAGTTGGAATCCATCACGAATGCTCCATTGCTTTGGATGCACGAAAATCATGGACACTATCAAGCCATGATTGGAGAAGATATGTACGCACCATTGCCACTACAGCCATCAATTCGCTATCAGCACCAAGGTAGGGAAATTGTCAAAAGTAGTGTTGACATGTATTATTTTAGTTAAGATGGCAAGTTGAAGGAAGAATTTAATGTTTACATAGGCGACTCTTTAGCCGGACACGCAACAGTCTTGCCCATGCCATCGACCCTGAATGTACCTCAAGCACCATCATTCTCACTTCAAGAACCAAAAGAACGTCGAAAATTATGCTGTGAAGAAGGTTGCAAAAGTCAAGCCCGTGCTTTAGGTCGATGCAAGCGCCACGGAGGCTCAAAACGTTGTATGAGTAGTGGATGTGACAAAAGTGTTCAAAGTCGTGGATTGTGTATTCGTCATGGTGGTGGCTCACGATGCCGAGAGAGTGGATGTACCCGTGCGTCGCAAAGTTTTGGAAAGTGCAAACTACATGGTGGTGGTCGTCCATGTAGTATAAAAGGCTGTCAAAAAGGAGCACATCTCAAACGACTATGTCGTCAACATGGTGGTGGGATTAAATGCTGTATTATTGAATGCCAGAAGTGGGCACAACGACAAGGTATGTGCATGAAGCACGTGAAGGAAGTACTACAATCTGATGCATTTGCAAACCTTAAACATTAACGATATGGTTTTGACAAGACCTTTTTAATCTAATTGAAGTGATCTTATTATAAGTTCGTTGTTTACTTCTAAACAAGAATAAAACAATAGATTTTACGTTTTGAACTTAACTTATATCATTAGATTTTGAAAGCAATACAACACTATATGCCAATGCGGGAGCGTCAGAGTGACGGTAGTTCCCGTAAGGTACTTCCAGCGCGTCTTTCTCGTGGTACTCGCATTCGAAAGCTCATTGGCGAAGAAGCAGATGCAGATGCATCGTTTTGGGGACAAGAAGCATGGCAAGAAGATGGAGAGGACGAAGATTACTCGACGGAAGCAGGTTGAAAGATTACTCGTTTTTTAGTAACTATGGAATCCTCACGTCGTTTGTGAATTTAACAGAAGAAGAAGATGTTGTTGATTCCGATTTTGACACTCAAGAAATACCTGATGAAGAAATACATGACGCTGAAGAGGATGAAAAGCGTACACAACGCAAGCGTCCTGCGACTAGTTTAGGACGATACAAGGAGCCTATTCAGTCTCGATCGGCTAAACGAAAGGTGGTATCGGTACACCACAAGCCTCCAATTGCAATCGTATCAACGACACCAACTTTCACGTATAAAGCACCGACAGTTCGATTCTCGACAACTCAAAAGTTATCCGAGTCATCAGAAATGAGGCGACGAGCGTCGGATGAAGCAGCGAAAATTGCTGCAAAAAGCAAAAAATTGACGATTGAAAAGACTGGAAATCGATTGACACAGGCACAATTATTGGCTGAAGCTGTCAAAACGGAAGTAGAGAACACGCAGTCCTTACAGAGACTGGAACGACTTGAAGAGGAGAAGAAAGCGGAGAGTGCTGCTCCAAAAGCACCATTTACTGGTCAAATGATACGGTATCACAGTAAATTGGGAACACAAAAAACAATTACGTTTTTGAACACGCTCGACTTTCCACCCATTTTTAATCAACCAAAACCTAAAAAGAGAATCAGTTCGCAGCATCAGAAAAGTCTTCAATTAAAACTGAAGCAGGAAGAAAAAGATCAAAACGACAGCACACAAGAACAAGATTATGAAGAGAAAGATTGTCAGCAACATGAACTCGTACATTAACAGAAGCAAAAGCAATAGTGTGAGCAAGAGTATCGTCATGCTATTGTTTCTTCAATGGTCTTTCTTCTTCTTCGCTTGCGTTAGCGCCTTTTCAGTAGCACCCCAGAACAGTAGTACTTGCAATACGAGCGTTCCATTGAGCAAGATCCCGACACCAAAGCCTGCAATCATAACTGGGTCTCCTGTTTCTTCCATCGTGGTAAACAGCCGTGCAATGGAGCCAGCCAAGTTAAGTACTAGTGTGATGAGCGCCAATTGACCCGTATGACCCTGCTTAAAGTTGGACAAAATCTAAAAAACACCCAAATTAATTGGACACCCCCTGACCAACACTCTACACATCTAAAGCATACCTGAGGGATACGAGCAACAACACTCACAGGAATTCCTGCAGAAGCTAATAGCCACTGATGATCCTCTGGAATTGTGTACATTCCTAGCGCCATCACAGTGAATACTACCACGAGTCCAAGACGTGTGGAAACGGGGATCTTGGGTGTGTAGTATGTCCAGAGTAAGATCACAAGTAGTATATTTTGCGCTAGGATCACGAGGTTTTCGCCCCAAGTCGTCAACGGATAGCCACGTAATAGATTGTAAATGGTACTCGATAGATAAAGCACCACTTCCATGTAGAAAGCACTAGGAGTAAGACCTGTGACGTCTTTCGCACTCATGATTTTTATAATCTGTGGCAACTTGAGGATAAAACTGCCTGTAATGATTGCATAGCTTAATGCCTTGCTAATCACGGCCTTGATACATGATACGTTGACGAAGTCATGATGAATGGCGAAAGCCTCAAAACACTGAGGCGTGAAAAGACCAAGTACCAATTTATCCTTGCCTTCTTTCATTGCTGTTGTACAAGATATCAGTAAGCCTGTGGTCAGCGATAGCACCGCACACACTTGGAATGCTCTCGCCATTTAATTAGGATTCTGGTACGGTCGTGGTCTTGGTAGGGATTCGAGCAACCCTCGGAAGACATATGACGTAATTTTTTGGTTAAAAAAAATAAACGATTTTTTCATGATGATCGTAAAATTGAGACTGAATATTCGATAATTATTACCCTAGTAAAATATAGTCGATAATCATGTGTGACACCTCACTCTATGCTGCAAATTGCGCCACTCCAGCCATATTTATCGCCATGAGTTCCATCGCCGAAGCTGAGAAGCGCACGCAGTCGTACCTATCAAAGATTGAGGCAGGTCAGACGTTGACTACTACGTCACTCGATTCGCTTGAAAAGGTACTTCCGGCTTATAAAAAAGTCCAAGGAAAGGTGCGCGATGTGTATGTGTTTGAGGACCGCGTGTTGCTCGTATCTACAGACCGTCAATCAGCTTTTGACCGTGCCCTGGCTTCGGTTCCTTTCAAAAGCCGCGTACTGACACTCACTAGCGTCTGGTGGTTCAACCAGACAAAGCACATTGTGAAGAATCATCTCTTGAGTGTGCCACATCCATCTGCCATGCTGTGCACCAAGTGCACGGTCTTCCCAGTAGAGTTTGTAGTCCGTGGCTACATCACAGGCTCAACAAGCACGAGCATGTGGACTAATTACAAAAATGGCAGTCGTGACTTTTGTGGCCACACACTCCCAGATGGCTACAAACAGCACCAGAAATTACCGCAGAACCTCGTGACTCCAACCACCAAAGATGATGAACACGACGAGCTGATTTCGGGTGCAACTATTGTGCAAAGTCGACGAATGACCCAAGAACAATGGGACTTTTGTGAGCAAAAGGCATTGGCGCTGTTTGCTTTTGGCCAAGACCAGGCAGCACAACGTGGATTAATCTTGGTCGATACAAAGTACGAATTTGGGCTAGATCAAGCGACAGGTGAAATAGTTCTAATTGACGAGATTCATACCCCTGATTCAAGTCGATATTGGCTTGCAGAGTCATACGAACAACGTATGGCTGAGGGTAAATCACCTGAAAATATTGACAAGGAATTTCTTCGACTTTGGTTCAAAGAGCACTGTGATCCGTACAACGACGCCATCCTTCCGGAAGCTCCAAAAGAGCTAGTGATGGAGCTTTCACGGCGCTACATTTTACTTTACGAGCTCATAACTGGTTCAAGATTTGAATTTCCTACTACCGACAGCAAACCTGAGGATGAACTAGTCGAAGGAATTCGCAAAGCCTTTTCGCTGTAGTAAATTCCACTATAAACATGTCTAAGTTTCATATCTATCAAAACACTAAAAAAGATTGACTTGCATCTATTGAGATAATGTCACTCTTATCAGGACTAGAAGATGGTAAAACCTGTCCTGGAGTCACGATTGCCGTCGTAGCAACTCCTGAAGCTCCATCAGGACCAACAGGAAGCACCGATGCCTTAGACAGCCGCATGACCCGCTTTTTCGATGATACAGCTTTTACATCAAAGTTATTTGTTTCCTCTTTAGCGCAGACCGGAGATCTCTTCAGGGCTTTGATCGGAGAAGATGCTCCATCATGACAAGCTTTTTGACTCCGATAAATGAATATAAGAACACTAGTACCAGCGCGAAATCTTCTAAGTGGACTGAGTTTGTGCATATCACGATGTGCAAGCTTGACGACACCACTTATTGTAATGACCGAGCCAAGCGAAAACATACCAAGTGCTAGAGAAGACATTTTAGCGAATTCTTTAAAGTAGACGCCTCCACCGAAGATTGAGATAGAGATAAAAAAACACTGAAAGACAGGTACCACGAACACTGCATCAAAAGTCTGCAGACCATGTGCGAGCCAATGAATCTGCATGAATACACAAACGAACATGCTTAGTGTGATAGCATAAGCACCAAACGTCACAAATTGGTTGTCTCCATCAAATGTCGTCTTTATAAGTTCAGCTGTCGACTTTGCAAACAGTATCGATTGAGCACCAAACATTCCTGATAAAGCAGGGTATGTCACTGGATGAAACTTTCGAAACCTTTTGTATTCACGTGACGATCTGCCTTTATGCTTAAGTGTATGCTCCATCTTGCGCGTGAGTAAATAGAGAATGCTACAGGAAAGAGTTATTACTGATGCGTACACTGCAAAGATCGGCTCTCGGTACAGTGCAACAAGCTCGTGAATTGTGTAACACGCGCTTTCTTTTTCAGCAAATGTAGCAACGATAATGATTCCAAGTAAGACAAGGGTAGTACCAATAGCATCGGATCGAGTAAACTTTTCCTTAAGGAACATTGATGCAAAGACAACATTGGCAACCATAGTCGATCCACCAACAGGTGTAGCTAGAGACTGTGGTAAGAATCCCAACGCCACAAAGTCAAGAATGCTACCACCAATTACAAGTAGCAATCCAATAACCCAAAAAGGCTGGCGAAAGTATCCCCGCTTGTCGCCGACGCTACGACCTTTAGCTTCACGCATAAAGGAAAATTTCTGTAAGTTTACGCCCATGTTGGTGCAGATGGAGCCGACAAGTGTTAAGATCACACCCACATACCAAAGTCCGTTGGACTTTTCCTTCTGTTCGCCACACATTTCGTAGTTGGCGGAAAGAGATCGACTCGCTGTAGTTTAATATGTAGCTTGTTCTTGCGTACTATTTCTATGGTTCAAAATGCGTATTTATATCAAGACATGCACGTCATAGCTCATTCGCCAACAATAGCCTACTATCACAATTTCGTATTAGAGGACGTTAAAGTTTGTGGATATCTTACCCATGAACGTCAGACGCATCTACTTGATTACAAGTTTTGACCAGATAATAAGTATAACCTCGGTTACAGTACCGCATGTCAAAAAAATATTCGTTTAGACTGTATAACTTGACTTCTAATTGATAGTATTACGACAATCGGTATATTCTTTCTAGATTAGAATCGCTCGGTTTCTGTGCCTAATTACAGTATCAGTGTCGACACTTCTGATCGAAGCATCCACAGTACTTTGAAACGTGCCACGAATCAATAGCTTTCTTGAGTTCGCATCTCAGCGGCATAAATATTTTAAACCTTTTTATCTTGAACTCAATACTCGACCATATCTTGTATCATATTGTAAATTTACTTAATTGGCAATTGTTCACTACATTTTAAAACATCAAGGTACTTTTTAGCACAAAATAGACTGTAGTGACATCGGCACACTAGCACGGCGCGAATTGAGACGCTGTGCAGATGGCCCAGGTACGATGCTAGGTGTCCAGTCCTGCGTTAATGGCGCGTTTTTTGCACTCTCTTCATTGTCAGACAAAGAGGTTTGCAATGTAGGCATTGCTACTGCTTTCGTCGAGTTCTTGACGCGACTTCCGCGCTTAGCAAATTCTTCCGTTGCGGGGGATGCCAATCGACCAGTTGTAATCCCCTTAGCTGCTGTGTTAGGATCTTGCATTATACAATCGAGTGTGCATTCGAAAGTTGCAATCTTTTTGAGAATGTACTCTTTATTCGTACCCTTAGCCACTCGTAACGACTCGCGTAGCATATCGATACTCTTTTGTAAACTGCGAATCTGACGGTGTGGCCAGCGCTGAATACCGTGGCGGCGACAAATCTTTTTTAACAACGTCGCGCAGATGCCAAATTTACGTGCAACAGCGGCGATAGGCATGTTAAAACACTCTCTCAAGTCTTCCAACTGCACCACTGGACCGTATCGTTTGTTACTTCCTCGTGGTGTGACAGACATAGACGGTAAAGTGGGTGAGGCGGTGACATTCAAAGGTGTTGCAGGGTGCAATGGCAGTTTGTAGGCCATAGGACTCACGGAACGGAATGCGTCGAGACTGAAGACATCGACTGGACTGTCGGCATCAGAAGGGAATGTTGAAGGAGGTGGAGCAACCTCTACGGACAGACCATTCAGCTTGCTGCGATAACTGGGTAGCTGTGATTCCGACTCGAGTTTAAAGTGCGGGGCCGGGCTATCCCGCTTGAGTGACATGAGTATCTCGCCCATAAGCAAATCGTCGACACTGAGGAAGGGAGAAGCCATGGTGGCCATTCCTCCTGTCGTGGTAACTGACACGAGTGATAAATGGCAGATATGTTTGTGATGCCTGAGGGGGCATTGTGGCGACAGGTGGGCGGGAATCGAGTGGCGTGGCTGATACTGTAAGCCTTTACTTGAGTATGGAATGGTGGGAGTAGACTCAAACTTCAAATACCTGCAAAAGTTGGTGCGAAAAGTTCAGGGATTCCTCCGCATCCCTTCGTTGCCCTTGCGGCGACTTTCAAACGACCATCTAGCCACCACACACCCTTTCGGACTCTACGCAGCTGCGACAGAAGATACGGTACTTTGCCATTTCTCAGTGAGGTCGCTTTTTGTGGATAGCATGCTACCGTTGTTGTAGTCGAAATTGCGTCAGCCATTGTCAAGCACTATCCATTCGATGACGACTGCGTCGACATATAACTCGTGTAATGTCTGCAGTGTTTTGATATCTTACCAATATACCGATTGTAGATGTGCTGAAGAGGTGGCTCAATATATGAGAGATTACCCTTAATTGTATAAAAAAGACTAATTGCATCAACACTGAACGACTACATAAACTAGTTTTATAATAAAGATAGATTTGTTAATTTTCCTAGCTATTATTAAATGTGCTGGTATTATCCATTTTAGCTGATATAAGCTTTGCGAGAAGAGTGAACTCACAAACATCAAACGAACAGTAGATCACTATCAGATCGTACACGCTTACACATCGCGTATCAAAAGCGTTTCTTGGTAAGGATTGTTCGAGCAATTCATATGAAGCCGGTACTGCTTAACATCAAATTGGTAGTAACGATCATTCAGTGATTTCGTGTAGCAAACGCAAAAACACGGCTAAGGAATTTCACAGATTTACGTACATACTAAGATAGAATAAGTACTGTTTATATTACGCGTGATTTTGTAGAAATCTAAAAGATTGTATCACATTTTAAAATGTTGAAATTTAGGCTGAACCCTCTTTCTGTAAATGGAACGTACCATAGTAACGTTACCCCGGATGGCCAAGGTATAGCCCCATAATAAAGTATCATAATTAGTTCTACTCAGGAAAAGAGAGGTCCGTGTAATGAGTGAGCTGCTAGCCTCACGTTCCGCAGTTCATAGATTAGACTAACCAAGCACCGCACGCGTTACAGGTAGGAAATGAAATATTTTATCCCAATACGTGTCATTCTCTGTTCCAACTCCCTCCACTATAGGTTAAGCTTGCTTGGCTTTGAATCCTGACTGTATTTTCAGACTAATCTGCAATTCATGATACCACGATATGCCTGTAGATTTTCTCGGAAGAGTTACAACGTCATTGTTATAGCATGGTGTATCCGCATCAAAGGTAAAATAAGATACCTCCTCTCATTTAAGCTGAATTTTAAGAAATGTAACAACAATGAAAGTGCCGGAAGGTGAGCGCAGTAGAGGGGGGTTATGTTCAGGTTCTTCACTCGCAATTCTCCTTTTACATTTGAGCAAATACATATATATTAATAAACCGGGTTATCTGTATTTGATATTGACTAATCATAGTCTTTGCAGCTGTGTGTGCAGCATTGTCTGTGATGTGCTCGTGGCCACTGGTCATGACTGCAGCCGTTAGTCTGTGGCGTTCACCGCCTACCACGGATTCCGCGGTTTACTTCGATACTCCCTACACTTCTTGAGCCCATTAGCCGTAACGGATATGTCGAAAAGCTGGCTCATCGTCGGTGCATACCTCACCACGATGAAGTTAAGCGCTGCCATATCCGAAAAAAGTGATGGTTAACGTACTTGCCCTGGTGTTATAGCGTGCATTACTTGTGTGGCTGATCAGATCTTGATTGTCGTACCAGACCAGCGTAGCCCCCACGTGCTTGCTGCCGTTGCCTTTTCGCATGGCACGGACTCACAATACTCATATTTGAAATTATGACTCACGCTTTAGCTGACTATCCGCCGATATTTTGGCATGAAAGATGCTTATGCACGTCCGATCATTATTACCGTTCTATATACCGGACGGCTGTCGATCGGTACTTCTCTGCAACCCTTGTTCGCTAGATTATTCGCTAGCGATATAATCATGGGTGATCGTGTTTTACCCTGTTTCTTAAGGTGCCGGTGTGTGCAAATCGTATCCTTCCAAAGCTGCTGTCTCAAATTCTTCGTTAAACGTGACAGCTGCGTGACCATGTATGCCACGACAGGACTCGTAAATGGTGTACAGCAGGCACTTAACTTATAAATTGCAAGGACTGCTCTCTCCTTATCCATTGCCAGACATTGTATTAGTCGAATCTGTTCGCCACGTCATCGATGTAACGGGTATTTCGATTCATGTGTTCGATCATAATCTATTTTTATGTCGAGATTCGGCTATTCCACCTAAGTCTTTTATCGTGAAAGGAACCTAAGCGCTGCTTTCACATCTTAAAATGTTTTTGATTGTTCCGCTGCAACACTGCTGTCAGGCACGAAAAAACACATCCGCAATTCTCTACCTTGATGTTGACGCATTAATCCGTTCCGCAGCTTCAACTTCCGTATCCCCTTGTTCATTGTAATTCTAGTCTACATGCGTCTGTAGATTACCTGATTCAACTTGAACATCGTGTTGTTGGCGTTAAAAACACCGTCCAGCTCTTCTATAGGGATTTCATCATTTTGGTCACTGTTTTAAAATTAACGCATTGTTCACATTCCGCTGCTCAGTCACACATTTCATAAAGTATCTACAGATAAGACAACTACATTCATTATTGCGTTCATCACGGGCGAATTTATATCGACGGACTCAACTCGCACCTATGTTTGAATCCTCTAGCAACGAGCCAGACCTCGTAGCGCACAATCTGTCCCTGCTGATCGCGCTCTTCGCAAAACGCATCGATATTTAGTCAAAATTCCAACTTCGGTCCGGCAGCCAATATCCGATTTCTAAGCGTTTTGGTAGATTTGTGTCATCGCCCTCACCCAATCCAGAGCATTGTCGCTTGCTGATATATGACGGGGGCAACATCAATCTAATCTTCATCGGCAGCGGAAGCGAAAGCGATAGCCAGAACCTCCGCGAGTAAAGCATTAACGTCACCCTGAAATCGCTTTGTTGATCGCGTCAAAGAGTTAGTTTTGTTTTCTTCGTTGATATCTCCATCCACCTTGCCGTTGTTCAAAAGAATCATTCAAGTCCAAAGAGTGGTGAAGCCTCGCCTTGCTCAGGCGTGCAATAAAAATATTACGTTCATCGATGCTTGTGTACGCAGAATCCATTCAAAATTTACCTTCAGCCTTCAGACATTTTTACATCAATCTTTCCTCCGAATATATAAATAGTTAAGGCATGAGAATTTTACGGCACCTTTCCGCGGAACTCAATAGATAATAGCCCATTATTAATGAGCTGAATTTTGGTCAATCAAATCGGTCGTGCCTCTTTGAAACACCAAGATAACGACTTTTGCAAAAGTTCATATTTTTAAGATCTATACTTGCCGCGGCGGAGCACTTTTAAGACAATGCGTGCGGGCCTTCGTCTCAAACACAGAGTACCTAAATCGCTCTGCAAGCAATTCCCGACCTCACCAGCTACCAACCTTAAAAGGGTCTACCTGAGCATAAAGTTGCAGGCGACATGGGCCCTCCATGCAAATATACCTAAAATACTGTATACTGATAAAAGCGCCAAAGATTTTGTACTCGATTCGCACGGAAAGTGAATAAGGCAGTCACCTTACTGTATCACAACTTCACATCCCAGCTTCAATTAAGCAAACTTTAATCACGGACGTCATATTGACATTGGGGGGTACTTGGCACGATTTGGAGTCAAGGTAGTTACTCACCATTTCGAGCTCTTGATGTAAACAGCCCTAATCATTTTCATGAGCTACTTGTTAAGCTAACGGTCAGCTCTCAAAATTTAACCAGAACGGGTACGACCCTCTGGTGTATTGGTGTATAGCGCGTTGCGCTGGGTAAGCATATTCATTTGCTTGGAAAAGATTGGTAAAATGTATGATAAGTCGTAAACGAAAACAGCGCTAGATATATTGCTAGAATGGGACCCCACACTTGCATGGAATATAGGTGTATAGAATCATTCTTACTTCACCGGAGGCTAGGTTATGCAGATGAACCTGCCCGCGGTTACGTCCGTTCCGCATGAAAGTTGATCACCTCTTGCTTGTCGGATTTCATGAGCCTCCACGATATGATGGCATCTTGACCATCTTCAAGAGTCGCAAAGCAGGCCGTAAAAACAGAGATGAACATTTTTGGATGCGTTTTCTGAGCAATGCCAAGACATTGAGAACTTCAAGTGATTCGAAAATATTCTGATATTTGAAACGAGAGATCAGCTCTTTGACAACGTTATTCGCCGACTTGTCTTGCCGGTGGGCACTGTTTGAACATGTTTCGCGCTCTGCAGCACGATTTAACGACCTTGTTTTAGGTGCTTGGGCCTAGATTCGATATGCCTAGCTTCGATGTGTCCACGATGGTACGAGGGAACGAAATATTTTCTTAATGCAGAGCGTCCTTTGAAGCTTTTGTGCTATAAGACAACAATATTAAGGCAATAAGCTCCGCTATTTCATTAACACTGATAATCACGTTAGAAAAATTACATGCATAACCTCACACTCCATTACTGATTTGATAAACTCTCGTATCTCTCTGACACAGCCTCCTGGTGGGAGGGCTGCCAGGACTGTTGGCTTCGTAATATCAGGCCGGGTAAATTTATAGCAAACTTAAGGAGGTTAGTTCGACCGAATTTGGTAGCGAGGAGATACTTGAGAAAGGGTTTTAAGCTACCGGAACACACACGCTACACTACGATTGAGCTTTCTCTAGCGCGGGCTATCCGATCCATTGTGGAACCGGGTTCTGTACCCCTTCATTACACTATGGGGCTTTTTCGGTCAGTGGGTCTCCTCCCATCACTATCACTATCACACACCCAATTGGGTGCGGGCTGGCAGGGCGGTCACACCACAGCGAAGTGATTGGTCGTTTACTTTAGCGACCCATCTTCGGCGTCCTTGATTCGAATCATATGGGTATTAAAGCAGGTACCTCCGGTCCCAGACCAAGTTACAAACCACTTGAGCCTACGATCGGTGAGAAGATACTAAAGACAGACGGGATATACGCGGCAGATCATGGGCGCGAAGGCTGCATTGACCGCTAGCAGCCAAATTATTTGCATTTGACAACACTAAGTTTCGAACACCGTGCATCGGACCGGTTAGGTTAGGTTTTATTCTCAACTTTCGCCAATTCATCCTGTGACTGGGGTGAACTTTCTAGAACAACACCTCGATTCCGCTGCTGCGAGCCAATTGTAAGCAAGGCGCTCCCTAATCATCCCTAAAAGTATCATCAGTACTTGTGCCGACGACAGCAACGAGGTGATGCTTTCTGCCTACATAGCTCACATTTTAGGATGGGTATTTTGGAAGACCAAACCTCGAGTCCATACATATTAACTTTCATCACTCTGTCGAAACCGGAAAGCTAGCTATAAGCACTGACGCTTAAGTCGACGCTTGAATCCGTTTATACAAGTTTTGCACTTGCGCACACTTCTGCTTGCCCATCCAAACAAATAGAGCCACCAGTTCAAGAAATCAGTAAGCCGTATATTTATTCTCTTCCTTGGTGGTCGTCCAAGAAGATAACGTGCCCCTCGTACAGTATTAAGTCCTAAAATTACATGATAAGTGTTAAGTGGGTCAATCGTAGCCTTATATAGAATCGTCTCATAAACGAGCGACGTAACCTTCGTGTCATGCAGCAGCTCACAACATTCAACACCACATTAGGCCAGCCGGTCTTATATGTTAATTTGAAGGTATACTCGGCGAGAAGTATTATCATTCTGCATTCGTTGCAAGGGTTGTAATGACGATGTTACTGTGCGAAACGATGCATATTCTATATGTCACGAATCAAATATTTTAGCAATGCTAGTTTGAGCTGGCAATACTCAAACGAGGAGCTTTAATGCGCGCTTAAGGTTTAACTACGTCTAAGGACACGACTAAAGCGTCACAGACAACTTGAAGTGGCCGGTCTAGGCTTGAAAGGGCCTGAGTCGAGGCGCGTATAAAGCTTGTTGGCGTCTTTTATGCAAAGTGGTGAAGCCCTTGCAATGCCGGCAAAAATTTCAAACGTCATGTACTAAAGCTAGCCAATCCACTTTCAAAAGAATTTAAAACTTCGGGACTGGCCAATTTGCAATTGCCTCGATTGTTGCGGCGTCTATACGCAAACCGTACGTTTTAATAAATCACTCTAGATCGGGGAAGTTGTTGGCGCCAAAGATATGCATGTCTATATTGGTAACCAGCTTATTTTATCGCACGCGCAGAAGCACTGCTTTTGATTCCTTAGAGTGGATGTCCACATCCAGGTTTGTGCCATATACGATCATCAGTGCTCTGTACGTTTATTGAAATAGGTTTGAGATATACATGATGCGACCATGCCCGCAATATCACCAGCGTCTCTGGAGTATAAGAAAGCCACTAAAAAAATAAACCACTTTCTGTAAATTACATGAACTACAAACGCAGTATTATGAATGTTATTTGGTAGGATTCAGCAATAAAGCCAAGATCACTGAACAAGATGCAACCAATCATGCTGTTTTGTAGCAAGCCCTTTCAATATATTGGTGTTTGTGCCAGAATAATTAATGTATCAAGCTTAATATAATCATGAACAATATGCTGCTTGCCGTTGGTTTCCTGACACACAAACTTGTGGTCAAGTGTTTAGATGTACGTTTTCACACCAACTCGCTTTATGCCCTTTTCGCGCGAGAGAAATGATCAAGCACATTCCACAATTTATTCTATTATGGTCATTGATGTATGACGCAATAGTTAGTTTTCGAAACTAGTTCAAGTTTATTATGGATCTCTTCATCGGGAGGCATGATGGATCTTCTGTCACCACGACTTGCTTACCCATCAACAAGACAGAATACATCCGTCGAATTCTGTAAATGACCGCCTTGCTCTTCGTAGACAAAGCTTTTCCGCGAGCGTCATCAAAGGCGATCTCATCCAAAGCAGATAACGAGCTCATCACATTCTTCGGTACTAACAGTGCAAATTCGGTGGCTTCATCGACTTGCAACTAATTTTAAAACATCCCATAGAAATAACTTTCTCTTCCACTACCTCGGATACTGTATTCGCGAGAATGTAACTTTATCGACACATATATGTGGGGCTACTATGCTCCGCAAGGTGGGTGTGTTGCATGAAAGTACTAACTCAGCACTACGCAAGGCGCGTTAAGGTTCGTCGAACGACGCCCGGCTTCTAACCAATCTGGTTATGGGTCATCGTTTTTCTCGACAAATCTCTCACAATATACACTGGGGTGGTCTCTTACATTTGCACTATCGCTTGTCTTCTCCTGCTCAACGAGAAACAGACAGTGGTACAAAGCCGCCCCGAATCGTTACCACTGAACAACACCCTGAAGAAGCAGATTCCAATGAAACTAAATTCTGGGTTCTCCCTGCAAATGAGCGTCTCACCAAAGATATCTTCCAGGAACCGCGACATACCGTCTCTCATTCTAGTCCAAGTATGATTACACTCTGGAGAACAGACGCGCGAATATTTTATGCCAATTTTTCATCTCCACTGCCTTCGCGTACTGTCCACGATTTTCAGCAGTAGCGCGACAGATGTACTCGCACGTCGCTTCTGGAACTACCCGAACTGTTCACGATTTCACGAATCCTGCGCATTAATGTTGCCGCTCAAAAATCATGGGTGGTGAGCTCCATCTTGACTAAAGCTTTTTTTGGTCAGAAATTTTTGTCCCTATCACCAAGAACTACAGTAGAACCCAGTTGCTCTCTTTTTGACCAACTTTCTCTTACTGTAACTTAATGAGATTTTAACCGGTCGACTCTGTCTAAGAATCTGACACTTGTTGCATCTTTGTCGAGAGAAAAGAGATGTAGAGGGCGCAAAAGTTCGGCTATGTCATATGTGTGACACATTCAAAGCCACAACGATACTCGGCGGCTAAGAACTCGTTCTCCTTCTTTATAGCTTGCCTGAGGTCTATTTCTTTGGCGCATTCGTAAAACCTTCATCTCCCACAGATCAACTGGCGCTCGTGCCACAAAATTTATTCTTAGCATCCAATGCAATACCTGCCGCATCATCAAATGAGGTTGAGGGGGTGCAATGGGCTTGTTGCGAGTTGCACCAATCCTAAGGCCTACTATGATATGATTAGGAACGACACCCCTTTTTTGGAGTCGTGTAAGCCACGTCAAGCACGTGCTGTAGGGTTTTATTCATTACATCAAAACCCCTCTCTACCCGGCCCGGGGATTGAACGCTGGACCTCCCGGTTCTGAAGTGAACAGCATACCACTGCACCACAGGGTCGGTCCTAAGGCCTACTATGATAATGGAAACCAGTATCGCCACGTATAGGGTAGGATTTCTCACCATCAAGGCGACGCGGAATTTCATCTTTTGTGCAAATTTTTAAGGGTGTCCTTCCCTGGTATGTATGCTAGATTTGACTACATAGGGGATGCGTTTCAAGGTGGTGCGAATACTCTTTTGATATATCGCATCGCACCCTGTTGGGAATGCCCCCTCTACTGTGGTATAACTGCACGTAAGTGCCCTATCTCGCGAGTGGTCTACAAGTTTAGAGACCGCTGTTGCTCCGTCTTGGTATCGCAAAGATCATAACCATCTCAGTTCCTGTCTCGCAGAGAAAGAATCTCTTTGTCGGCTTTCTCGAAGTACTGGACACTTGAGATAGGCGATCTTACTCAAAAAAATTGCGCTTACACCAACGTCTGTTCAGGCATAGGGAGGTGTCATCCCGACGCATTTTCAGTGCTAGTGAACACCTCCAGGGACAGAATACCGGCAAAGGCTCTCGGCCCGCCAACATTCTTTTTTCTCGAGACCAAATAAAGGGATAAAGAGAGACACTCGAGCAACTCTTAAGGATTGAGACATAAAGCCATGTTCGTCCTACCGATGACAAGTGCAATAGGCGGTGGTGTGTCTCTTTTTCTCGAAAATGCTGGCTTTGCGACTCCGCGTTAGCGAATGCACAAAGAATGGGATCATACACGCACCTAGGAGCGGAGCCAAGAGCCTCTCAACTAACTCAGACACAATTCGAAAATTTAAAAGGAGCAGAAAATTTATTTCTTCTCTTTGCAAAGTACCATCTTACGTGTAATTGTCATGATACTATTCTTCGTACGATGTACATACGCCACAGTTGCTCAGGTATTAAGGTACGTGCTGACGTCATTATTATCAACTGTATTTGAAAGTGATAGCCTTGCTATATTTGAAGCAAAAATTTCTCTTAAGTAATGATTGTCAACTACTGACTAAAAAAGTATGAATGACATTTGGATGATTGCCTACTACTGAATATAAAATAGTATGATAAAAATAATTTACTATTTGTATTTTGCCAATCGCTTAGAAAGCAGAACCTTTAACAGTTCGAATTGATCTTTGCTTTCCTTCGAATTTGATACTCACTCGCATCAGCTTCAATAAATTGACGTATTTGTATTCGAGTAGCAGCAATATCGTCGGCAGAGAAAGCGCTGGACGTAATTAATGCCTCAAGATTCGCATCCGTTACGTTTCTACCGACAATACCCTCGTTTTGGGTCAATATCTTTAAATCCAGACACTTTTTTAGAATCACCTCAGCAAATTTCAGCACATAGACACCACAGTCGTAGCTATTCTCTTGGTGTGGGGCATTCACGTTTAACGTATGAACTTGATCCATTTCGTATTCAGAAATTGCATTCATGTTGTCAACGCATTCTTGAGAATTATCCCATTGCATCCGCAAAAATCTAGTAACAGCATCATATGATTCTTTCAAGTTCATATCACTACGATTCGTTTGACTTGCACATACGTTTTAAGGGAACGGATAATAGCAGCTTTACGATGATACGAACCAAGTGGATCCAGTACAGCGATACAAGGCAACGCCTCCTTAAAGAAATACACAAGCATTGCAAGAATT
>NW_020187213.1:392613-393494 GCF_900000015.1 Plasmopara halstedii
ATCAATGCCACATTCACCGCCTTATCAAACGAGGACGGATGCACACGGAAGATTTCCATTCTGGCCACGCCAGTGCGGAGGCCTTCCATAAAGACGGTTACTATGACCGCCTCTGGGAGGAAATCTGCTGTCATCCCGGCAATGAGATTTCGCATATATTGAACAAAGTCCACCTTTTCCTTGTTGCCCTATCGGGCGGCAAGGAAACGCGATCGCACTTGATACGCTTGATAAGGCGGGGAGAACACTCGGGAGAGCTGCATTTCAGATCCGCCCAGGAATGAAAAGCAGCTCCGACCGAAGTGTCGCACATCAGTGCTCATTCTCGCGCTCGACCACCGAGCTTTAAGTAGCTAGCGCTACGTGCTGTTGCTCAGGCTGGAGCATGGCGGATGCGATGGCCATCTCGAACTCTCTTACCCATAGTAGGAGATTCTCTCCATCCTTCCCCTCAAAGACCTTAACGCTCACCATGAGCGGCTTAGGATCGGGGAAGCCTTCCGTCACCGACGGTGGCATCATAGACGCAAACGATGCAGACATCTTCTGCTGAAGGTGCTCTAGCAGCGCGCTTTCGTAACTCGAAACACCTCTAGACGCGCATCGATTGCCTCGGGACCTTGTGCTACAAGGTGTCGCACGCCCTCAGGGCCAATCAAGGACATCGTCTTGTTAAGCCCGTCCTGCATGCCCTGGGGCAAAAAAGAAATTTTTTCATCCTCACAGAGGATCAGTCAAAACGACTCAGGTGTGGATTAACTACAAGTGCTACCAAGTACAGCGGGGCTGCCGTAGCTAAGCGCTTGAGGAAGCGTACTTTAGATCACCGACCTTTCGCTCTTTACAAGAACCAAGTATGAGTTAGCGGATCGCAATCCGCT
>NW_020187213.1:393504-395856 GCF_900000015.1 Plasmopara halstedii
AAGTAATTTTTGCCTTCCCAAGGCTAATTGACTCTTCGGGTTAAAATCAAAAACTGATTTCTTTTTCTAATTTGAAAAACTTAGTTTTTCCTTAATATACTAAAGATATATTGTAAAATCTAAATATATACATAACTACTGGCTACCTAGCCACATACCGCATTCTTGTTTGGGTGTGGTCACACCATGCACATCTCGTGTGACACACACACCCCTGTTACCAGGGTACGTGTAACCCCGTTACATTCTGGGAAGCGTGCAAATCCGACATTTGTAATTATTCGAACGTCACCCTTTTTTTGGAGTGGTGTAAGCCATGTCAAGCACGTGCTGAAAGATTTTATTCATTACACTCTAACCCCGCTCTACCAGGCCCGGAGATAGAACCCTGGACTCCCCGGTTCTGAAGTGAACATCATTACACTGCACCACATCAAATCCGACATTTGTGCATTTGATAAGCGGACTCGCCGAGTCGGCTTTTTCCTTAAGCGTTGCATGGAAAGTGTACTGCATTTTCTGTACGCTATGCAGTTAACCTCATCGGGGCACAATATCACCCCATGACATGCGACAGTCATAGCATGGGCGATGCAAAAGCGCATTTTTTCCAACATATTGAACTGGCGTAGCTCT
Organism: Plasmopara halstedii; assembly: GCF_900000015.1. Taxonomy (NCBI): domain Eukaryota; phylum Oomycota; class Peronosporomycetes; order Peronosporales; family Peronosporaceae; genus Plasmopara; species Plasmopara halstedii. The sequence goes on from NW_020187213.1 coordinate 394,141, forward strand.
TACAGGCAAAGATTGATAAATAACTTGCATATCTCTTCTTAAATTTTAGTGACGACGTTGCTGTGAACAGTAGTGCATATTCGTATATAAAATAGATGGCTTAGAGTAAGCATCTGTAGCCTCGAACTTATCCAAAGAAAATTTGATAGCAAGCATCCCCTTTCCAAAAATGATGTTACTATCTTTCACTAAATCTGGCAAATTGCAATTACGCGTTCATGCCCACTAGGTTTCAAAAAGTTTTAGCGGCCTAATAAACGTTGTGTCTATTCCGTACGGTGAAAGCATCGCCTCATCCCTTAGCAGCATCGCGATCGTGGCACGCAACATCAAAATAGAAAGCGCATTCTCTACAATACTTGAACGACGCGGCTTGTACCTAACCTGGAAATTATACTCGAAGAAGAAATATATTAATGATATCATTTGCTGCGAGATATGCGGTGACGACGTCGCTGTGTGCGACAACGCATGATCTGTATGAATTACCAGTGTCCTAGATTCAAACGGTGCAATTTATACTTACAAAGGCATAATTCTATCGCATAGAACTCCTTGCCATGTTAGAAAAACACGTTTTCGGCATAATGTTGATGAGACTCGAACGCACGCACACGTTCATGCCCTACCAACCCTGGTTTCGGAGGCATCGGCTCACAGCTGTTGGCTTTCGTCCCCACAGAGACACACTAAGCGGATCACGACATATAGGCAATTCTTCCAGTCAAACCAAATATACTATAAAGATTGTGATCACGAACGTTTTTTTGTTGTCTTATCCTGAAACAGAAACGAACAACCGCTTCTACTACCAACCTCTGCCAGAAGCACCTAGAAATACCACTGCCTCAAATTTCTGACAACCCCATACCCTCATACATTACACGGTAGCTATGACATCTTTTTTTTGCCGATAGTGGTGGGTCGATAAATCGTCAGCGTTCAACCAAAAAAGAAGTGTGTGGTTCATCATTTTTTGGCTCCCAGTCAATTCGTGAGGTTTTAGCCACACTATGCCAAAGAAGGGATTCATCCAGGTCCAGGCAAAAATAACATTTAGATAAGGATACCGACCTTACGTTCTATACTATAGTCAGTATGAGTGTAGCAGATCGCAATCTGCTAAATCCAAGAGTACCCACAACCTTAACCCAAGGCAGAAAACTCTTCTGTTCGAAACGAAAAATGTATTTATTTGTATTATTTGCAGTAGAGCCGCCGACATCTAATTCTATAGGTTTTCCTGATTAAATAGTGAAAAAATATTAAAATGCGTAACTACTGGCAGTCCCGCCACGAAGTTGCTTCTTGTTACGGTGTAGCTACACCACTGTGTGGCCACATTATTTTGTGTGACCCATTCTTTCATACCAGGGTACGTGTAACCCCGTTACACTCTTCCGTATCAAAACTGTGAACACCCACAATTCACATTTAGCTGTCGTCTCGTACGAGGCTCGCATATCGAAGACACTTCTACGTCCCCAGGACATTCTTTTCACATTCTTTGCTCGACAGTCCCTATGTCTATGATGAGAAAAACACCCAGCCTCGCTGATTCCGAGAGCGCCTGCGAGCAGAGCCCTCTTCGTCTCCTGCATGTGGTACAGCTTTGAAAAGCACGTCCGCGGCTTCAAGGGAAGCGCAACCCAATCCTTCGGCAAACAAGCGCCGCACTGCGCCCGCCACGGGCGACGGATTGCCTCCTCGAGGATT
>NW_020187213.1:396057-404531 GCF_900000015.1 Plasmopara halstedii
GGAGGAGGTTGACTGCGAGTCAGATACTTCTTTCCCAGGATGGGAAGAAGAGGAGGGCGAGGTGTGCCAGCAGCGAAACGTGAGCCGTGTTCGAGCCTTGCAAACACCGTGTCCGTTTCCCGACCTCTCGACTTCCGAGGAAAGTGGTTTTATTACCAATCGTCTCAGCAAGACACAAGAGCAGCAGCTGGACGCTGCCCGCAAGGCGTCTATGCGCGTACATTCACCGTCTATCTTAGACCCTCGTGCGGAATACGGATTCCGATCGGGAATTTCTGCTACTGAAGCGAAGGACGCGATCACTCGATCATTGGGCGTCGACGTAGTCAGGCTACCGGCCACTAGCCATACTGATCTTGACCAACAAAAATTACTCCAAGCTCGCTGCTTGGTACCTCAAGAAATGCCAATGAATACGAACCGCGTTCATCATCCGTGCTCAAAAAGTAGGCACTCCTGTACCCGCAATGCGGACCACTCCTGTGGTGCTCGCCCCTGGCAGAACCGAGGCAGATGATGAAGAACTCTTTGAGCGATGGGTGCAGCGGCACTGGAACCTTTTCTCGCAATCTAGCCTACAATGTAGCCTCTATGTTTGCATGAAACGTCACCTTCGGTTCGAGTTTGCCAAATTCATGGTGCAACGCCGACTTCTTCGTATTGTCGCCCTGCGACGTATGGATTTACCCATCACGCTCCCGCGTGCTCTGTCGTATCTTACACACGTGAGTCTGCGACCACAGCACCTCAGGACCATAGCGTGAGCTCAGCCCGTGTCCGTTCGATTTCCCTGGCTATTACCGAGAAGCGCGGGGAGTACGATGACCCCCTTGATCATTAGCGTCCACGACGTCTGGTCAGTCTTGCTAAAGTGCCACCTCAAACTCCAACGAGTTCTTGGAGTGTGGGTATCTCCGCCAAGTCCGTCGTCATCGGGACTACGCTGAGCATCGTTCTGAGGCCGCATACCACTGCACGGATAACTCGGAGAGGTAGGAGCACTAAGGGCACCGGTTGGCTCACGTTGAGAACTATAGCGCTTTATCGGAGTGGCTCCTAGCCTTCGAGCAGACGTATGGGCCACTCGTGCGACGTTGGAGCGTCTGGCGCTGTTGGAGATTCAAATCGTTACACTCCGTAGTTGCTGGTTCAGATTCTGGGCGTTTGAGGGCCTGTGGGCGTCACCCCGTTGCCAACGCTTCCGCGTTCACTTGCACCGGATCCCGGTTCGACTTAAGCAGGCCCACATAAATACCGGGTGAGTGCGAATCCTTCTCGGAAAGTTTAGCGTATTCACAAGGCCTCGCTTGGCCGCGACCTTAAAGGTCCGATCAATCGTGGGGGGATATTTGTCTGAAAGAATGCAGAAACTGCATGCGTAGGAAGGTCTTTTGCATTGACAAACCAGGTCTATGACCTCAAAGTTTTTATCATCGTTTTTGTTTCGGTGTCTCTTGGTTTCCAGCCATCGCATCGCGAACGTGTCGCAAGACACTCAGTATGATGGGCAGGGATACATCAACTTCATTACGGACGATGAGGGGGCTGACATCATCTAGCCGCTCGGCTATTCGTCTCCACCAATCCTTGAGCCATGGGACGGCGGCATCAGCGAGACGCGAGGATTATTAACCTCGTTCATGTAGAACGTTGTGTAGCCGGTGGATGAATGCACTGCATTGTCCAGGACAATACCAGTGACAGCAGGGTGCTCCAGCGCCTCGGCGTCTCAGCACAGACGCTTCGAAGGACGGCTTCAACGACGCGTTTTACGCGCTCAGTTTGACCATCGGTCTGCGGATGGTCCGCTGCTGACATAGTCAACTTGGTGCCCAGCACCCTGATGAATGTCGGCCAAAACATTCCAGGGAAGCGTGGGTCTCTATCAATGCCAATTGACTCCGGGAGTTCTTGTTATCGAAAGGCACAATCAACAAACAGCATTGCTATACCCACACCGTCGATGGTATCCGGCACTGCCGCAAGATGAGCCATCTTGCTCAAACGGTCCACAAAGTTTAACACACTAATGTTGCCCGCCGAGACCTTTGAAAGGATAATCACTCATGGACTGCCAGCACCCGGACGGTACCGGAGAGGGTTTTACCCTCTGACACGTCTCATACGTGCACGAATAGTTGCTAGTCCACTTGTACAGTTTGGGCCACCAATAGTGGCAACTCACAGAGCAGTACAGCATTGCACGACCGAGATGACCACTAAGTGGGGTGTCGTGGGCCCTAAAGAGAATACGATTTTTTTTAATCTTCATCGTGAAGTATCACAATTCGTGGCGTATCCGTCGAGTCAGCGCTGTAACACTGCATTCCACAATTAAAAGAATATCGATGCAACCGTGCACGCAGTCACACCGACAATTTCTTGTCCGAGTCTCCAAACTTCTTGCTCCCGATAGCCTGTAGCAGCGCTACACAATATCATCACCTGCGTACGCAGCGCGGATCAAATCCGTCACTGATGACGTCACCATCGGGACATGAGCAGGCTCATAATCTGGTCCGCGTGACAACGTATCAGCCAAAGCATTCTGCTTTCGTGGCTAATACTTCACTACGAAGTTAAATTCTGCAAAGAACGAGAGCCACCTGGCCATCCTCTGCGAAGGTGTGACGAATGAATGATCTGTGTTGATCATAAACGGCTTGGAGCCGAGCAGGTGCACCCTGAACTAGACAATTGCACACTTCATCGCAAGTAATTTCTTTTCGTGAACTGGTTTATTTTTCTCTGCAGCCTTGAGCTGGCGAGATTCGAGCACGATCACCCGATCTCGCCTTTAGGCATCTGCCTGCAGCAGAGTACGGACGATAGCAAAATCCGAAGCGTCAAAGACAATCCTCAAAGGAGGATCAAGATTCGGCAACGCCAGTATTGCATAAAGAAGGTTGTCTTTGACCCTGTTGAGAACCTCCAGACGGTGGGTTTCCTAACACCATTCCACATCCTTCTTGAACCGATTTATCAATGGCCGTGCAATTCTGCGTGATCTCGCTCTATTCGTGCAAGTTGTTGGCGAGGCCAAGCAATTTGCGCAAGTCCTTTTGGCTCTTTGGAACCGGCCAGTCCGCAATAGCCTTGACTTTAGCGGGATTTGCCCGAAGACCATACTTCCCGATGAAGCACCCTCAAAAAGGATTTTTTCGGCGCCGATGAGGCATTTTCTGCATTAGCCTACAGCTTAATCGTGCGCATGCACTCGAGCTCAATGGACGATGTAGTTCTCTTCATCCGTTCTTTTCATGCTCCGCACGACATCTACTGCGTCACATAACTATTAAATGTTGCTGGTGCATTTAACAGTCATTGAGGCATCACCGGCCAATCTCAGAGTTTTCTGCTCGAAGTACTCACCACTGTCAGTGAAATATCACTCGCTCTCATGGGAATAACCAACGGTCAAGTCGAGTGCACTGTACTTTGTACATCCAACCATATTGTTCTAGAGAACATCATTCCAAGAAATCGGGGTCTGTGTTGGAATGATGGCAGCGTTGAGCTTATTGTATGCATAAACGATACGCCACTTACCGTTCGCACCAAATGTAGGTGTCAAATGGGAAGTCTTGCTCTCACGCACCATCCCTGCGTCGTGCTTCGCACGCAAGTAAACGTCAATGACGTTTCACTGCTCGCCCATTGGCTTGTTACGCAGTATTTAGAACGACAGTGGTTATTTGGAGACGACGTCTGAAAATTCCTTAAGGATAGTACGGATCCGAGGTTTTTTTCAAGGACAAAAATCCATTTCGTGCGTTCAGCACCCTCTCGTTTTCCTCCAAAACAGCTTCATTCAGACGCGACGACGAATAGATCTCTTCTCCCGGTCGTATAATGTCCACGTCGGTATGTCGCCTGCCTTCGCGGCACTGCTGAACTATTCGAAGGACACTTCGTCCAGCTTAAAACGAGCATCCACCGCAGGGATAGCCTCAAGGGTGACGCTGCCGTCTTCCTCCCCCGTTATACCGTTGACCAGGGTGCAAAGCTGTGCATTTTTGCCTTTGATAGACATATCCTGGGTCAGGATCGACTCCCGGCGTCATTCAGAAAACATACTGCGTCGCCGTTGCCTCTCCACAGAGGTTTGACGTCTCGGCAAGACCATTGAGATCATGCACTCAGCGTTCTTATTTCCGGCTCAACAGGAGCCTTGAAGTTATCAACAACATCCGACGAAGAGCTGCTATTTCCGCAGTATTCGTTCAGTGGTAACGTGCCACTTCACGCGCATCCGAAGGGCTTTGCCCAAGATGCCTTGGACTTCATCCAACCGTGCCACTCGTGGCATGCAGCAACTGCTTTTATACTTGAGCAGTGCTCAGTGAGTTACGTGTCACTTCACGTGCATCACTAGGGTCTTGTCTTCGATGCCTCGGCCCTCGGCCGACTATGCCACTCGTGGCATGCAGCGACTGTTCCGATACTTGAGCAGCGCTTAGTGGGTTACGTGCCATTCCGCGCGCATCACTGAGGTCTTGCCCTCGATGCTTTGACCCTTGGCCGACCATGCCACGCATGCCATGCAGCGACTGCTTTGTTACTAGAGCAGAGCTCACTGGGTTACGTGCTACTCCACGACCAGCCCGCAAGCCATGCTCGGGACTCCCGTATGATACACCTTTGGTGTTCGACATCTCAGATACTCCGGTCTTCAGCACGTAGGCCGATCCGGACCTGTGTTTGCGCCGATAGCATCTCTGCCTTTCAGCATAGGTGGGTTCATGACCCTTCAATTAATCAATGGATCATGGTGCCCATATCATGTCATACCAAGAATGAGATCATACCTTATATTAGACTAATCTGCGTTTCACGCTATCAAAGTCAAGAAACTTGACACCGAGGTCCACAGGGACCCTGGGTACCATGATGCAAGTCCCCGTCGCTAAGCGAACAGATACAGTGTCACTCAACCGCGCTTTTAGCGCCTCAGTATACGACTGAATTCTTTCTATCGTGGAGCGGCTAGCATAATTGCCGACGCCCCGGAGCCTATCAGGATCTTCCATGGCTTGTCAAACCCCTTCACGGTCGCTTGCTTCGACCAGCAAGCCCGGCTTGCATACACGTTTCGTGTTAAGAGCACGGAGCTCTTCGGGGCTGGGCCCTGCTGACCACAACCCTTCAAGGTTCAACAGAGCTTAGTTCTCACCCAGTGGTGCGTTCGCGCCTGTTGGGTGTTGTCGTATCCTCGCAGCAAACCAGAAGACTGGTGATAAGTGGGGCGTCGGTTCGATGAGCCTTGACGTGCCTTGTGCAGGGGACAACCAGTCCAAAGGTGACAGGTGTCGCCACAGACAAAACACTGTCGGGTGCTCGAACGCTGCCCGGCAGCTCGAAACGCTCTCATTTTTTCTCAGCATAGGTGAGATCCATGCTCAGGTCCGCTCGACGTGTGCATTTCATCCGAGTCGTACCAACTTAAAGCTGAGTATGGCATTCAGCGCCACATTCAATGCATCTTCAAAAGAAAACGGATGCACACGGAGGACTTTTATTCTGTCCACGCCATTGCGGAAGCCCTCCACAGAAGGTCACAGTGACCACCTCGGGGAGAGGATCGGCTGCCGTCCCGGCAATGAGAGTACGAAACACCTTGGACAAACTCCACCAATTTCTTCTTGCCCTGTAAGGAGGCCAGGTAACGCGATCACACACGGTAGGCGGGAAGAACACGCGTAAATCCTGCTATACAGCTCCGTTCATGAAGAAAACTCCGCCTTGACCGAAGTGCTGCACGTCAATGCCCATTCTCAAGATCGACCACCGAGCTTGATAGCTAGCGCCACACGCTGTTGCTAGGTCTGGAGCATGGTGGACGTCATGATCATCTCAACCTCTCCCACCCGGAGCAGGAAATTCTCTCCGTCTACCCATGAAGGTTTTAACACTCATCATAAGCGGCCTGGGTCGGGGGAGTTATCCGTGTCGACGGTTGTGGCATGGACGCAGTCGACGCCGACATCTTCTGCTCTAGGTACTCTAGCAGGGTATTGTCATAGCTTGAAAACGCCTCTGGGCCCGCGCGATTCACTTTAGTTCCTTGTAAAGCGAGGTGTTAAAACCCTTAGTGCCAAGCATAGACTACAGCTTTTTAAGCCCGTCCTGCATGCCCAGGGGCAAATACGAGCGCTGCTTCATTTCACAGAGGATCAGTCGTAACGACTCAGGTGCAGATTGACTACAAGTGTTACTAAGTCCAGCGGGGCTGCCGTAGCTCTTATGCTTCGAGAAAGCTAAGCTTAGGTCACCAATATTTTGTTTTGTGCTAGAACCAGTATGAGTGTAGCGGATCGCAATTCGCTAACCCCAAGAGTAACTTGAACCCAAGGCAAATAGACTCTTCCGTTCAATATGTAAATTGTATTTCTTTCTTTTACTTGCGGCAGAGCCGTTATCTCTAAATCTATAGGTTTTTAAATTAAATATAATCCCAATTGAAATGTGTAGCTAATGGCAGTCCCGCCACGTGGTGGCTTCTTGTAACGGCGTAGCCACACTAATTTGTATTCACACCATCTTGGGTAATCCAACCCTTAATACCAGTGTACTTAAACCCCCCCGTTTCACGATTCAACGTATCCTTGCACATTTTTAGCAGTCTGTATTTGACACCTACAATGAATCCGCATATAATGTACTGTTTCCTACAGTTGCGCGTCGTACGTAAGTGTGGAATGCTTTCCAGGCAACAGGACGTAGCATGATTCACAAACACGGTGATGTTGATATCAATGACCTACAGCCCTGAGCTGTAAGTCTTACCTGTCTCAGTCGATTTCTCAAGCTGACCACGAGCTCGTCAAGGCTTCAAGAACCCAGTCTATTTCCATTATGCTGTCTTGCGCCTACTAGACGTCGACAGTTCTTCGCGAGATGTTTGTCGGACGACCATGCGTCAGTGAACCACGAGCTCGTCAAGGCTTCAAGAACCCAGTCTATTCCCATTATGCTGTCTTGCGCCTACTAGATGTCGACAATTCTTCGCGAGATGTTTGTCGGACGACCATGCGTCAGTGAAGGACTGATCAAGCTTCGCAGTCAAGAGAGAAGAGGACATACAAGGGACAGATGTTTGTACTTCCACAGATATAACATCCAGAGTCCCGCGGGGCTACACACCAAATATGAGATTTCTTCTTTGATCCCCAGCATGACTGGCATTTATCACCTCCAGCGAGCAAAAAGAGTTTCGACTTTCAGTACCACGTCCGACCGTTGCGGCGCTCTGCTATCATAGCAAAATTTACTGCTTCCACTGAAGTGGTTACTTGCGCGAAAGATTTGGTACGAGCAGCACTCGTTCATAGCCCATTCTGAGGATGGTAAATGTAATTGTCTCTGATTTAGGATCTGACGCCGTTGCGGGGATAATTTGGATATCGTCCGCAATTTTTCGTCACTGTTGATGGATCAACATGAAGTTCGAACGCACCCAATACATCTAGCTACTACCCACTGAAGACGTCGTGTCAAATATTCCCAAGTGGGAAACGCATTTTGTACCAAACAGTGTAATTTAGCGCTGCCTCCCGGATTGAAGATCTGACGAACGACGCTCGACCGCCTTGTTTTAAGCATAGCCAGCTTTCTGCCCATCTCAACTACCCTCATCAAAAAGAAAGAATCCCTCCGTCTTGGTCCTTATATTGCTGACATATCAACATTAGCGGCATCACAGTGTGCGCTATGTCTTCTACTATTGGCGCCTGATTAAGGAGGAGAGTCTACCAGCGCAATCTTAACGCTGGTGAGCGATTCCAGGCAAGCAATTACCGTCTCTGGCTCTCTGACTGATTATGTCGGGACCAAAATAACCAATAGGCTTCAAAGCTTATCTAGTTCTCACTTTTGCGCGATAGTTAAGATCGGCAAATGAAGTTTGTCCTCCGATGCCGTTTAGTTTGTTGTGGAAAGAGTGTCACGCGGTTTGTACTGTACAATTATATACAGTACAAACCGCGTGACACTCCTTCCACATAATTGTATGACTGTACGAAATTAACATTACATTTTTGTAATAATGAAGAGTTATGTGGTGCACGTGGGCTGTAAGACTTAGCGCCACAATACATTTGATATTCTAATAATTTATTTATTTAAAAAAATCCAAATAGAACACATTTTCAATACATAATACCAATTATATAGTACTAAAAACTCTCACTTTCACTTTTGGTTGAATCAAAACTTCTATGCAATGATTAAAGTATCGTGATATTTCATATAATGATTAATAATACAACTATATAATATGCATGATGCATGACGTTTGGCTTGCTGTTCTATCGTTCTCAACAAAACCAGTGCTTTTGTACTTTTCAGCTTTGCACAAAAGAGACGACCCAGAACCAAATGATACTAATCAACCATTTAGAGTTATCGAGATAATCGTCTCCAAAGATGGCCGATCGATTTTCGTACCTATGGGAAGTCCTGAGAAAAACGCTGAT
>NW_020187213.1:404541-405820 GCF_900000015.1 Plasmopara halstedii
AGATGCTAATTACGGACATAATGGTAGTCGCTCATTGGTCTAGATCGATAAGGTTACATTAAGAAGCTTCTAGAAGGATCTAGAAGGACAGGCTTAGAGGTGGCACAGAGTAGCGAACTAAGGACCTAAATATATTCACTTCGGGTTTTGCCATCTTCTCAGCACAAGGGTTACGTGACTGTGTCTTGCTCTTTGACAATCACGCAACGCTCATTAAGTCTAGTTAGTGGTATAAATTATTTTTCTACATTCATTACTTGAGAGGATACCCGATTGTAAGGCACTGACAATTCACTAAAGGCTGAATATGTTTCAAATCGTTGATTGCGCTATACTCGAAACTCACAAGTACGTGCGTTTTGTTGCGTGCCACGGCTTAGGCAAAGAAGGCAACTTGTTTGAGCTATCAGCATTTTGGAAATCTCCGACCAAATAATATAAGAGGCGTGATATTGACGTAGTGAGTAACGTCGTAAGTCACGTTGACGTCTGGCTTTAGTAACTCAGACTCAAATTTTCTTGGGTTAGACAGGCATCAAAAGAACCCTGCTCTACCATACAAAGATTTTGTGTGTTGACATGTTGCATCCCGATGATAAGTTTACCAGCGGCGCCAGCACTAAAAGCTTTTCAGTGACATAACCGACAGAGAAAATAACGAGAAAAGCTTGTCTTTCTGCGGCCAGGTTTTATTTGCGTCACGATTGGAAATGATGGAAATTAATAGAGGAACAATGTGCAGAGGTGAAATCGCAAAATATTATGCCTATGCCGTCTCCGATGTCTATTACACAACGCCTTAATCACTCCGCAATGTATCAACGCGTGACTGACCTTATTGGCGCCCATCTACGAATGAATGACTTGTCTATCCTACGTAAGCATACTGACCGAGCATCATGACCTTAAAGCACCAAAGACCAGCTCGGGAAAGGAATTGGCCCTTATATATAATTTAAACCAACCCAATTTTTTAGATTCATAATACGGGATTCTAAACGCCAAGCACTAAGTGATAGGATACACTTTCGTTACAAAATCATTTGGAGTCGGTCCAAAATATACAGCTCAGATTTTTTGAGTACGGTAGACTAATGTTAGGCACCAAGTGCACAAATTTGCAGTATTGATAAAGATACGATTTCGAATATCAAGACAATTATTGACAATGTTCCGAAAAGATTATATCAGGATGTTGTCACACTTTTTTTAAGTATATGCGCAGTATATGGCAGCAAGGAAAAGTATAAAATACACTGACCTGCAGGAAATGGACGCC
>NW_020187213.1:406260-406424 GCF_900000015.1 Plasmopara halstedii
CTCGTGTCGATGGCATCGCTTTCGATCAAGAATCCTGGACCAGTGTCGAAGTTTCTCGGTATAAGAGTGACGGCACTCGACACGCACGCATAGGTCCTTGATCAGAAGGAGGCTATTGGCGAGCTGTTGCGTGAGCACGGCATGGGTTCGGCCAACCCCACGCG
>NW_020187213.1:406656-420708 GCF_900000015.1 Plasmopara halstedii
AGAAAACCCAAAATCCGGGTCACCAAGTATTCGTTCGTTTCAGTCGCTGGTCGGCAGTTTGCTAAGGATTGCACGATGCACGCGTCCAGACAATGCGTTTGCGGTTCACAAAGCCACGCGCCAGACATATGCACCGCGCGTACAAGGCTGGAAACTCGCAAAGAGGATAGCGCGCTATCTTAGTGGCAGCAAGGTGATGCGGCTTAAATTGCGCACAAATACCGGCCGCAACGAACAAATATCGCTCGAGTCTTACCGTGATGCCGACATTGCTGCCGACAAGGGAGACAGAAAATCGCTCACTGGTGCCATCGTTTTGCTAAATGGGATGCCTGTAAGCTGGGCAGCCAAGAAACAAGGTGGCGTCTCTCTCTCGACTATGGAGGCCGAACTCGCCGCGGCATCTGAGACGGCACGCGAGCTTCTTGGTATTCAAGAGATGCTTGAAGAGGTAGGACTTGCACCGACTCAGCCTATGTCGATGCATGTGGATAACCAGGCCACGATTCGCCGGATAGAAGGAGAGACTTCGTCTTTAAAAGCTAAACACTTCGACGTGCGCCTCAAGTTTGTTAAGGACTTTGCTCGTCGCGGCGTCGTTGAAATGCGCTACGTCCGGTCCGAGCTTATGCTCGCGGACTTACTGACAAAGGCGTTAGACCAGCACAAACTTGCAGAGCTGCGAGCGCTCGTGGGGTTGCGCTAATTATGGCGGCGGAGACACGATCGCGGGGAGGAGTGTAAGAAGAACGGCTTACAGCATACGTTGCGCGATCGAATTACCATAGGACGACATGATTGCGCTCACGATGACGCGTCATGATTGCGCTCAGATTAACGCCATAGGAAAGGCTTAGAGGTAACTCGGAATAGTGAACTAAGGACCTCAATATACTCACTTCGTCTTTTTTTAATAAGGTAGTTGTGTTAGCAAGATCATGAACGAGCATGTCAAGTGAAATCATTATTTTGTACATTTTACACGCCCAACCGAGTCTGCAACTCATTCCATAAAGAATCTATACTCTAGGTGGATAGCTTCTCAAGCACTAAAACGGAAACTCGCACAAATGGATTTTTACTTTTGTAATCAGCTAATTGCTCTTTTCACGTCAGTTACATGTAGCTTTTCCGCAAATTTGTTTAACTGTTTTCGATTCGCCAACGCTACTCGCATCGTGTTAAAGGGTCAGTCTGGCTACAAGCTAATCGGCAGGCGATGTCAAGATGCTAAGCGTCTTACATTCCACATTCAGATTTATGTCTTAAAATCGCTATATGCTTAGTACATGTGTATATGTAGGGCACGGTCAACTGCATGTTGCTTCAGGATTATTCATGTCAGCAAATATTGATCTCGAATTAATACGATTATGAAGTGGCAAATCAGGCTGTCACAAATTGGGTCGTTACAAATGTTGTTGAACTTCGCTTCATCGAAAGACTTTATTCTAACTCAAATTACTGTTTTGTCAGAGGCCCATGAGGCAAAGTGCGCGAAATTTACCACCAGACGTTTACCTTCATTCTCGACCGTATTATTTCAATTGTTAGACAAAAGGTTGCACGTCTTTTATAGTCTTACGCTATGGTTGGCGTCTATTGTGGCTGTAATGACCATACTTTTATAACTTAAGTGTATAAGGGATGCATCCAATGCGATATTGTAGCATGTGACCGGTGATCTGAATACCTCGGACAGAGTAATTCAGACTGCCAATGCGTTAAGACAACGTTTTTGGCTACATTTGACTTAGTAAGTCCTTCATTTGACATTATATTTATGGAGGATGGATGTGATGTATAAGATTAACGAGAAGTGAAAATCGATAGTTGGTACGATGGTTTGAAGCTGGGACGCTTTCACATTCTTACATTTGCTCAATTTAATATGTATCACTCCATGGACGACAAATCTTCCAGAATCTTGTTTTAAAAATATCTAGTAATGAAAATCACCTTCATGTTGCTACGGTACTGCTAAGTGTACGATTAAAGATTAAAGAACTATGATCGTCTAATCATAAAAAAGCAGCTTCCCTCACTAGTCTTCGACAAACGTGCTAGCAACAGCACAAACGATAGATGAGTTTTAAGGCCAAAAAGTCCAAAGAGCAATTACTACAATAGATCGAAGTTTGGCGGGAAAAGGTGTGAGCACAATAAAACCTTAGCAAAACCGAAAAAAACCTATTTTATCTCTAATATTGGCCGTTCTAAAGCAAAATTAACCGAAGAAACAAACCGCGTAGTTCCCCCTCAACTTATATTAGCTCGTTTACCAACCGCCTGTTGAGATGCTGACAAAGAATGCATCGCTAAGCGCACCACTGGACAGTGGAGTGCACCGTCTTAAAGCGCGTCATCGCCGCCGTGAAGCTGCGGCGCCGTATACCAAGCATGCGAAGGGAAATGAAGACGAGAAAAATGTCGAGTTTGGTGGTCAGGAAACGTATACCACCAATAATCGGCGTGGAAGTGGCTTCTTGGCTCGTTTGGCAAGTTACATTCCTATCGTGAACAAATTGGTGGCTGAGGAAGATGACGAGAAGGAAAGTGAGCTGCAGCCAACTATGGACGATAGTGTCGACATCCAAACGACACAGGAAGATGGAAGTGATGATGAGGATGAGGATGGCGACGGTAATGCTGAGATAGTAGCAGAGGCTCCGAAAAACGATGACGAAAAGAGAGAACTAACACCCGAATCTCAACAACAAAAACAGAAGGGTTCAATTCTTAGGAAGGAAGAGGTGCGGGAGTCCATTTCTCCCGTGACACGCACAGCTCCTTCATTTGTCACACCGAAGAATTATTCAGCTACACCTCCTCGACCATACAGTAAGCGTGGATCTCGTAAGTCTCGCTCACCTTCTCGAGACAGTAGCGTAGAAAGTGGTGAGTGTAGTCCGGCCTTTATACGTCAAGCACGAAAGCGCGGTGACAAGCGCGTGTTTCTACCTGGTCCTTCGCATCAGTCTAAATCGTTACGCATAACGAACTCACAACACCGACGAAAGTCGACGTCACCTTCACCCCATGAGTCCGCGCTGGCTGTGATCAAACAAAAAAAGACCATCACTCTAGAGGAATTTGAAGTTTTGCAGAAACAGCTGCACGATATGGTCGAGACAACACCACAGACGCAACTTGCTAAGACGCAAGCAGCCCTGGTCAATGGACTCGAGCATCCGTTTACGCGTGGATTTCCTGGACCGACCTCGTTTCCTGGGTACGTTCCTGGCTCAATTGCACGCTCTAACCACGGTGCGATGATTGTCCACGATGAGAGGAAGAAAAACACGGATATTACATCAGAGAAGGGTCTTCCTTTTGGTGAACGCCGTCGTAATCATGTTACTCGTCCTATTGTCTTTTCTGGTTCGACTTTGCGTGGCCAACTGACGCGTGAAGAGCGTTTAATGCGCAAGCCACGTCCGTCACGATTATTGACCGGCGCGAAGCGCGATAGTGCTGCACGCAATGCCTATTCGGCGGCAATTGCCGAAAAAGTTTTGTCGACGCTCAACAAGGTCCAGAATCCATTAGAGCAGGAAGCCCAGAAGCCCACACCTTCGACGTCTTTGTCATGGGCAAAGTACCACCTTGCGTTGGATTCTAATGACACAAAGTCGTTGGATAATGGTTTACAGAGCGTAAATAACGAGATCGCACCACCTATAAGTACACTGCCTCGCGTCACGTTTTCTCAGTCAGGTCAGAAATTTACTGTTATGGAAACGCCTGTTAAGAGCATTGCGAAGCCAGTAGATAGTATAACACCGCAATTTTCTCCGCAAACAGTCTCAATGACCCCAGCACTTCCTGTCAAATGCAAGTCACGTGTTTCAAAACAGCCAACTACGGAGAGAATTGGCAATTTTGAATTTACACATCCCCTTTGTGATGAAGGGTCAATGCAGAATGATTTGGATGATGAGGACTCTCGCGTACAATTTACATTTTCCCCACCACCGAGTCTGTGTGAGCCGCCTGCAAAAATCACCTGTTACAAGTCTGTGACAAAGGCTTGTG
Source organism: Plasmopara halstedii (assembly GCF_900000015.1). Taxonomy (NCBI): domain Eukaryota; phylum Oomycota; class Peronosporomycetes; order Peronosporales; family Peronosporaceae; genus Plasmopara; species Plasmopara halstedii. Next base: position 410,692 of record NW_020187213.1, read on the forward strand.
GTGGTGCTGCTCCTTTCAATCTTGTGTCCTCGTCGCCCAAAGTAACGATAATGGAGAGAGTATCGGAGGCATCGAGGACGAACGAACACGAGATGCCGAAGGCTGCTGTAATCAAGCCTATCGATGTAGCCAAAGCGAGTGAGAGTACCACTTTGATCGCCCCGACGCCAGCTGCAAGTGGTGCTGTGAACCCTCTTGCGAAGTTTATGCAGTTGAAGCCAGGACAATGGAAGTGTCCGGGATGCTGTGTCTTGAATGAAGCTTCGAGTGCAAAGTGCCCGTGCTGTGAAACAACTAACCCGAACGGTGATAAGGCACTTAAGGTCGCTTCTTTGACAACGCCTAATGTATCTAAGTCGACGTTATCGAGTGGGTTCACTTTTGGTGGGCCTGCGAAGTCGACGCTATCGAGTGGGCTCACTTTTGGTGGGCCTGCTAAGTCGACGTCATCGAGTGGGCTCACTTTTGGTGGGCCTGCTAAGTCGACGTTGTCAAGTGATATTACGTTTGGTGGGCCTGCGGCGGACTCTAAAACGGATACGGCTAAGCCGAGTGATGGCCTGATTACGGCAGGTGGCTTCAGCTTCGGTGCATCCTCTGCTGATTCAAAAAAGGAAACAAACAATTCAGGCGGATCTATAACGTCCAGTGGATTTTGCTTTGGTTTTCCACCGGCTGGTGCAAAGACCGAAATTGATAAATCTGCCGGCGTAACTTCGAACGAATTCAGCTTTACGGCTCCAACTCCAGCGCATGGCTCAGGAAAATCGGGTGGTATTGAAAGTGGTCTTGTAGCGCACGGCGCGTCTGAGTCGACTATCGAAAGTCCAACTTTATTTAAGTTTTCGGCGCCTGCCAAGGAGGCCGATAAGGCGCTACCAGGCATCCCGATTATTGCCAAGACGGCAACCAACGCTGCGTCTTTTTCTTTTGGAACTCCTTCTTTGCCAGCTATGGATCATCATTCAATTGATTGTACTGCGAATGCCGCTTCAAGTACTAGCGAAGCAGAGACTAAGAAAGGCAAGCGTAAAGCTTCTGCGGTTGAAGAGCCGATTCAAAATGTCGACTCGTCGATTATGACAAGTGATGTCGCCAAGCCGAAAGACGTGTCCGCACATAGATCAGAAAATGCCTTAATTTCGACACAAGCAACCTCAAAGGATTCGGAACGTCCAATTAAGCGCTTCGCCCCGATTTCTGTTGCCTCTGACTCGACATCTGCGACATCTGTTTCGGCTTTCTCTTTTGGTTCTACATCAAAGCCACCTCAAGCGCCAGCCAAGGAAGCTACACCACCGATTACATTTAATATGACGAGCAGCATCACAGACGCCGAAAAACCAAAAGAAGTAGCCTCTTCCTCATTTAACTTCGGTGCAGCCAGCTCCATTGAAAAGACAAAGGACAGTAAGCCGGTAAACACGTCACCGCCGAAGTCCGGCTTTACGTTTGGATCGATATCATCGACCACGGCCCCGAATCTAAGTTTTGAATTTGGGCAGCCGAAGTCGAAAGCTCCTGATTCAAATTTTGGTGCCCCTTTGGCTAGATCAGAGGATGTCACTTCTGGTATTAATGCTTCTACTGGCGTTACCAGCCAAGTCTCGACAACTTCTGTTTCTAGCAGTGCCCCTACATTTAGCGTTGCTCCACCTTCATCTTCAAGTCCGTCTTTTAATTTTGGTACATCGACGCCAGCGTCCACTGCTGTCACGGTTTCGAAGGCGCCTGCCTTTACGTTCGGCTCGTCATCATCAGGTCAGTCTTCTGCAATTTCTGGCTTTGGCTCGTTGGGTCCAGCTCAGTCGACGGCACCTTCTGGTTTTGGTTCGTCATCGTATCAACCTGCAGCACCATCTAACTTCGGTTCAACCGGGTCGACTCCCTTCGGCCAGATACCTGCATCGGGTTTTGGCTCAACGTCTAACGCTTTCGGATCGGGCTCCTCATCTGGTTTTGGATCGGGGCAAAGCAGCGGAGACTTAAATAGCTCGTCTGCCACTGGGCCTACGATTGCGGTTGCGCCAAATACACCCGCTGCACCAGCCTTTTCTTTCGGTACATCTATTCAGACCCCGGCTCCGAGTGCGCCTGCAGCCGGCCAGCCTGCGTTTTCATTTGGCACATCCAGTGCCCCCACTGGATTTGGAACAACAGCCGGAGCTTCTGGTGGGTTTGGATTTCCACCAAAGGGTGGAAATGGCGGGTTCCACTCTACACCAAGTAACTTTGGATCTTCCAGTCCTGCCCCGGCATTCGGTAGCCAGCCTCCTACAAAATCGGCGTTTGGTAACAGCCTTCCGCCTCCAACTGGAACGTTTGGTGGTCCGTCGTTTGGTGGACCAGCAGTAAGCGGGTTTGGAAGTGGTCCTTCCAGCTCCGGGTACCGTACGCCTAGCCCGACTTCTGCATTTGGCAATGCTTCTGGGGCTTCGACTTTTGGTGCTGCTCCAGCCTTCGGTGCCACCGCTCCTGCTTTCGGTGCTACCTCTACTCCTGCTTTTGGTGCTACCTCTACTCCTGCTTTTGGTGCTACCTCTGCTCCTGCTTTTGGTGCTACCTCTGGTTCCGCTTTTGGTGCTACCTCTGCTCCTGCTTTTGGTGCTACGTCTGCTCCTACTGCAGGTGCCTTCAGTGCTCCTCCTACTGACGGTGGATTCAATATGGGTGCCGCTCCTCAGCACGCAAAGGGTCGGCGTATTCTGAAGGCCAAAACTCGCAGTCGGCGGACCTCATAGAAGCAAGAATCAATCAATCCATCATGTCATTTTATAATTACCAAGGCTCACTAGACTGTCAGTAAGCCGGCGCAAAACACAATTTTATTTCTTGATATAAAAAGCTTAGAAATTCTTACTGCGAAAATAGCATCCTTCTTGTCGTGACCAAGCAACATGGTCGACATGACGGGGACATCTTCAGCAGCAATTAGCATTGACAACTACAAGGGCGTTATGCTTTGCAATCGGCCATTTCATGGAGTTTCTAGCGGTAAAAGGCAAAATGTTTTCCCGCATGTTGATATTGGACTGTTGGTCTCATGGTATGATTTGAGCAGTAACGAAAGAATGTCGGCAAGGAACAAAGTCAAATAATGATATGATCGACAATAGTAAGGCAGCCTTTTTGGCGGGTAATCCAGGCGAGCCGCTTGGACTAAATGTACCGATACTTAGTGAACCTGCGGTAAGCTTTTATTGTTAGTAGCTCATACTTGCGGCTAAGGATTGTGATTTATGTGCGTCATTGTTCTAGCATGCTATCCGTCGAGATAAGAAGGATACAGCCTTGTCGAAGCATCGAAAGTGGCTCTACGATTTGCAAAAAGAGCGTGCTCGACTTCAGGAAACATTGACTGAAGAGGAAGAAGCATTACAAAAGCGTCGAGAGAGGTTTTTGCGGAGAGAAGCAAAGCTGCGTGAGACAGCACGCAATGACAATAATGAAAGTGACGATATATCAGGCACTGGACCTGCCGAGGAGAAGAAAAGAGATTTAAATCGCCCTATGTGGGCTCTTACAAAAGCTACAGCTGACGAGAAGCTTGATATGTTAGAGGATGCTGAAACAAATGATCTGATAGATTTCGCCAATAATCTTGATATTGATCAATTTATGGATGACGTGGAGACGAAAGCACGCGTTGCTCAAGTTGAGCAACAATTAGCTCAAGTGCAGTCAATTGTCGATCATGAAGAGGCGGAAGAAAAGCGTATTGAACGAGATCAACAGCGGCTTGAGGATAATGCCAACAATGGTGGCGCCATGATTGAAAATGACGTGTCTCGACTTGGGGACCGAGCTGATTTTAAAGATAGCGACGATGATACGAAAAGCGTAGCGAATAGCATATTAGATGAGTGCAAGTCGATGCGCTCGGTACACTCAGTACGGTCTATCGCTGCTATAACAAAGCGGGTCGAGGCAAAGCTTGAAGTATCTGCTTCATCTGAATCAGACAGCACTTGTGTACCACGTATCGTGACAATTGATGAAGCAGATGGAGCACGTATGCAGATCAAGACTCTTCCAAGCAATTTACCCTACATTCATCGGAATCCTGCCATTTGAAGACTTATCAATACTATATTCTAAGAAAATCAATTGCAAATCCGTTTTAAAATCATCTATTCCAAAGCGTCGCTTTGATTCTTGTTTTCTACAAAGTTTTCAGACACTTCCTTGGTGTATGATGAGTCAACGTGACATATCTTTACAAATACAAGAGGCGAAAAAGCATGGCATGCTTCACCTGATTCAGTACCAGCTCACAACAGTACCACCAGATCTTTTTTCAAAAACCACGTCAGGAGCTTTCCTATCCAGTGGATTAACTGCCCCACTAATTCGAGTCGATCTAAGCTTCAATCACCTGGAGGGTCCCCACGCAATTCCAGACACAATTGGATCGCTCGCTACTCTACGTGAGCTGTACGTAAATAACAATCCAAGACTGACACATCTACCAAGCTCGCTCGTCCATTGCAATGCTTTACAAGTTCTCGATGCCAGCTCTACAGGACTTGTTGCCCTCCCACCCGAACTTAGCCGACTGCAAAATCTTCATTTCATTACCATTGATAACACACCTTTGCAGAGTCGTTGGGAGGTGAAGGGCCTTCTATTGAAAAAAAATGAAGCCAACAGTATCTTCATCTCCCTTACTAGCGATACCAACGCCCAACAGACAAATTGTAAGTCTACGTCAACCATGCTGACTCCATGTCAGCAAATCTTGCAAAAGCTAAGACGCAAGGATGAACGCGAGCAGCTCAAACGCGAGTTATATAACGCTCTACGCGATAGTGCATACCGCCTCCAGCGTCTCGAAGACAGTGCAGCAGCAAGTGCAGTACTTCAGACCGCGTTACGGCGTGTGCTTAAACAATTTCCAAAAGCTGTTGAGATTCGTTCATTGCTTCGCAACGCCGAGCGTCTTTTTCCACGCGATTTCTCAATCGAGATCTTTGAAAATCTAGATGCCGCACACATACGTAATGAGTTCGATGTTTTACAAACTGCTATTGAGCGTAAAAAACGCGCGGCAGACTTAGAGCTCATAATTCGAAACTTGTACGGTAATCAAATCAATTTATCAACTGCAGAACAAATGGTCCGTCACATCTACGACCACATACCTCAGCTGTCCGACATCAAATTTCTTGTCAAACACGCGTCGAGACTTTTTCCAAAAGACGTGGGCAGTGTGGACGGCAAACAAATTCAAACAGATCTTATCAATTTACAGCAACGGTTCGCGCAAGAGCGTGCTGCTGCACTTGACAAACTCCAAGCAGCCGTCAGAAATTTGTACAACGAGGATGAACCAGCCAATGTACGAGAACTTGTGACCAGCGTAGCTCAGTGTTTTAAGGTACGATTTTCAGCCAAAAACCAGCCTTGAAATTGTATCAGCTTTTGCATTGTCTTACAGAATACCAAGGAGCTACTCAGTCTTGCGGCTGATGCTTCCAAACTTTTTCCCGCTGAAATTTTGGATGCAAACGCCGTCGAAATCCGTGCCAGTTTCCTGCGCATTAGATCAGACATCATTGGAGAAGGTAGGGGGCACAAGCCAGCTTAAATGTTTTTGCTTTCTTGTATCACTAGTCGACGTAGGCACTTGGATTCAAAATCTGAATTTTACTTGTAATTCATATTGACTTTGCATTTAATTTGAGAACAGCTCTTCTCTTCGAGCTCATTCATCCAGCCGTGCATTCATGACTTCTTCCTTCCCATCGCCTTCACTGGAATCTGCATCATTTTTGAAGCCGTACGTATCCGTATTGACGAAGAATGACCCGCACCAGTTATCATTGCTTGGTTGAGTAACTTGCAAATGGGCAGTCAAACTCTCCTCAATTTGATGCAGCTTAAACGCGCGCACTTCGGTACCACTGATATTTATGTGAGTCTGTGCTTGAGCACAATCTTCTGCGCTCGAAAACAGCACTGATACAGACCAATCGTTTAGCTTAGCCATTGTTCGCGTTCTCCGACGATCTTTCCTACCACCGCGACAGCCAGGCACCGGAGTGACGGAGCGCACGGACACGTGCAACACCCGGTCGTCTCGTGCATCCACCGTACAGTATGTACGGTGAATCGGAGCAAATACTTTTACAATACCTTCCCCTTTGAATTCTCTTGGACTGCTATCATCATTTTGCTCCGGAACTTTCTCAACAAGTGCAAATGCCTCTGGATTCATCACCATAAGCAGTTTTGTAGGCATCAGTAGAAAGCGCTGGTCACGAAACATGCACTTCAAAGCGACCATGCCGTCTAATGGCACAGTGCAAGAACCAATACCACACGCAGCACTTGCTAACACACTCGTACGAGGATGGCGATAAGCAACAAGCTGCTCCAAATCGTCGTCCACATAACTTCTATCCACAAGCTCGCGCAGCTTTCTTAAGGTGAGAAATACGCGCATAGCTATGCAACAAACTTCCATTTCGTTTGATGGATGTCTTAATTCAAGCGAGTCCTCCAAAGTTGCCCATGCTGGAGTCTGTAAACAATCATCTTTCTCAAGTGGAACAAGACACTGATACGGAGACGAAGAATCGAACTGTATCTTTTTTGGAAAAGGTTTAAGCTGAAAGCCTGCTAGTTCTGTTTCCAGTACGTAAATAAACAAGTCCACTTCCGCCATTGCGCCACGCATACTCTCCATGACGAGATGTGCGCTGCTCGAGAGAATATTTTGAATTTTCATAGTGTGGGAGTAAAAAAGAGATTGGGTCGACAACGATGGACGTGTATCTGACGTGAGATCAACCAGGAGACGGACACACAACTGCACACTTATTAAACGCATGCTTTGATGTCGCGATAACAGCTCCAAGACAAGTTCCACAAGCCAAGAAGGGTATGCCTCTGGGCGGTCAACGTCATTTCTTTCATTCTCAACTATTACTCCATCATCAGAAACTTCTTCTTTATCTTTTACAATTTCATGCGAGTCCAACGAACCACACGAAGATGATGGAGAATCGGAAAGAGGAGAGATATCTGGTAAATTACAACCCTTCTTTTCTTGAGAAAGCTTGCGATGTCGGAAAGGTAGCAGATTCAGCTCTCGAAGGAGGGAATGGTCCACACCCTTGTTGTTGACAATTGCTGATAGCAGCATCACCACTGTCGATGAGAGGCGTTCATCATGCGAACTCAGCAATGACAATAATGACTGACGGTAACAGTTGGAGCCTTGAAGCACAAACGTCTCTACTTCTTCAACTGGCCACTCGCCCATGGCAAAACGTGTCTGTACATAACACAACGACGAATCACATGTATCTGGGGAATGGGGACGAAACACATGCATTGGTGGTGCTTCTCTGTCCCATCGTTGCGAAGGTCGTGGCGACTGCGGCGCCGTTGTTGTCGAGCTTTTGACTTCGAGATCTTTGCTGTTTACACAACTAAAACATTGTGAACCACTATCCAGCCTTCGTGATCCACTTCCTAACGCTATTGCTGAGTATTCACAACATTCCGTAGCATCCGATGACAGTAACATGAAAGCAATCGCATTTACTAAAGGTGTGTGCTCCAAAATGCCAAACAATCGAGTAAGCAGAAACAGCGCCAGCTGCGTTGATACTCGCTGTGGCGGAGGCCCGCAATCTGGTAAAATACTCGTTGCTAGTAACCATTTGATGTGCCGAGAGAATAGCAAATCACCAATCTTATAGCACAGCTCAGGCACATTTACATCTAAAAGATCTTGTAGATAAAAACAGTGGTCAAGATATGCGTCCACCGCTTCTTCCATTCTTTCAATCGTGGCCGTTCGTTCTGCCGCATTTTGTGCAGACGGCCAGCTATTGAGCAGTCCCTGCAACTTAAGCGTCAAATCGTTGGCCATCTCGACAATATCTCGGAAGTATCTCAGATCGTCGTACTGCAGTACAAATCTGCGTACTCTAATGTCTGATACTCGAAGTACGTTAAGCGTCAACGTTTTAACCGCGACTTTAACCATTGTTTCATTGCATCGGCCGAACTCGAGCGCTCGCGCGTAAAGTGGAAACCGAAAACTTTCACCCACAGCTTGCGTATCCAGAAAAAATTGCACTGTTTCTTCATTAAGTCGTAGTGATAAGGCTTTAAGTAGCGTCACGTACCAATCACGCACGTCGTCGTCTTTATCCACTGCAAATGGACATTCAAGCAAGCGATTAACGTGATTATTACTAAGAATATAGTAAAGAGATGTGCGCGTTGTGATATTCTGCACCAAAATACTCATTGTCTGCAGTAGCTGAACTTGTACCGGCACAGAAGGTTGACTTGCACCCAAATCCACTAGTAACGCGAGCATGTTAGTCTCTCCAAAGTAATCAAAAAATACTCCAGCATCATCGGCAAAATCATCTACAGCCGCTTGAGTGTCTGCTTCCACGGAAACACGGTGTTGGTCCGAGTAGATGAGGAATTCTGATAAAACGCGAAGCAACTCTACGATTTCGGAGTCTGGTAGTGTCGACAAGCGCGTAAGTTGTGCGTGCAGCGACCGTAAATTGCTCAGTGTAAATTCCAATCGTCTTCCTGATACAAAAGCACCTAGAAAGCTGCCGCGTGTACCAACACCACTGCTGCTGAGCGGTGTGCCACCCGACGCAGGGCTACTGGCACTGTTGCCCATGTTAAAGAGAAAATAGCATTTGTTAGAGAGAAACCGCCTTTTTTAGCTTTGAGAGAATAATAATTGAGAAAGTATCATTATATTGAGTTATTGTGCTACTTATATTTCCGCAATGGTGTATTCACCAAATTTGTAATCATTACTAATATGTAGATGTGGCGTTTCAAGGTGTAACATACACCGTACATTGCTTTCACTATTGTGTAAAGCAGCACCAAAGTATGGTAACATGAAATGATCTGTAATAGTGTGGCCGTGAAGGATGGGACTCTGCAATGAGAACACATGGGCTATTAGCTTCAAGATATGCAGTTCAGAGAGTTTAAGTATAGAATATAGAAAAACATATGTAATAAACGAGATATATGTGTCAGTCTAATTGTTACAAAAGAGGTTCTTCTGTACCAATCCATCATCTGTGCGTAAATTAACGCGGACTCGTAGATTGTGATTCAGGGGCCAGTAACAGTAATAGCTTGCCTGGGAGAGATCATCAGCTGTGAAAATTTGCTGGAGAGAACGCCCTGTTGGAAACAAGTTAAGTCTTCACCCAAGTAAACCAGGAGGAGTTCTGAAATTCCCAACCATTTGCATAATTACATAGCTAAAAGCAGAATATATGGAGACTTACCTTCAAACCACCAGGTCCTTCCTTCCTAGCTGTCATTTACAGCATTTTGCCCAGAAGTAGCGTATCGGGCCATCGATTTAGTTCAACAAGTTGTGAGTTCATCACAACAGAATGATAACACCATTCACAATGTGACGGACAAGAAGGAAGAGCTCACTCCAGCAGCAGTATTGCGTGAAATACAGGAGATGATGCTACAGATGAAGGAAGAAGTAGCAGCAATTAGGTCTGATAACGGACAACGTCATCAGCAGCCTTCCGTACTTAGTAGTGCTTCTGCAGAAGCATTTAGGAGTGTCATGCTGGAACGCATCAAGAGTCAATCCCAACCTCACATACCAGTATCACGTGTCTCAGCTCTGGGAGCACGAGATCACCGTAGGTCCTGCGATGAAATCGCTCGCGATGACGCGAGACAGAGAGAACAGCAGTTCCAAGCGAGAGCAACAAGAGGCACAGGGAATGCATGCATTCCCACCACAGCATCAACAGCAACAATTTGGCACAAGGATTCCTACATTGAAGCAAAGAATGCTCTTGGTACCTCCTTTTGAGGGAAAAGAGCCTTTTAAGGGTTTAGGATCTTTGAGCTCTGGGCTTTGCAAGTCATGAGAGATGCCAACATGGCTGTCACTCTCTCTGGCTCTGAATGGCCAGAGGGAATCAAGGTTGATGTGTTAGGAAGCAAACTAAAGGGCACTGCAGCCGATTACTTCCAGAGAAG